>NC_056731.1:1044572577-1044882577 GCF_019279795.1 Protopterus annectens
CATGATGCATTGCAGCTATGACCATTACTGTAGCATAGTTTACAGCACTGTTACTTCTGATGATGTAGTCTACATCCATGTGCCACTTCACTGATGTGTATAGTATTGGCAGCATATGTGTCTGTGTGTGCAGTACGTGTGTGATGTGTGTAGTACACATGTATACATGCTTACAAACGCATACACAACATTACACGGGCTTCGCCATTCGTACACTAGCTTACTCGTTCTTCCACACGTGCACACAAGCTAACACACGTGCACACATACTTACTCGGGCTTACTGGAGCGCATGGGCGCAGACACACTGTGGGCAGGTTTGCAGGTCACATCGGTGGTATCTATGGTGTACGCCGTCAGTCTCCTGACGTTCCCTAGGATAGCTCATGACATGTCTCTTCCACTGAGTACTGACAGCACACATGTGACACTGCTCCGGTGAGGTTACAGTGTTTTGTACATACACACTCATGTTGTCACCTATCTTCTACTTTAATAGTCCCCTTAACCTACACTGCATGGTAGAGGCTTGGCCCATATAGCATGACATGTTATGATTCACTATCCTCAGCCTCACTTGCCTCACACTGCCTACAAATGCTTTGTTACATCTCTGACAGAGCGCTTCTATACATAAGTACCAGTACGCAGTAGCCATGTTGTCTCCAGCTTGCCATTCATCTGCATGGCGTACTAACATCTAACTAAACCTACATTTTGTATGTATATTATCCATATATCTTGTTTTGAAATGCAGCGCGTTCTCGTGGCACTGCGCTATGCTTCCACACCAAGGATCAGGGGAGGACAACTACTGGTTCATTGATATCAAATGGACAAAGCCGCCACTGGCCTTGGACTTGGACATTGGCATGCTTCTTCGACTGTATTCATACTGTATTTGCAGCTGTCATTGCTCCGTTTAGCAACGTGCAAAACGTTAGTCGCATAACATCTGGGTACATTTCTGCACATAACTCTCCTCTTGCACGGACAGTTTACTGTTTCATGTATCACGTAATTATGTAGGGTTACCACCTGTCCCACTTTGCGAGGGACAGTCCCTCTTTGGGCAGTTGTGTCCTGCAAAAAACGTGAAAAAATGGCAAATGTCCTGAGATTTTAGGACAAAATTATTTTCTATATTTTATGTCATAGTTGCATAAAACAGTTATTCTGTATCTGAAACATCTAAATGTTATAATTAACAGAATAAGGAACTAAAATGCTACAAGAATAGACTTTTATTCAGGCAAAAAAATGAAGTTCGGTCCTTTGTACTGGTCGTGGTACGTTTTGCCCTGCAAAATCAGATGTCTGTACCAAAAATGTCCCACTTTGGTCATTTGGAAAGGTGGCAACCCAATCATTACATCATTTGCATAGCTTACATATACAAATGGGGTATGTTGAAAATCCCAACATTGTCCGTGCAATGTTCGTGTTACGGGCGGTCTTGCACACCCCTGCAGGTGTTTGTTGAATAGCCTGGCAATCATCTTTCCTTGCTGTACTCTCACTTAATCCATACACGCTGGAGGCTTCATGTATCATGGCCTAGGCTTTGCTGTGTGCTATGTCTATTTGTGGTGTATGCATGGCTGTGGGTATGTCCCACTGTCATCATTGGTAAAGGTGACACCCTATAGGTACTTCCTGTAGACTGCTGTGTCATTTGACATGTCAGCACATACCTGCGGATGAACTTCCTACTGCAGCGCTTTTCATATCTTCTGAGTTATCTTGCAGTCGATAATGCTGTTTCCTCAGACATGTATCTGTTTCAGATCATACCTATCAACCTCCTAGTGCAAAACATCTGTACAAAGCCTAACATGATGGGGGGGCAGATAGGGGCAGATTCTACATATTGCTCTTACAAACGTAGATAGTTGACAGTATTATAGGTTTTGCATTAGTATGACCTTTCTGAGGGATTTGGGGTCTTAAACACATATGTTTATCATTATTTAATGACGTCAGTTCGCAGGTATTTGGCAGACAGGCACAGATTGTGAGAGGAACACACCACACATATGAGGCATACATCTGCACATTTGTACAGTTGCGAGGCATGTTTCTGATACTGGACATCAATTTCCTTACGCCAATACACACAATACATGGCGCCATCACAGGCCAGTTACCATTACATTCCTATCGCAGGACACACCCACCCACTGGGTTATATTCCTCATACAGGCCAACAGGTGCTTATCCACACTAATTATTCCATCATGTACCTTATGTGTACGCCAGTATTTGCGCTTTCCGTCAGTGGCAGAGCTCACGTACGAGTATGAGGGACTGGACACTGTATCAGTGACACTGCATGACACCCTGAGGGACACATGTCTTTTGAGTCTATTAACCTTGCACATTGACTTTCACAGGCCATACATTGTAATTCACATTTGTGGACAAACATGCTTATGACTTGTAAATGTTTTGTCATTTGTCCTGATGTCTTTCTTCTCACCTGTCCACCTAGTATCACTAGTTCTGTACATTTCATTAGGATGGGTTACCTTCATACCTCTCACCTGTACACATTATGTGTATACACCCTGGGGTTTGACCTATGATTCTGTTACATTTGTCATGATAATGTGCCTTTCTGGTAGATTGCTGGCAAGCCATGATGGACTGTGCGGTTAGGTAATCATGACTGACATTTCTATTTCATGATTACTAACTCTCATAACATTCGTATTCCTGACTATGCAATTATTCTATCAACGGTCTGACTTTGTCTGAGGTATATTTAATATAGTCCCTATTTGTCTGTCGTGTACTATGTCTTAGTCCAGCTGTCTTATTCTGACATTCTGGCAGGTATGGTTACCATCTTGGTCGTACGAGTGTCCATCCATGATAATTGCCTACATGACACTGATATAGGTCCCTACGTCTTCCCCAGTGGTTTACACAATATCCAGTAGATGGGTTGCACCTTTTTGGAGAATGTAGGCGTGTGCTATACCCACATAGGTATATTGATCACTCCCATGGGGCGTACCTAATAGATCTGTGCCAACCAACACCTTGGCCCAATTCTGCATACCCATGATTCCCATACCTGACATACCTCCACAGTACCCATTAAACATGTTTAATGTGAGCGATAATAAAGTGTGAGGACACTTCTGAGCACTCCCCACTCTGTGGATATCAGCTCGTAAGTCATACATTCAATCGACCCATGTGTTATTACCCTTGCACCTGCTACTGTTGCATGTACACCTATATCGTAGTTGCAGGTGTGACTTCTTTTGCATCAATGACGGTTGGCACTTCATACAGGATCAATTTTTGGGGTCCTGCAAAGGACACCTATATTCATGTTTAACGTGTAGAACTTGCAGGCCCTGTCACACTGCTACTTTCTGCGCAATGGTTTGGAAACCATCGGTGTATTCTCCTTTCATGCATGTCTGTCTGTCTATCTATATTAGCTATACCGTGACCTATTTATATACATGTGTTATATGTACAGGGACATATGTTTGTTGTGTATATATCTATTCATGTATCGTGTGTGTATAGATTTATATATGTACATATATACATATGTCTGTACATTCCTCATCTCGTAATTTGTTTTGGATTATGTCTGTGGATATATGTGTATATATATCTCTATATCATACCTTTCAACTGTACAGATTTCCACTGCATGTACAGCTGTTTGCCTCTTATCTTTGGTCCGTTTTTCATAACCTTGTGTCTATCTGGCAAGTTAGTGGCATATCATTAAAGACTGACATTGGTAAATAATGACAAACATTTCAGGTTACCACTTCATACCCTTCAGAGAATCCATGCTAGTGACATACCTGTTATTCTATCCACTTTCTATGTTTGTTAAAGCAATATCTGGGGATTGTCCCTATTTGTACCAGTTGTTGTCATGGCTTTGTCCGGGTTCGTACTTTATGGGTTTAACAGGTATGAGCCATGTACATAGAGCGTGGAGAAAACACCATTCATTTTCTACTCTGTGAGTGGATTACACACGTGCAGGCGCACTTGCATATCCTTATTGTGGGTTACATGTGTTTCATAGATAATTGTGCTTCCGTGAACTTTCATAATTCTGACTGTAACAGTTACATATCTGTATTCCAGTTTACGGACTACTGCGAAACACACGTCCACCTTTACATATTTAAATGTGTGTACTGTACGAACGCTTTCATTACACTTTCAGGTTATATGTGCAGTGGTCGTAGGTCAACCAGGACTTCATTCACGTTGGCCGGATACCGGAACCACTATTCTATTGGTATTCTCCCTCATTGATATGCATACCCATAGTACTTAGCTACATCAACATACGCCTCACCGCTTCACCTATGACACAGGCATCCAATCTCCTGCTGGGAAAAAGGCGGTACTACATATTACACATTCCCTATTGCCTACTGCTGTGTACTCTGGCTGCATTGTTAATCACTCCGAGGATATGCAGAACACCAAGGCATATAGTCCAGCCACATACAGGTCTTTGATTGTCAGGGTGTTCATGTAATGATCTGTGTTTAGGCTTGTCCACCTGGTGAATGGAACTTCCCTGGCCGAGGTCAAATGTCAGACGAAGCATATGGACAGGGATTATCTACCTATTATGAAGTTTTACCTGTGTTTATAGACACAGGTGTTTGGGGACCTGTCAGCAGCTTATTCTGTTGGCATTACATATTATGGGTGGGGTTGTTATAGCCCATACTCCACGATGAGGGGTGTTCCCATTCACATTTCACTATTACCTGTATACAGTCATATGGAGATTATTATTTTTGGACATGAAGTGACTACAGGTATGCAGTTTACATTACACAAGTGTGAAGGGCTGTTCCTGAAAATATGTACAGAACATACCTCTCAACCTCTTAGTGCACTGAAACTGCGCAGAACCTACACGATGGGGGGACAATTAGGGACACATTTTAACAATTGCACTTACAAGCTTAGAACATTGATAGAATGCTAGGTTTTGCATTAGCATGACTTTTGTTCAGGTTGTGGAGTCTTATACTCAGGATATTTCTCATTATTTAGTGACGTCAATCCTCAGCTATTTACCACACTGGTGCAGATTATCGGAGGCACACACCAACACTATGGGGTGAACCTGTGGTCATTCTTAGGGTTGCCACCTTTTCGACTGCCCAAAGTGGGACATGTTCTGTAGAGATGTCAGATTTTTCAGGACAAAACATACCTACAGGCATGCATAGTACTGAGCTTTAACCTTTTTTGTACATATAATAGGTTATTCTAGTAACATTTGAATTGCTTATGCTACTTCACATAACATATTGAGGATTCATATATAAAATAACCATTTTATGCGACTATTAAAGTAAATTAGGAAATAAACTCTCAGGACATTTGCTATGTGTTGATTTTTTTCACAGGACACAACTGCCTACAGAGGGATTGTTACTCGCAAAGTGGGACAGGTGGTGACCCTAGTCATTCTGCGAATATCCGGACAGTTGAGTGGTATGGCACAGAACTCTGTAATACGCTGTTGTTTTCTGGCACAGCAGTAGCTCAGCATTAAAGACTGCAGTCAGAACGTCGGAAGTTGGGCTTCAGACTTCATACTCCAGACATTAATGCCAATGTGCAAACTGTTATTCTATCAAATTCTATGTTTCTAAGAGATATGTTTACAGATTGTCCCTGATTATAGACCTTTGTCTCACTTATATTCACGGCTCTGTCCAGATATCTTGCTCACACAGGTTGACAGGTATGGTCAGTCATGACTGCACACAGTCAGTGTCTCTCACACTTGATCAGGGTTGACCTGTTTACGTAGTGTCTTCCTCGCCCTCATGCCATTTTCCACTTTGCAAATGTGTGCATTATATTCTCCCTCCTATTCTTGTCTGGACATGTGCATCACGGGAAGGTATTTTATCCTGGGTGGTAGGTTATGCATGCCCACTTAGGGCTGGACAGTGTCATGGACCTCCACTGCATGTTCTGACTTGTGTCCAGATATCTACTGGATTGGACATCATGTCGTCATACCCATTCTACTATTTACACAAGTTGGTCATCCCATGAGGGATATCCCAAAAATTGGTCAAAACCAAAACAAGTTAGATAATGAAGATTTTTGTGGCTGCACGAAAATGTGCAGGGGGTTTTACCTGCAGGGGATACATGGTTTGCAATCCTGACACTGCCTAGGGTGATAATACCTACTACATATGCGTAGGGGTCACTGTGTGTAGCTGTTTCTGCAACAAACCAATGGACCAAGTACGGCTGGATTTGGGGGACGTTCTGGTATGGTGGCAGGTTGCGTGTTGTGGAGGATATGCTGGGTAGGCTATTATGCATCCAGGTGTGTTACGTTTGTTATGGCCAGTTCCATCAGGACCCATCTGTGGGTATGTGATGGTGCCGTATCTATACATTTGTCTCGCATATTTCCATATTCATATGTTTGTGAGATTGTGTTCTACATTATGGCCTGTCTGCTTGTCTTGCAGCTGTTTCTACATGATTTTGTGTTTCTTTCCACTTCACCCATTGTCCCCTCATACACTTCCGGTTCACCTTTTCTGCATATGACACAAGTATCGCCTTTGAGGAATTTACCATTAAACACACTCCCCTCACACACCAATTACTCACACCCCATAGAGCACTACTTTGGTTGTTGGCCCATGACACGGCCAGTTACACATTGACTACCCTACATGTGCCGGGTACCTTTATGGTTGTGTGGACTACCCTGCCATGTTTGCTTTCCATATGCTATACCTCACGCACATGGGTACACTCCCTTACTTCACTTTCATTACTTGGTTGGTGTATCCGGGTACTACCCGTTCGACTGTGTCACATACACGTTCGGATTATACAGCTGACTTCCGGATTTTGACAGCCTGTTCTACTCATTGGTAGGATGGCACCTTTTCCTATGTCCAAGCTATTCCTTACACATGTCTGACCATTGTGGACATTGCCTCCCCACAGTCAACGGTTGTGTTTCCACCTTTTCAATTGGCCACAGTGTGACATAGGCTTACCACCTGTCCCACTTTGCGAGGGACAGTCCCTCTTTGGGCAGTTGTGTCCTGAGATGTAATTGTCAACATGACAAATGTCCTGAGATTTTAGGACAAACATATTTCTTATATTTTATGTGATAGTTGCATTAAACAGTTAATTCTGTATCTGAAATACCTGACTGTTATGAGAAACAGAATAAGCAACTAAAATGCTACAAGAATACGCTTTTCTGTAGGCAAAACAGTTATGTTCTGTCCTTTGTACTGGCCGTAGTTATGTGTCGGCCTGTACAGTCTGATGTCTGTACCAAACATGTCCCACTTTGGCCATTTGTAAGGGTGGCAACCCTACTGTGACAGTTGCGGTGAACACAGCATATTTTACAGGCCGACACATACCCAAGGTCAGTTCGGCAGATAGAACTTACAATTCTTGCCTATATCTAAGCTTATTCTTGTAGCATTTCGGTATCTTATTCTGTTTGTTATGACATTTATGTATTATACGTCCAGTGAAATATGTTTAATGCAACTATTGCATGACGTCTACGGAGGAATTATGTCCTATATTCTCTGGACATTTGCCAGTTTTACATGTTTGTGTCAGGACACATCTGCCCACAGAGGGACTGTCGCTCACAAAGTGGGACAGGTGGTAATCTTGGTCGACGGTACAGATCATACTGTTCCTTTTGGCCTACATGTGTCCGTGTTGTTATGGCTCATTTATATGCTCCTTCTGTTTCGTTTACATGCGTATGCTATTTCCTATCACATTTGGTATGTGAAATACGGACATACCTTTTGTATGTGACTATTACATGGCTTGTGGGATATGATTTAGACATACGATCACTACCTATATCTACATTTCACCTCATGTATTTTGTTATGGACACATCTGCACAGCTATGTTACCTCCCTCAAATTATGGGTCGGCTGGTGACCCTCTCCGTTGGACTGGACGTACCTACTGGCGGCGCGCTAACATCTGATACGTTTCACTTCCACATGGTATAGCTATCAACACTACGTTGGACTACAGGCACACGGTTTTCCTGTCATTTGTTCATGGGTAGGGACCCGTTATTCCCTACCATGCATTTGTGTTTGACTCTTCATTTTCTGTTCGCAGGGACTCTGCTTTGTATACGTTTCAGTCTCCATGGACACTGATAGGTACGATTACTATTGCTGACGGAATATAATATTCAGCAGTTTAGGCTGCTCCTCGAAAGCCGACATTGACACGCCTCCCTGCGCAACTTCGATATGCCCCTTGCACTTGCACATGTTTCCTATGCACGTGGCTGTGGCAGCTGTGCGCCTTCATTAATATGCATATGGCACGTCTACTCCACATCTACGCCACACGGCCAGCGCAAGCCTTACGCCAGACTTGCGCCGAGCTTCATGAATCCGGGGGATAGTGTTTAGGGATATAATACAGTATATGAATTTAGTAGTTAGATTATATATAATCAACTCTATTATGTATTACATATTTTATACATATTTTACTTGCTTCTTGTGTTTAATTTCATGCAATATGTCAGTGTTTTTAAGATAACATTAATTAGGATGATGTCATAATTAGAGGATGAACATAATGTTATAAATTTGGCGGAGTTGTGGATTGTAAGTCACTCTGAAGAATTCCCAGTGATTGGCAAAGGGACAAAATTGCTTAGTAAGGAATATAATAAAGTTATACAGAGATCTTAATTAACTGCATGTTTTTTTTAGCTTTTCTTTCTAGTTTTAACTACAGTGGTAATACTGTGTAATTCTCATGAGGTACAGGTGGCTGCATTTATTGTACACATGTTTGTGAAGTTTGAGGTTTTGTATAGCATCTGTTCCAAGTTTTTGGATTAATACCAAAAGCAGTATTGATATGAATTCATTTCCATACCAGTATTCAGAAGTGCTGGTACAAAAAAAAAAAAAACTCCTTGTACTGCCCTGACACATCAGCATTTGTCAATCTTGATCACTTACAATCTATGATGGCTGCCTCCTTCAACCTACCCTAGTGATACTTCTGATTCCTGTTGCCCAGTCATGTGGATCAAGGCAGTCCTCATATCCTGTTCTGTCTGTACTGATATGAGCATGCAGGTCCCCCATTTGTCAACACTAGCTCATGTTGGTCTGCTTTACCTAGTAAAGTAAGGACTACAGTTGCTGCCTGGATGCATTCATTTCTTCTCCCTCATAACCCTGCTGTGGAGCTTAGTTTGAGATTAGGGTTCTTATTATTTAAGCAAATGCTTAAATTTGCGAACACTGTTTCTTTGAGCATGATTACACAAAATGGCAAAATGCCGAAAGCACTGAACAGCAATTTTTTTCCTAGGGAAAAAAAATCACTGGGTTGTTTTTGGGACTTTGCTATTTCCTCCACTGTGGTGTGATCTCAGAGTTGGTATATTTAAGTAGGGGGGTGTGGGGAGGCACAGCCCTCCACATTGGGGAGGGTGAGGGGCAGAGCCCCCCACTTTATTTTGTCTTTGAATTTTTTTTACGGATCAGCGATTTTTTTTTTCCCTGGGAAAAAAATTGCTGATTCATGTGTTCGGCATTTAGATTTTTGGGTATTGTGGGTCGATTATATAGCATTCGCAATTTGGGGCATTCGCTAATATAATATAGACCCTGAGATTATTAACACTGTCCTGTCTTTGCAGTGGAGTCTGTCAGCTGTGAGTCTATCACAAATTTTGTTATAAACTTTTTTATTGTATTTTGGAATAAACTGAAATAATATTACAGAATAGTCTATCAATAATTCTGATGACATCCCTTAAGGTTTACAGAAGTTTCTCCCACTACCTCCACATTTCCCACACCATTTCTAGTCTGATCTATCTCTGAATAGTAATATCCAGATCCTAAACCAAGTGACTTTGCTGTACTGCCCTTCCATCATGTCTCCTGGATACATAGGATGTTTAGCCTCCTCTTTACCTGTATTTAGAGTATCAGTCCTTAGTTCAGGCTTAGCATGATGATTTGTGACCAGATAACCCAAGATGCCAGTATCTTAATGAGCCAAGGGGTGCTAGCCTTTATGTTGGGCACTCACTGATGAATAGAAGCACATAGAGCCCCCCCACCACCATTAGCATGGATCCCAGCTATTGGGCAGTGTAGGCCAGGTCTTTATCACTGGCAGACACAAATGTCCTTTTTTAGTAACATTGCACTTCATGAACAAATCCGCTAGAGCTAATTTTTATACCACAGAGTGGCAAGCCCAACTCAGCGAGGAGTCTGTGGTCTGTGCTCTCCTGTCTAGCATATAATGCTCAAGTGCAGTGAGCACTATCTTCATATCTCCAGGATACAGCTCACCACAGATGATGCCTATAGAGGTTGGTCTGCACAATGCGACCCCTTGATAGGAACCACCTTCAGTCTGTGGGGCTTTTCTTTTTGACATTCAATTTTGAATGCATTTAAAGTGGAAACACCCAGTGTGTTTTTTTTGGGCAGGTGGGAGGAGCCCACAGAGACATGAGGGAAAATATACAAATTCCACACAGGCATTTGCCATTGTACAGATGCAGATAATAACTTGAAAACTAAGATAATATAAGGCTGTGTAAATAATATTGCTAACATAGAAAGAATCAAAGAGGACACTAGAGAGGGTTGATCTACACATAGTCAAAAAATGACTGATTAGTCATTAATTTCCTTATCTCAGTTCCCAGAGTCAGGAGTCCCAAGCATATTTCCTTTTAATTTAGTACATTGCAAGTTCAGAGTTCTTGTTATTAATTGTTTGACCCTTGCAAGATGTATTTATTTCCCTACTGACCGTTGAACCATGAAGTTAGTATATTTAAATAAGGAGAAGTTGGTTGAAGTCCACCACATGGGACGTTCAGTAGGACATGCTTCCTTGCATTAAAAAATAGTGAATGGAGATCCATTGTGTAGGTACACTAAATCTGTTTTTATTAGCTTGAACTGTCTAGTTTGCATATGGCATATCACGAACTGACTTGTATTTGCAGAGCACCTCCAGATTTACCTTTAATCCAGCAATCTTTCTTGTGCAGTGTACTTGACTTTCACAGTCTAATTTCAGCACATTCCCTACCTGATACCTTCAATATGTTATATTTTGTTTGTGAATTTTAGATTACTCTGAAAACCACAAGTACAAAGAACTCAGGTTGTTAGCTTTACATAACAAGTGCCCTAAAACATTTGTTGTGTATGATTTTCCCACATTCATTATGTATAGAATTTCAGCATATTTCCGCTCCATACTCACTAAATATGAATTCCAATCTTTTACAAGCATATTACTCAGAAGCAGCATATCCACACCAGCAATACTTATCCTAATGTTGGCAATATTTGAAATTTCCACTTCAGCTATACAGGAGATCTGACTGTTATTATTGTCCACTTGTGTGACTTTCTGTCCCATTTAAATGTATTCACATTCATATCTCCTGTAAATAACTTCATACAGTTGGTGGATCTATGCAAAGAGCCTCCCCGAAAAAAAAAATGTCACAGACTACTGCAAAACATTGCAATTTTTTCAAAGAAACAGAAAAGAAAAGAACAATTAGATTTAGTGCGAAAGAAGCAATCAATCAAAAGCAGTACAAGAGATCCTGCAGCAAGTACAAACATGATCCAGACATATATGTTTCTGTTTGGTTATTTATTTATTTATTTATTTATTTATTTATTTATTTATCTGTCTTTGTTGTCCAAGATAGTAGACTGTGCCAAGCCCATTTTCATTGAAGGCCCATGGAGAAAAGCTCCATTAGAAATACATACATAATTGCATTTACATTATACAGTTACAGTTTCTGAGATAGGGTAAAATCAAGGAGGACCAGTACAGATTAATACTTTTAACCTCTTGCCACTAACAAATAATTTAGTTACTCACTGATAGTAATCTCAAGTAGTATGGTTTGTACAAATAACAGATGTTAATGGATCACAGACTTCATATAGCCTTAAGATTGAATCAAGTAATTTGCAGGCATTGTTTTCAATAACTTTATCAGTGAATGGAAGGTTACAGATGTTGTAGCACATACCATACTCAGAAGGTGTTAGAGTTAAAGTCTTCAGAAATTGGATTACTACTGTCTCCTATAAAAAATAGAAAGTTCATACAACTCAGAGAAGCAGTGATGAGTTAATAGGCTCAGACTGTCCAACTAGGAATAGCTAGTTAGTTTGGATAAGGACCAAAACTACAGACATCTTTGATTCCAGGGTTGGAAGTTCAAAACAATCAGGTAACTGAAGCTTAGACCTCTGTAGTGACATGGAAAATACTGCAGATAACACTTAAAGTTGTTATGATAAGATGGCTACCTCTGGGATACAACTATCGGTGCAATCAGTGAAGCAGCCAACTCACATTACTGAAATGGAAAGGTACTCTGGATGGCCATTTAAGTCAGATTACACAGAGTTTCCATTGACAATACAAGCCAGGTTATCTAGCCTTTCAAGTATTCTGAAGTGAACCATTATTTGATTTCTTGCAATAGAAATCCATTCAGAGAG
This sequence comes from Protopterus annectens, assembly GCF_019279795.1. Taxonomy (NCBI): domain Eukaryota; kingdom Metazoa; phylum Chordata; order Ceratodontiformes; family Protopteridae; genus Protopterus; species Protopterus annectens. The sequence goes on from NC_056731.1 coordinate 1,044,585,174, forward strand.
GAATGCTGCCTTCTGATGAAGACCCTTTCTAATAAAAGGTACAATGCTCATTAAGTATGAGCTTAACATCTCCACGGACAGTTTGCTGACATTTATGTTTAAGCTTTTATCTTTAGTTCTTTAGTCCTTGGAGCATGGTGTCAAATCAAGGTGTAAGGAAGTCAATATAGGATCTGACATCCCTGTTACACCCTACAAGGACCTCATCAAGACTGTTTGCATTGCACTGCAAAAGGAACAAGTGAAAGGCAGGATTAAAATGATAGCCATACTTACATCCCCATAATCCACAAGTGCACGATTCATAGATGTAACTTGGGGAGGTTTACTGCAACCTGAACTCAGTGATCAAGAGTTTTGACTAGAAGTGTAAATAAGCAAGTCCACAGTGGAACATTTCTCTGAAGTATCAATTCAAATTTGTGATCTAGACAATGAGTTACCAATGTGATAATCTGAATAAAGCTGAATATGTTAATAATACAAAAGAATGTGTAAATCAGAGCTAGATCACACAGAATCATAAGGTTTATAGGCCTCTGTAGAGAGCTGATGAGCAAATCTTTATAAAGTCCCCACATAGTAGGATGGACACTAGATGAAGAGTCTGAAATCAGAGCAAATTCAAAAGAGGTAGTGATGTAAAGTGCATCTGTGTGAAAGGCATAAAAGTTAAGACTACTTTGTCACAAAATCCTTGTTGTTATTACTTTTAGTGTGGTGAATCAGAAAACCAATTTTGGGGTACCACAAATGAAAAACATGGACCAAAGTTATCATTCATCTTGGTTTCTCTGAGTATTACCAGCTCATCATCCCCAAGTAAGATGGAGGTAATCCACAGTTTGTCTTGACTGAACTGCAAATCATAATTAAATATCTTTAAATGAGCCAATAAAGTCCAGAACTCTGAAAACAGTATTTTGTATACAGCAGGTGGCCTTTGTACTTTACACAGAAATGACATACATGATGTTGTAGATGGTTTCACCCAAGAGTCACGCCTTGTAATCAAAATAGAAACTAGACCCTTAATCTGTAGATATAACATCTCTTGTAAATGTGGTGAACATTGGGGGGAAGTTAAAAAGCCAAAAAGATTACATTGTTGGAGTGAGGATCCCAGAATAGTGTGCATGCAGAGATGAAGAGCTAAAAATATTAGATGAATACATATAAATGACCTTTCAAAATGTCAAATATAACAAAAACATGAAAAGACCGAATGAACACTGAGCTGGATACAAAACAAATCATCTTTAATGGTAAAACCACAACTGATAAGTGCTTATGTCTGAAACTCAAAACCATAAGGACTTCATCAGATAAATTCATCATACCCTTATACATTTAAATAGTTAAAGGTTTAAAATCAATTAACCAATCATCACCATCATACAATTAATCAACTGAACACTATTTAAATTTGATAAGCAACTTCAATCTGTTAACTAAAATTCACCCTTCTCTTAAAGAAGCCAACACTTACAGAAAATCCACATGCATTTCTTCTACAATAAACTGTTGTAAAACAAAATTACATTCATAGAAAAAAGCAGATATAATATCAAAATGTAAAACCTTTCCAAATATTCTTAAAATAGTATATGTAGATAGATGTAAAATATAAAGAATTAAATATGAATTTATTATTAAAAAATATTACCTATCAAGTGCTCTTAACCTTAACAAACAGTAAATAGAACAGTATTCATTTAAACCTGGCCATGTACAAGAGTTCAGTTTTATCAGTTGTGGTTTTACCATTAAACACGGTTTGTTTTGTATCCATCTCAGTGTCCATTCAGTCATTCCATGTTTTTGATTTAGTGTGCATATTTCTTTGGTTTGTGGACAAAATGTCAAATGGAATAACATTACACATTCTAGTCTGCACTAAGCATTGTTTGTCTTTTGGTGCATTCACATGAATACAGATTTATTTCATTGTCTAGGTCTTTGGATATGGCTAAAATGGGTCTTTGGACAAGAGAACTAGTGTTAGGTAGCAAATAAACAAATAATCCACAACACAATGAAGCAGGAAAATGAAAATAAATAAAATATATCGATTACCCTAATATTAACTTGATATGGCTTCTGATTCAGTTTTGGACATATTAAAATTAATTAATTATTTGACAGTTGCTTCTGATTACTGAGAAAAAAAAATCTTATCCAAGTAAGACTGATTTAGCTGGGTAGTAAAACTAACAACTGCTTTAAGGGCTCTCTTTTATTAAATCTGGTCATTTACACCTGTTTTGTTAGCTTCTAGGTTGAAAAACGTAACTGAGTGTCACCATTTACTTGATGAGTGGACTTGTGAATACACAGTGAGCTTTCAGCTGTAATGCGATTCATCACAACATTACACACTCTCAATTTTTTTGAAGACCCCCTCCATTAGTGTTATGCATCAGTTTCCATTTGACAGTAATGGCGTGCTACCATATAAAAATAATTATACATTATGCATGCTAGTTATTCTGTTTTAGTTGCTGCCTTAAATATTATGTGAAAATGATTGCCAATGGACATGTTGCGATTTTCATTTCCTTTGAATTTCTTTAGTCCATTTTACTTGTACACTTTTAACAAGTTCCACTCCTATATTTTCCCAAACTCTCAGTTACTGTGTTTACTTACCCATTACATAAGTCACGTCCATTAATCCTGGAAAATCTTATGAAGTGTGCATTCAGGACTCTCTCTCTCTCTCTCTGGGATTTGTTTTGTTTTTTAATTTGTTGCATTTGTTCTAATGCTTCAATCATGCAATTTCAGAATATGTCGCAAAGTATCTATGTCAGCTATGGATAGTTCACTGAAGTGACATATACTAAAAATAATTTAACATAGTATGTTTTACAGCAATGTATGAAAACAACTATCCATTTGTATATATTAGCATTTCTGCTTTGAGGTACAAAATCCTGTTGAGTTAATCCATTCATCAGAAGATCAAGCTATACTGAATCTTTACAACAGGATGAATATACTATCAACATGCAACTGCTTTTACTGAATAAATTATTCAAGTAGTTTCTGCAATAATTTTATCTACCATATCATTGTATCTGTGTGTTACACTTCATTTTATTTCACTGTTCTTCAAAACTAGCAGATTTCTTATTTTTAAATGTATTTAATTATAAGTCACTACAAATAAAATAAGTCTATAACATTTCATTTATGATTGGGTACATTATTTATTAATACACTTCCAGACAGCGATCAAAACTTTTCATCTGCAGGATAAACATGAATTTATTCAAATCACGAAAGTAATTGTCTTATTTCACTCAGACATTTAAAGTCTTTACTCAGGAAAGAAAGTGAATGTGAAATTTAAAGTCTATCATGTGGAATTGTATTCTACTTCAAACGATAATTACAAGAGATGATAGTCAATTAAGGGTTTTTTCATGACAGCAGGTTAAGAAGAAAAACTGTAGCATCAAACACAAGCCAATCCTTGGTAATGCTGTTTGAAGATTTTTGATCAAGACAGCAGACTGCACAGCAAGCTATGAAATCAGAAACTTAAAAAAAAAAAAAGCTGCTTTACTATGTATTGTAGATTTATTTGTTTTATCTTATATTAATATAGAAATAAAGAGGTAGTTTCCTTCACAGATGTATCCTCTGTAAGAAGAAACAAAACAGAAGGACTACATTATTTGATTGGTATATACTTTGCATTCCCAAATTTACATGCCCTTTGGTGACACATGCAAATAGAATAAGAAATGCAGAACGCGTTTGCAGTATGATGCACTCCACTAACTGACAAATGTTGATTCAAAGACAGATGTACAGACAACATACTATATTTAATCTGTTCTGCTCATCTTTTCTGGTTCCTCTTTTGGCTATACTCACAAATAGAAGTCATTATATGAAACTGACATTGAACAGACCATTTTTTTTAAAGACGTTTACTTTGTCTTGTTGCAGATATCAATACACCTAGGCAAATAAGTGAGTCTGTGTTTGGGTTTATGTGTATCTGTCTAGGTATATATATATATATATATATATATATATATATATATATATATATATATATATATATATATATACACATATATATATATATATATGTATACACACACAGACACACACACACACACACACACACACACACACACACACACACACACACACACACACACACACACACACACACACACACACACACACACACCATTCATTATATGGGTATGTTCATGAAAGGCTTGGTATTTGGAAACAAAACCTAAGTCTAGCAGATGCTTTAAGGTCTATTTTGATAATAAAAATATATGTACTTATCACTTGTTATATATCTGTTAGATACAGAGAACTTCAGTCAGATGATTTAAGTTCCTTTTTTAGTGTTGTGCAGTATACCCTGACAATTTAATTAATACAACATCCGAAAGGAACCTAACTTTTTTTGTGGAAACATACAGGATTCCTCAAGTAAGCTTTATTATTTTTAAATTATTTGCATAGCAATTTGTCTGAGAAGTCTGAGCAGACTGTATCCATCAGTGTGTTGGACCACAAGGCAATCAATTGGTGCAATTGTGATCTAGTAGAACCCCCCCCCCCCATTTCCCTTTATGAGCAGTTTTATGTATTGTGAATAGCACAGTTTTTAAAATATCCAGATGTAAATTTAGTTGTAATTTTAAAATATTTGGCAATATTAAGTGACAGATAGACCCCATTTAACATAAACTTTCAACAACCAGCAGAATGAATATAGTTGAAGCATGTTTAAAATGTGCAGTAAGGTGCATTGTCATATTTAGTGTGGTTATCTGTCAGCGCCTAATTCTATAATGCTATTCTCAATCAATACTTTTAGAATGGCAATAACATAAATGCATCATGAGTACTGTATGAAAATTCTGAACACATATATCAATGTGGTATGCTCATGTTACACTGTACACAAAACAACTTGCTTCCTTGTGAGTGAATTATTTGATGGTGGGGGGGAGGGTGGCAAGACACTTACAGCATAGCTACATACATTTGCTCCAAACTTTCAAATTATAATACCAATGATTACAGCAATTTTTTTTTTCAAAAAAAAAAATGCAAATTCATGCTAGACTCTTTATTTAACAGCTGTCAAGTCTGAAGCTGTCTTTGATGTAAATATCTCATTAATAGTTTCACTACAAAACTTGGTGGGCATTTTGTCACCCACCATGATGCAGACTGTGGTAAACAGTCCTTAATCTCTGTTTACAAAAAAAGTAGAAAAACTAATAGAAGAAATCACTGAATTTCTGTCAGACTGGTTAATTGACTGATTAACTGATTTGTGCCTTTTTTAATTGGGGTAGAATGTAGGTCTACATCGACTGTTTTTATTTGAAAAACATAGCCCATAGGATTGCAGTGGACATCGCCAACTGTGCTACCTTAACCACCATTCTTTAAGCATCTTCCTTTCTTTAGGCTACCCAGTTTTACAGGGTCAGGCAATGGTCAGTAAACAAGAAACAGTAAAGAAAAACTACTCCAGGCCATAACTGATAACACTGAAAAATTCCATTGCAGGAATAACTTACACCTTACAGGAATGAAAGAAATATTAGAAAATAAATACATACCTTTGTTTCTTGTCAGAGAGTTGCTAATAGCTCTCAGCCATAACATGGATACCATAAATATTAAAAGGACTTATCGTGCCTTGAAGCTATCCCTTATCCTGCAGGCCTACCTTGAAAAATAATTTTCAATATTCTCAATTATCAATATTTATTCAAGCTCATTGAAGCTGTTAGTGAAGGTACAACCTTCCAGTTGCTTAATCATACTGTCTGTTTCTGGTTTTGCTATGAAAATCCAAACAAGAGAGAGATGCCCGTGGAACCCTCGCACGGCCAAACGGAAAATGGAGGCAAAAAAAACGCCAGCAAGTGTAGGCAACAGTCACATCCAAAAATCATTTATTGAAGTAGGGAAGAAAAATCCCCCTACAACTCCATGGTAGTAAAAACCATCAGTCAAACCGGTTTCGGCTCCAAGGAGCCTTCTTCAGTGAGATACAAAAGTAAAAATCAAGAATCAGAGTATCAGAATACATACATATATATGGTTGAATTATACATGAAAACCAATCACAACACAGCATTGACAATTGTTACAATTGGTCATTAAGGCCAGGTGAAAACAAAGCTCCAAGTTTTATAATCCATTTTCTTTCCTTGGAGCTGAGTAGTTCCTGCCAAAACTGTTTATCTTTGCATCTCCCCTTAATACAATCAATAGTGACAAATTTAAAAGAAGCAGAAGCATGTTTTAAACAATGTTTGTATAGTGCATTGCTTATACGTTTATTTTTAATGTCACTCAGGTGCTCACAAATTCTGAGGCGGAAAGCTCTAGAGGTCTTTCCGACATAGAAAGCAGAACAATTGCAGGTCACCAAATAGATGACCCACTCAGTGTTACAATTGGCCCAAAAGTTAATATCAAAAACATCAGAGGTGTTTTTACTGCTAAATTCACTAGTACGTGAAACACATGTACAAAAAGAGCAATGCCCACAGGGCATGCATCCAACAATAGGTTTGCCTGAAATAGACAACTGGGTAAAAGTAGAAAAATCAGAACCAACTCTTTTGTAATGGCTAAATTTAGAACCAATAGTCTGTCCCCTTCTGAATGAAAAAGAACATTTCTCTGGAAGTAAGGAATTCAGTTTATGATCAGCTTTCAGAATATTCCAATGTCTGTATATAATATTTTTAAAACCCTGTGTATTGCGTCCATATGTTGTTACCAAACGTAATGGTTGTGGCTTACAAATATCATTCTTATCTTTATATAATAATAAATCTTCCCTATTTATGTTGGATACAGATCTTTTGGCTAGATGCACAGTACCTGGACGATAACCCCTGTTAATAAATCTATGTGTCAAATCCTCCTGGGCCTCAAGAAAGGATTGTTGGTTAGAACAGATTCTTCTAGCTCTTAAAAATTGTGATTTGGGTATATTTTGGATGACATGTTGTGGGTGGAAGCTGGTAGCATGTAGTAATGAGTTGAATTCTGGAAATTTCCTGAACATTCTATTTGACAATGTGTTATCCTGATTTCTCATGATTTCAACATCAAGAAATACTATCCTGGATACATGATAGGTCAGTTTAAATTGTATCCCCCATACACTGTCATTGAGATATTCAAGAAACTCCATAAGGTAACATTCATCAGCTTTCCACACCAACCAACAGTCATCCAGTTAACGACGCCAAATGTCCATCTCACACATATAAATATTATGATTGTAATCATAGATTATGATTTCTTCTATGTATGCCATAAAAAGATCTGCATAGATGGGTGCAAAAGATGCACCCATAGCAGTACCTTTTATTTGCCAGTAACAAAGATTTTGAAAATAAAAAACATTACTGGACAGAACATGTTCTGTAAGGCAAACAAGAAATGTATTAAATCCAGGTTGATATAGACCTGATCTGACCAACCAATAATCCAACGCTTGTAAACCTGCCCAGTGAGGAATATTGGTGTAAAGGGAGGTGATGTCCAAAGTGCATAATAGCCAATGTGGTTCAAGTTGAGAATTGTTAATAATGTCCAAAAATTGGGTGGTATCTTGGATTCTTGCTCTGATAAAACCCAGTAAAGGTTTTAAATAGTGGGTTAGATATTCAGACAGTGGTTCGGTAAGAGACCCATGTCCAGAGACAATGGGTCGACCTGGTGGATTTGTGGCATGTTTATGGATTTTGGGTAACAAATATAAGTATTGTTTTTTAGGTGAATCAACCATCAATTGTTCTTTAAGGTATTGTGTAATAATACCCTCCTCAACCGCCTCAGTTAAAAACTGACCAATTTTACGCTGGAAATGGGGTGAGGGATCCAAAAACATCTGCCTATAGTATTGTATGTCGCCCAATTGTCTCATGGCCTCACTGTCATAAACAGCCTTATCCAATACCACCACCGCTCCACCTTTATCAGCTTCAACAATAACAAGATCCTTATTATTGATAAGTTCATTCAAACAAATGGATTACAAAACTTGGAGCTTTGTTTTCACCTGGCCTTAATGACCAATTGTAACAATTGTCAATGCTGTGTTGTGATTGGTTTTCATGTATAATTCAACCATATATATGTATGTATTCTGATACTCTGATTCTTGATTTTTACTTTTGTATCTCACTGAAGAAGGCTCCTTGGAGCCGAAACCGGTTTGACTGATGGTTTTTACTCCCATGGAGTTGTAGGGGGATTTTTCTTCCCTACTTCAATAAATTATTTTTGGATGTGACTGTTGCCTACACTTGCTGGCGTTTTTGTTGCCTCCATTTTCCGTTTGGCCGTGCGAGGGTTCCACGGGCATCTGTCTCTTGTTTGGACTGCCTTTGCTCAGTTGCTGGGAACCGCTGTTGGCTGATTCATCATCCATTTTTGTTTCTTTTTTTCTGTATTTTTGAATCGTTGTATTGGAAGTACTTTATTTGAGGTTTTGACCCATTTTGTACATCATTGGGTATGCAGGATTGAAGAACTGATATATGGTCGTTTCAAGCCATAGGGTTGCGTTTGGTTTTCCACGCAACTATACTTCCTGTTTGGTTTACTTGCGGACAATTTTCTTCACATTGTAGGACTCTTTTACGTCAACGTCAGCCTCGACTGATTTTGTGTTTTGTTTTAGTCTAACGGACTCATTATACATGCAGGCTGCATTGTATTTTTTTTCCAGTTTTTGTTTAATGGTGTCTTTATTGGATTATTGTTCTTTTTTCTAAGCCTATATCGATACCAGATATGTGTGGGTAAGCGTACAGTTTGTTTTTTGACAAATTTAAATTTCATTACCATTTGGCATGGTTGGGTTAAATTATACTAAGGCAGTCACATTTGCCTATTATTTGTATTTGTAGTGTTAACTATCTTTACATGGTGGTTACAATTTGCTTGGTGTTCGCAGTTTGAGCGGGCATCATATACACTGTTTATTTTATTTGGCGCTCAAAACAGGGTCATATTTTTTATCATAACTCAAATGTTACATGTGTATTTATATAGGCTTAGATTGATATCCGTCCTGTTCAGGGAAGCTGGTAGCCTTTTATAAACAGATTTGCACATCGGTTTAATGTGGGATGGTTCGACCAGAGTTTACACTTGCATTTATATTTATTTTATATTTGCATTTATATTGTTGATGTTTTTGTCAGTATCTACATGTGAAGTTTTTACATTTACTGCTACATCTATTTGCCATTGCTATTCATGTTGCTGGTATCTCTCTAACGCTGGTTTTGATTGGTGTGGTGTTCGTTGTTTCAGCGAACATCATACATATTCATTTGTAATTTTTTGGGGTCCAGTAGTTTAGCATTTTTTACTTTTTGGGCCATTATCTATTTGTTAAAGGTTATACATATCAGTCCGCTTCAGACAGTTGAGGTATATTATCGGGTGAATTGTTTCCTGATTTTCATTGTCTATTGCTGCATTTGTGTAATGTGGCTTGTTTTTTTAATTTATGTTATTTTGCATTCTCCCCTTATTCAAGATTTATTATCATTCTGGTGTGAACTTTCTAAGTGGTATTCATATATATATTTGACATAAATAATCCAGTGCTCTAATATTGTGACCTCGTCCATACTTTGGCTCATCTTACAAATTTGGGCTCAAGTTTATTTATATACAGATTGCATTTAGCCAGACTTTTTTGTTATTTCTGACAGCGTTTCCTTCCCATATTTTTTAGTATGGTTTTGAGACACTGGTCAACCTTAAATAGTTCTGGCTTTGTATTTTGTATGTATGTTTTAGGTTAGATGGTACAAATGGTTTTGGAGGAGAGGTGAGCATCTAGTCTATACATATAGTTTATGTATACTTATATTGAGAGTCCTTGTTGGATTAGCAGTGGACTATTACTGTTTGAATAGTTGCATGTTTTTTCACTGCTATGATTATATTATCCACAACAATATTGTCTGATGTATATACACTTTTTGGTGTCTTATAATATCTTTTGGGTTTAGTTTTCTATTATTATTTATGCCCTCTGTTGTAAGTAATTATACTATTTCAGAGGTCTCAATTGTTTTGACTCTTTGCATCAAATCTCATCACACATGTGACATTAATGTGAACATAGATTGAGCATTAAGGGATATGTTTCATTTTTTCAAACACATATGTTGTGGTTCATTTCAGATATATATTTATATTGTTGAGCCATAACAGTTTTGGTGCCAACCTTACCATTGTAATAATATATTTATGGATGTGTCTATTCATGGTGATTCTTCTGATTGTTACTGATACAAAGTTCTGATTGCATTTTTTTGGCATCATTTCATAACACAAGGTTACTTTTGGTCAACATGCAAAGACATATGTTATGGTATTTTATATGCCAAATGGTTTGATAAGTGTTCACTATTGGTTTTAGAATTTTTTTGATCACACCATACATTACACATGGTCTTTTTTTGGACATGTGCATACCAATACGCAGCAATACGTCTTGAATGAAGTTGCTGGTTCGGTTTGGCTGCTTTATTGTATTGGTCTATTAAGTTGGTTATTTATCCATAAGACTTATACGCAATTCCAATTGATGGTATTTATTATTTCTATCATTGGTATTTGGTGTATAATGGTCTTTTTTTGGATACATTTATAGTTCGGGTTGGATGATTGTCCAGATATCATCATAGTCTTCCAGGCTTGATGATAGACAATAGATTATTACAGTTTTTTGTGCCTGTTTGGATATCAGCGTATCATCTGTAAGACACTATCTATTTGATAATATTTTTATTTTATTTTTGGTTTGGTTGGACTCATTTCTGAAGTTATAAACATGGCTCTTTCATCTATTATACAGGGTTTATCTGTGGATATGGATGATTTATCTGTGTTTGGTTTAGACAAGCATGGCTTGCCATCCACCACTGACGCCCTGGGATCTGATTTGGAACTCACAATGTGAAATATTTTTCAACAGATTGGGTAAAAACATGAAGATGGTTAGGAACAATGTGTGGCATTTACGTTTATTCAAAGCATACCAGCAGAAACACATTACTCCACGGGGCCTTAGGGTCAAGGTACAACCTTTGGTCTCTAATATTGATGACCAGCTCATTGAGGATTGGGGTCATATTCAACAGTTGGCTTCCTCCAAATTTGTGGATGCTTTGGCCAATTTTTATGAGCGTAAGGTACAACAAGGTGTCAAAGATTTGGAAACTGTTTGTTTGGATACTAGTAAGTTTGAAAATTGTGACTCATTCATGATACAGGTTAAAAAACTTACTACAGAATTATCTAAAATGGAAAGTACGCTAAAGGATAGAAAAATCAAAAAAATTCTTAGGGATGTGGGTGACTATGAGAGGGGTAAACCCTTTGATACATCGAAGAATGTTTCTTTTAGATTACCTAGAGATGAGAACAAGTATGATAAGAGATCATCCACTCCAAAAAGAAAAAGGCCTAAATCCATTCTCAAGAAAAATTTTGGTTTCTCTAATGACACCTCTGGTGAGGATACTTCCTTTAATACTGAAGGGAAACTTGATACACATTCTAGAGAGGGGTCACCTAAAGCCAAGAGGGACAATTCTTTACACCCTCCCAATTTAGATACAGACGAGGGGGGCGGAAACATAAGAAACATAACATCCAAACAGAGTTTGGAGGCACTCTTGAAAATCATGACACAACAATAAGTTCTCATCATAATGTTCACAATATTTCATCTGTTGATTTGACTGATGCATAACTTAAAATACTAAATAAAGGGCTAAATTTTTTCCCCGGGTTCTTTGTTTCTGAACAGTCTTTGGCTCAGGATGTAACAAATTTTTGTCGAATTTTGAATTTAAACTTGTTTTTTGGTAATATTGATCGTGATACATCTGGGAATACATGTTGTGACTTCAGGTTTAAAAAGTCGACATTTAATCCACCTATGTCACATCTAGTAGGGGTATTTCAAAAAAATGTCCTTCGGGATATACATTGTCATCTTAAGGACTTTCCTATTTCTTACAACAATCTGTCTGTTGATGAAATATCCAGTTTGAATGAACTTATCAATAATAAGGATCTTGTTATTGTTGAAGCTGATAAAGGTGGAGCGGTGGTGGTATTGGATAAGGCTGTTTATGACAGTGAGGCCATGAGACAATTGGGCGACATACAATACTATAGGCAGATGTTTTTGGATCCCTCACCCCATTTCCAGCGTAAAATTGGTCAGTTTTTAACTGAGGCGGTTGAGGAGGGTATTATTACACAATACCTTAAAGAACAATTGATGGTTGATTCACCTAAAAAACAATACTTATATTTGTTACCCAAAATCCATAAACATGCCACAAATCCACCAGGTCGACCCATTGTCTCTGGACATGGGTCTCTTACCGAACCACTGTCTGAATATCTAACCCACTATTTAAAACCTTTACTGGGTTTTATCAGAGCAAGAATCCAAGATACCACCCAATTTTTGGACATTATTAACAATTCTCAACTTGAACCACATTGGCTATTATGCACTTTGGACATCACCTCCCTTTACACCAATATTCCTCACTGGGCAGGTTTACAAGCGTTGGATTATTGGTTGGTCAGATCAGGTCTATATCAACCTGGATTTAATACATTTCTTGTTTGCCTTACAGAACATGTTCTGTCCAGTAATGTTTTTTATTTTCAAAATCTTTGTTACTGGCAAATAAAAGGTACTGCTATGGGTGCATCTTTTGCACCCATCTATGCAGATCTTTTTATGGCATACATAGAAGAAATCATAATCTATGATTACAATCATAATATTTATATGTGTGAGATGGACATTTGGCGTCGTTATCTGGATGACTGTTGGTTGGTGTGGAAAGCTGATGAATGTTACCTTATGGAATTTCTTGAATATCTTAATGACAATGTATGGGGGATACAATTTAAACTGACCTATCATGTATCCAGGATAGTATTTCTTGATGTTGAAATCATGAGAAATCAGGATAACACATTGTCAACTAGAATGTTCAGGAAATTTCCAGAATTCAACTCATTACTACATGCTACCAGCTTCCACCCACAACATGTCATCCAGAATATACCCAAATCACAATTTTTAAGAGCTAGAAGAATCTGTTCTAACCAACAATCCTTTCTTGAGGCCCAGGAGGATTTGACACATAGATTTATTAACAGGGGTTATCGTCCAGGTACTGTGCATCTAGCCAAAAGATCTGTATCCAACATAAATAGGGAAGATTTATTATTATATAAAGATAAGAATGATATTTGTAAGCCACAACCATTACGTTTGGTAACAACATATGGACGCAATACACAGGGTTTTAAAAATATTATATACAGACATTGGAATATTCTGAAAGCTGATCATAAACTGAATTCCTTACTTCCAGAGAAATGTTCTTTTTCATTCAGAAGGGGACAGACTATTGGTTCTAAATTTAGCCATTACAAAAGAGTTGGTTCTGATTTTTCTACTTTTACCCAGTTGTCTATTTCAGGCAAACCTATTGTTGGATGCATGCCCTGTGGGCATTGCTCTTTTTGTACACGTGTTTCACGTACCAGTGAATTTAGCAGTAAAAACACCTCTGATGTTTTTGATATTAACTTTTGGGACAATTGTAACACTGAGTGGGTCATCTATTTGGTGACCTGCAATTGTTCTGCTTTCTATGTCGGAAAGACCTCTAGAGCTTTCCGCCTCAGAATTTGTGAGCACCTGAGTGACATTAAAAATAAACGTATAAGCAATGCACTATACAAACATTGTTTAAAACATGCTTCTGCTTCTTTTAAATTTGTCACTATTGATTGTATTAAGGGGAGATGCAAAGATAAACAGTTTTGGCAGGAACTACTCAGCTCCAAGGAAAGAAAATGGATTATAAAACTTGGAGCTTTGTTTTCACCTGGCCTTAATGACCAATTGTAACAATTGTCAATGCTGTGTTGTGATTGGTTTTCATGTATAATTCAACCATATATATGTATGTATTCTGATACTCTGATTCTTGATTTTTACTTTTGTATCTCACTGAAGAAGGCTCCTTGGAGCCGAAACCGGTTTGACTGATGGTTTTTACTACCATGGAGTTGTAGGGGGATTTTTCTTCCCTACTTCAATAAATGATTTCTGGATGTGACTGTTGCCTACACTTGCTGGCGTTTTTGTTGCCTTTGCTATGAAAAGCCATCTTCCTAAAAGTCAACATTTCAAAAGAAAGGAAAATATGCCCAGAAAACAAAGGAGTGAAAAAATTCCCTTTTATGTTTTTTTTTCAGGGTTAGGGGACAAGCCCCCTACACACCCCAGATTTATATATACCAATGCCATGGTTGCATCAAATAATAGAGGAGAGAAATCTCACTAGAAACTGAATCATTGCTGGTGCACAATTTGAAATCACATCAGTAATGATTTTCTTTGGGCAAAAGCATTCATCTTTTTTTCTGTAGGCTACTGATGCTTAAGCAATTTCACCTCGAGCATATATAGGGAAACACTGTTTCTATCAGTATTTTCCCTGGAGCTTATAATAAAGCAGAAGGCCTTTGTTTATTCTTATCAGCTTTTCTATAGGAATAGTATCTGTACCAGCCTGAGTCACCCTGTAAGTCTGTCAATCAAGTAAAATGAGGAAATCAGATATTTTGAAATCATATAAACAGTTGTATCATTTCCTAAAAGAAACCCTTTGTTACAGCTGACAATGTAAAATGAAACAAATCATTCCCATAATCTTTCAGCTGGCTAAAACTAGGGATATGGGAATTTAGAAATGTACATTATTCTATGAAAGGTTGCAACAAAACCAAAATCATGCAATAAAATACAAGGTATGCACACATGAGTAATTCTCTTTCCCAAATAATCAGTAGCATGTAACAGCCACTCAGCATGAATGGTGCATGTAACAGCCACTCAGCATGAATGATGCAGACAGCTCTTGGCTGTGTCAACATCTAATCACTCTGGGCCAGGTTCAGAGAGGAATCAAGAAGGACAATGCAGAAGCAGAATCTTACATTTCTCTGGAGGATGTGGAACAGCAATAGGATAGCAAGGACAAGAAAAAAAAAAACTGCACTATTTCCTTGCCTCTAGGAAAAAAATAGGAATAGTCTGCATATACAAAATAAACTAAAAAAAAGATTAGATGCTTACATCATGATCAGAAATTCCAACAATGGACTCATTTCATTGCTATTTTTTATGATTTTAACAACTCACCCTGTGAAGAAGGACCTATCTTTTTGCTACCAGCACAGAATTTGACAGTTTAGTCAGTGTTGGGCAAGTAGGTGTGAGATCTGTTTGCCTGGAAGTTTTGTAAAGCCGTAGGAATTGATATACATTTTTTTCATTTGTATTGTATATATCATTAGCATTTCATTTAAAATGACTTAAATAATTTTAACTGCAGAGAGCTTAAAACCCCATTATCTCTCTTTTACATATGCTTTACATAGAAGCTTGTAGTGCCATTTCAAATCTAGAGTCTATCTGCCCTGCACAGTAGATGTGCATCAGCAATTGCAAGTCTCCCCTAATGTCAATGCACTTTTGAGGACAGTCCTATTCACCAGGAGGGTACTAAATTCTTTTTCTCCTGTCTTTCTTTCGTTAATGAACCAAAATCTATATTAAATTAGAATGACACAGATAATAATTAGAGAATGATTGGGTATGTGATTAATTGTGTCTGCTTGTATCTGAGCTGAATAAGTTTGTAATGCTTAGGAGCCAATATGGAGATGGCACTCTATTATGAAATAAAAGTAACCAGGAACCATGGTAAATGTTTTTCAGCAACTAGCAGAGACCTGTTTTAAAGTTAGTTTTGTATCAGACTGCTAATGGGGGGTGCCCTTCTTAAGCATAACAGATTAGGTTTAGAACCTCATGGTCAGGATCAGGATCAAGAAGGGGATATGTAATACACAGAATCAAAACAATTCAGGACATGTTAATTATAGCTGCAGTATAAATACTAATACTGACTTTTTTCTATTCTTTTAATCATTGTACAAAACTAGTAGTGACTACACACTTATAGATAGTGTGGTGGATAGCTCAAACAGAAAGGGGAAATAAATCTTGTGGTATGAGAATTTTTTTCAAGGGACATTTAAGAAGAGTATTTTCGTGTCACATGAAGTCCATTTCATCATGAGGAGACAGGTTATGTATTTATAATGGGTCTATATTATATTCTCAAAAGCCAACAATGTTGAATCCGACATTGTAGACACGAGAATAGCGAAAGTGCAGAACATCAAATGTGTAAACAGAAATCTCCATAAGGGAAGATTTCCATTTACTTTAATGTAGTGTGGTGTCGGAGTTGGTATATTTAAGTTGCAGGGGGTGTGTGGGGTGCAGGGGGCTTGCCCCCCTGCCTACACCCTTTAGATTTTCTTTTTTTTTTTTTATTTATTTTTATGAACACAGTTCGATCAATAAATATCAACCTTTAGTGATTTGAACTATTAAACTTTTGATGTTCTAATATAGACCCATTTTTATAACTGCAGAAGGCTACAGCAAAAGCATATTAGACTACTGATTGATCTCCTCATATTGATAGCAAGCAAAGCAGACAGCTTAGTGATTCCCTTCATGTCACTGGATCATGTGAGCATCTCTCTTGATGTCTAGCTTGATTCATCACCATTAGAATAGCATCCCTGGATGACAGATGAAATGATTTTTCTGGAAAAGTATCTCAGACAAAAATTCACTAGGTACAGTTATGAGATTCATACTGCTACATGTGATGAGAAGAATATAATCTTTCTCTGGTGTGAATATTTTAAAAAGAATATTAGCAAAGCTTGCCTATGCAGCACTGTGATATATATGGATGAAGCCCTAACTATAACCTAAACAACCTAAGTTTCAATATAAGAGTAACTGCTGGAAGAGAAAGTTTGGAGAGCATGGATGTGAGTGGCCAATGCCAGCTGACTGTTCCTGAGGAAAGACAGAGTGGTGGCTTTAGTGACTCAGACACTGCTATACAAATGGAGGCTTGCATGGCCAGGACACATGACATGGGTATAGCAATCCTAAGCCAGAGATGGTAGACCTTACTGATACATAGGAGGAAACATGCACATGCATGGGGAGGCTGTAGGATGCCTCACAATGAAAGAAGTGCACACATTAGCAAATATGAGTGGGGTTAGGGGCTAAAATAGGAACTTCCCCATTGCTTGAATGTCAGCAAGGGTACAAATCATTTGTGTGACAATGTGGATATTATCTTCTTTGTCTGGGTGAATCTCACCACTTTGCTGGGTATACCCAGTATGGGGAATGAATGGGCAATAGAACAAAGGGGTGATGGTTGATTATTAGCAGATATGGAGTGAAAAAAACGTTGAAAAAAGCATCTTGCACTGTTGTAAGAGGCAGGTTAATATCCCTAAAACACAGTACTGTATAGACACTATGAACAATGGTACAGGATAGGTTTGATACATGCAGAATGACAAGCTAAATAAACATTGGGTTTCTTAGAGAATATAGAGTTGCTAGAACTAAACATATTCTCTTAAGAACAGGTGCCACTTAATTCTGAAATGATGACAGTATAACCTTGGGCTCTGATCTATAAACCAGGAATGTTTTTGCTTTTGAGTTATGTAAAAGGGAAGCAACTCAGTTAATTGGCTCGGTCATAAAACACACGCACACATACACACACACACACACACACACACACACACACACACACACACACACACACACACACACACACACACACACAAAGCTATAGCTTTATTTGCCATTCTGAAGGTAATATGTCATCCAAAATCACAGTTTACTTCAATGAATTGGGTATGACAATAGCCAGTCAGTAAACTTGAATCAATTTAAGGGACTTAATTGATAGACCATACAAGTGGGCGGCCACAGTGGTGCAGTGGTTAGCATTGCCGCCTCACAGCAAGAGGTTCTCCGGTTCGATCCCCGGCTGGGGTGCCTTCTGTGCGGAGTCTGCATGTCCTCCTGTGGTCGTGGGTTTCCTCTGGGTGCTCCGGTTTCCTCCCACATCCCAAAGACATGCTGCAGGTGGATTGGACACTCTAAATTGGCCCTAGGTGTGCGTGTGAGTGTGCATTCTGTGGAAGGTTGGGCGCCGGGCTGGCAACTCGACACTGTAAAACTCCACTGCCATTCAATGTGCGGACAAGGTGATCCGCTGTGGTGACCCCTGACCGGGAAAAAGCCGAAAGAAGAAGAAGAAGAATTGATAGACCATACAAGTGAAAGATAATTTAAGGCATGTCTTGGGAAGCTCCCCAAGGTACTAATAAGTGAGAGGGTAGAACAACTGATCATAGACACCTATGGTCTTATTTGAAGAAATTTCTAAAACTGGAGTATTCTCTTTTTACTAAATTTGTCCCACATTACTGAGCTACCTGAGACAGGGAAGTTCCATTCATTGGTACTGACCTATATGTCCATCTTTCTTATAAATACCGAGACCAAATTCTATGCATAGAAGCTAGGTAACAGATTATAATGTCGACTCCCTATTCAACCAACCACAAACAAATGCAGGTTTTGTAAAGGACTGAGGAAGAAGTGACCACTTACAAGCCCTGGTGACAGCAATCCACTTAGTTTATAATGACCCTTTTCCTGCTGCTGTGGTTAAATTTTAACTAAGGATTTGATTCAATAACATGCAATTCATATGGAAAGTAGTGGAAGAGGTGTCTTGTTTTTGTTTTTTTGTTTGTTTTTTCTCTCTTAACTTTAAACTTTGAAATCCTTTATGCTAACCCACTTAGCAATATTTTTCACATCGACATTCCTTCTCCTTATCTAGTTTTAACAGGAATGACGCAGAAACCAGGCAATTTCCACACTAATACCAAAACTCTAAGAATCAGTTCTAATTTCTCCCAGAAAGGCCTTCCCTATTATACCAACTGCAGACATCATTCCTGTATAACCAAACCACATGTCAATTCCCTCAGACAGAACACATCCCTTAAATCTCCGGAACTGCTGTCTGCGCTGCCACCTTCCATCATTAAGTGTGACCATTACTTTAGAAGGTACTAACTTATTTCACTCTCTTTTTTTTCCCTTTTTCTTCTCCTTTCTAATTGTTTTCTTCTTAAGTCTCTCTCTTTGTTAGAATTTGCAAATGTTCAAAGTATGTTGCATTTTATTTATCTCTTTTATGTTTGCACCTCATACAAATGGCTCTAAACTTTTGATCCATCCAAGTGACAATGTTATTGTATGTACCTGTATCTTATTTTATCTCTTACTGAACAGTGTGACTGTAATCACCTGAGCTGTGCCTGTAATTAGTCCACTGAAATCAATGCACTACGCCAGTAATCAAACTTAAATCAGTAAGTCACCGAGTTACTGGTGAAGAATTAAAATTCCCATACACACTCTCATTTGCTTATTCATTTTATTTATTTATTTATTTGTTTGTTTATCTATCCATCCTTTGTTGACCAGGTTAGTACCACCTGGCTACCAGCCTCTTTTCAGGGGTGATGACTCCGTTAGTAATTCTGTCGAACAAAATGTCCTGAAGCAGTCTTCCTCATTTCTGGGCTAAGGGTCAGCGTTTCCAAAACTGAGGTAATGCCCTTATACCTGACAGCATAAAATCTTCATCATGTCTCTTTTCATGCCACACTGGCATAATTCTACACACATCTATTAAGAGACAGTTAAAACTGCTGAACTATAGGCTTATTTATGGAAGCTCACTCCTGGAAGATGACTGATCTGTGACATCACTGGGGAAATCTTGTTTGAAAATGTTGTTCTTCCATAGTCTATTGTTTTCCAAGTCGCCACCCTACCCCCACCTAATTATATCTAGTTAAAGATTTTTCACAAACAAATGTATCAGTTTTCATGAAGATAAATGAGAAAAATGTAATATGCACGGTGCTCAGGACATAAGACAAACTAGGTGGTATTGGCCAAGGGGCTTATAGCACAAATTTATCTAAGCATTTACCTTGCAATGTGTACTTAAAATTAAAGCACCTCCCACTTCATGAGCTGTAATAAAAAAAAAAAAAAAAACTACTCTGCATTATTCAGATTTTCTGAGGCAGAAATTGCCTGATACAGTTCAAAACTGCGACATAAATTCAGCCATGGAACATATTGCAATATACCTGAAAGCCATTCATAAATCTCTAGAGAATTGCTGTTTTAAAGTTCCACCGAACAGGGACACACCATTTTTCAAACCCTTCTGCCAGCTTGATAATTGACCAGATTCAGGTGACATGGCATCATTAACAGAATAAGAAATTGTCATTTATAGATTTGGAACAGTTTTTGACTATTTGAAAACAAAGCATGAGTTATCTAAACTGGAAAGAGGGAGTACCATCAATTGAAACACGCAAATCAACACTCACCAGTGAAGGTTTTAATACATCTGAGTCTTATAGCAATATGAAATGTACAATGCAATAATAGCTGGAAAACAGGGGAACGTGGGTGAAAAAATATCAGTATTGCCAGACTGCTACCCATGCTCAGTGTTACATTAGGTCAAGAAAAGTTCAACAGTATCTTACTTAAGTGCAACAAAGCCAGTAAGGTAATGCCATACAACAGCAAAAGGATTGCTACACTGTTGCAAAAGTCCCCAAAATTATAGGAACATCATTTATTGTATGCATGCGAAGTACATCAGTGAGTCATACACAGCATACCACTGAAGTACAAATGGAAGTACCCATCTCACCTACACTATCAGAGCTGCCCGATGTATATACAAATGAAACTCATTACTTCTGGCAGTGTGACAACAGTCAGAGAATTTGCAAAGTGATTATAGATGAGTGATCTTATTGCCCAGGTGGTAATGCAGGGGTTCCTTTCTCCATCAGCTCTTATCTTACACAGAATCACCCATTCTTTGGCTTTTCTCTACCAAATCTTTTCTTACATAGAATCAGACACCCTTTGATTAACTAAGTTGGCCACAGAAACCTTGGGTGTATCTATCAACTGTCTGCAAATGACAGGTTATGCATTGCATTCTAGAAAAAGCCACCACCAATAGACGTATGCCTTACTCAAGCATTATGTGCAAACTATAATGCACCACTAGAAAGTCCATGTGAAAGGGAAAATTTAAATAACTCATAATTGAATGTGACTTTGTTGTGCTAGCTGCAAAAGAAATGTTAAAAGTGGGTGGACATACCAGAAACAACTACTAAGCATTCAAATCCACAATCATACTATGTATAGTGATTTTTCATTCATGTTCAAAATGTTTTATGGATTTATTTATATATATATATATATATATATATATATATATATATATATATATATATATATATATATATATATATATATCATCATCATCTTCTTTCGGCTGTTCGCATTAGGGGTCACCACAGCGGATCACCTGTTTCCATTTCTTCCTGTACTCTGCATCTTCCTCTGTCACACCAGCCACCTGCATGTCCTCTCTCACCACATCCATAAACCTTATCTTAGGCCTTCCTCTTTCCCTGTTACCTGGTAGCTTCATCCCTAGCATCTTTTCCCCAATATACTCAGCATCCCTCCTCAGCACATGTCCAAACCAACGTAATCTTGCCTCTCTGGCTTTGTCTCCAAACCTTCCAACCTGGGCTGACCCTCTAATATACTTATTCCTAATCCTGTCCACCCTCGTCACACCCAGTGCAAGTCTTAACATCTTTAACTCTGCCACATCCAGCTCAATCTCCTGCCTTTTTGTCAGTGCCACTGTCTCCAATCTGTATAACATAGCTGGTCGCACTACCCTCTTGTAGACCTTCCCTTTCACTCTTACAGGTACTCGGCTGTCACAAATCACTCCTGGCACTCTTCTCCACCCACTCCATCCTGCCTGTACTCTCTTCTTCACCTCTCTTCCACACTCATCGTTACTCTGAACTACTGACCCCAAGTATTTAAACTCATCCATCTTCACCACCTCTACTCCTTGCATCCTCACCATACCTCTATCCTCCCTCTCATTCACATACATATATTCTGTCTTAGTCTTGCTGACCTTCATTCCTCTTCTCTCTAGAGCATATCTCCACCTCTCCAGGGTCTCCTCCACCTGTTCCCTACTCACACTACAGATCACAATGTCATCTGCAAACATCATATATATATATATATATATATATATATATATATATATATATATATATATATATGAGTCCCATTTAGATAATCAAAGTCTTAAAATTTCAAATTTCATATGGCCAACACCATATGATTGAAGTTTTAAGACTTAGAATGTTCTAAACGGAGATCTCCATACAGGGTGGAATGGGAAATGTTCCCTTTTCCTCACTATAGTGCAATCTCGGAGTTGGTATATTTAAGTTGGGGGGGGGTAAACGTTCAGGAAAGTTTTTTTTTAGGTGTTCAAAGTCTTAAAACTTCAATCATATGGTGTCAGCCATATGAAATTTGAAGTTTAAGACTTTGATCTTCTAAATGGGACCTATATACACATATATATATATATATATATATATATATATATATATATATATATATATATATACACATATATATGTATATATATAAATCCATAAAACATTTTCAACATGAAAGAAAAATCACTTCACTTTGTGTAGTAGTTTTGAAATCTTTTAATCCAGCAGTTGAAATCTTTTAATCCAGCAGTAAAAAACATCCATATACATATATTATCACCATCACCCCCACCTTCTACTGGTAAATAAGCAAAGTTCAATTTATGTGGTTTTCCTAACACTTCTTTAAAAGAAGTGTTAGGAAAACCTTAGATTTCTATACAACTGCAGTAGGGTTAGTTTAGTTAAGTTTTTATTTTTTTTATATATTTACACTATCATAGACATGACTGTGATCGTTTTATTCATAGCTGTTTTGCATCCTGGTGAAAACTGAAGCAATTTATCTTTTCCTTAAAATAATTCTATGGGTATGCAATAAATTCTTATGGGTTTATAAGTTCTTAAGGTTAGCTGCTCTTGCAGCCTATTCAATTGCATGCATTGTCAATTACTTTTTTAGTGCTTAAATTAACCTATTTCATTTGGTGTTAGATTGGCCTTACTCATTCCATGGCTGATAATTATATATTACCCCAAGTGATAATAGCCGGGATAATACCATAGATAATTTGAGGGGACCCATGCATGGGATAAAGTACTCAGGTGCTGCATCTATCCATGAAGCGTGTGTGGATAAATTGCAATTGTTTCTATACTGTTCAGTCACTTTGACAATGGGAAAAAGATAGAGAAAGAAAGAATGAATAGCCTTAGACATTGAAAAAAACTGCATGTTTGGAATTGTTCAGCATTCTTAAATATTATTAAACATTGATTTGTATTGTTAGCAGAATGCAACATATTTTCTGTCATGTGACAGCAGCAGCTAACATTTCACTGATTTTACTTATTAAATCAGTGCTTATGCCAGTCAGTGAGTACTGTATTTTCAGAAACCTCAGTCCATTGCATAGCACACATTTTGTAGTAATTTCAATTTAATATAAAACATCACAGTTACTTAGCTGTTAGCATTGTTGCTTCAAAGTGCTTGTTTCTTTATTTTGTTTCTAGACAGAGATGACACATATACAGTCTGCATAACATTCCTGTGTCCGAAAGTCATTTTGCAAGATGCTCCAGTTTCCTTCCACATCATGTATAGGGGAGTGGACATTCCGTTATGTTTGTTTTAGCTTTGTGTGCTAGGTGAGGGTGACTCAGCATTTGTGTTCTGCAATGGGTACCCCATGCAGGTTTAATTCCTCTGGCATGCTCCCACTGTGAGATACAAATATCACTGGCACTCTCACAGCCCAGTATGTGACTGAACAAGCAGACAGAGAATAAATGAAAGCATGAGTGGGTGAGCAAGTAAATATATATATATATATATATGCATATATATATTGCAGTGGGTCACAGGCTACATTACCATTACCATTGCTGGAAAATTTCCCCAGCCTCAAAAAGGTATATTACATTCTGTATGCGAAACATTATTTCTGATTTTCAGTAAATTCTGAGAATAATGTAAAACACTTTATCATGCAGAGCTGATTCAAGGTTAATTTTAAGACTGTTGTACATTAATTAACAAAGCCACTGCATATCCATGCACATATAATTCTACATAAATCTTTCACTTCATGTGAGGTACAGCATTTAGAAAACACATTTTTGTCCAGATATTACCAGCAGATATCATACAGAAGAACAATGTGGAATAGTAGAAATTGTACTGTAGCTTCCAAAGA
This sequence comes from Protopterus annectens, assembly GCF_019279795.1. Lineage (NCBI taxonomy): Eukaryota > Metazoa > Chordata > Ceratodontiformes > Protopteridae > Protopterus > Protopterus annectens. The sequence goes on from NC_056731.1 coordinate 1,044,609,554, forward strand.
CGTCACACCCTCGTAAGATGCAAAATATAACCGAACTATGAAAATGCATGTACCTTAGACACTAGCAGCAGCTTTCTTAGCTGTTTTATACTTATAATAAAGAGGGATATTTATAAAGACATTGGAGCTGCAGCTGATGGAATGCATTTTAAATATTCACATTTCAGGAAGCTGATGCTTGTAGAGGGAAAGGAGAAAGTACAGTTGTGTACACTCACCATAAATGTAGATGCACTCCTGATGACCTGACGTCATGGAAGAAGGGACAGCAACTGACGCAGGACCCAAGACTTTGTTAATCAGGCTGACTGAGGGCTACTGCAAGCAGATAACCCAAAAGTGATGACTGCCACAGTGAAACACGAAGAACATTTGAGACTATCTGGAAGCAAAATGCAGACTGGGATGCCAGATTTTAAAGTAGACCAGACTTCTTACAGAAAAGAGCAATGCTTAAGGCAGGAACAAAGGGAAAATTTGAAGACAGATATCAGATAGATAAAAGATACATAGATCATAGAGACAAGGGAAAAGAAGTAGGATGTCAATAAATGGATGTTTAGTAAAATAAAAGGGAGTTATAGTTTACAGTGATATCCTTAAAAAGAGAAATAAAATAGCATAAAGGAAAGAAGATGAGCGATAGATAAGTCAGTGAGTAAGATATAAAAAAAAAGAAATGGAACTCTGCAAAGGGCTGAAAGGCAGTTAGGATACAGTAAAAAACAATCAGGGTTGCGATTCAGTAAACTCTGTGTAGTTTCCGCGCAGACCTTGCATGGATTGTATTCATGTACGTGATACTGTTCATGGTGCAGCATCGCAACATGAATACTAATGATGCTCAATGTGTGTAAGCAAGGTTTGGAAGCTTGCACTGGTGTTGCTGTCTGCGAAACATGTACACTAAATGTGGATCATTCCACACAACCTTTTTGTGCAAGAAATGTGGTCAAACACTAAACTAATGGGGGGACAAAGGGCATGCATTTTCTGAAGGATGTGAAATAAGAAACTGAAATGTATGTCATTATATATTGACTTCAATCTTCAGTGACTTTCTAGTAAACTACACATTTACAAGGCACAGGCCAAAAATATGATGCAAATATATTCTGCCAAACTCAGGACAGTCTCCCTTTTGTGTTTTAATTTCTTTTTTTTTTTTTTTTTATTTTGGCTGGTGTTTGCACAATAAGCCACTCAGCATAAAAATATTTAGCTGTGCTCACTTGGTTTGGATGAAATGCAGCAGAGCATAAAATTGAGGAATGGACCACCCCCAGTTGTACACATGATCCAGACAGCCACACATATAAACTGGATACACTCAATTAATAATATTGTGCATTGGACAGCCATGGTAAGTGGCTTTGCACTACGATTAACAGTGAGAACCTTACAATAAGTATTAAGATAGCAGATATCATCTCACTAATCCTGTGGCAGCAGGTGTTAAGTGTATGTGTGGAGTGCAGATGGTCCAGAATTCTAGTACAGGGTGTGCACATTTTGTTTTACTGTTGTGAAATTGCAGATTATAGCAATGAAGTGCAACATATGCAACTGTTTTCTCAACCTTCTTGTGGTAATAGTTGTAAGTGTAGGAGAACCATAGACATGGTACATTTGACTAGCACATTTACAGAAGTGCCAGTATGCCTAATAATCTAGAAACTGCATTGTTTGCCTCTGTTGCATATCACTTACCATTATGCAAACATGGTGTCCACCGGTGCCAATCTTGCTTATAGTGTTTGCATGATGGTAAGTGATGCGCAATGTTTTCAAATGTTGCAAAACCAAAATGTGCACACTTTTAATAAGCATGAGACATGCAATAGGCAGGAAAACATCAGCTTGTAAAATGCAGTTGGTGGTAAATGCTCATTTTACATTGAGCTTGAAGTATGGCAAGCATGTCAGGAGTTGCTGGAAAGGGTGTGCGCTTTTTGGTCATGGAGGTGGGATGTCCAGGAGTCTAAAAGTTTTGTTAGACTCTTTATTAAGGAGCATGGGCCCCAGTAGCAGGACTACTCAGGCTGTCTGTTGTAGCCTTGTGTCCTCCCTGCCTCCCCAGCTAGTGCAGTAATCCTAACTGTCCAATGGACAGTATGCATTTAATTCAGATCTCTGTGATTAAATTAACCATCAAGCAGCCCTCTCAGGACTTTCTGCCTTAGTTTGTATCACTTGAGCACCATCTGTTTATTTGCATCACTATACATTCCCCCTTCATTGCTAATGTATCTCCCTACTCTAATCTGTGCACAAACTGGCTACTAATAAGCAAGTCAATGTGAAGGCACACTCCTAACCTTAATAAACTTTGCTGTCTCTTCTCTCCTTCACATTACAGGTAGAGTTTGAATTATTACTCACCCCCTCTGAGGCCTTCATTGATAGAGTTCCAATGAATGCCTCTCTGGTTTCGCTGGTTTCTTTGCATTCCACCTGGTTTATACCCCTTGTGCTATCCCCCTCCCCCAATACTAAGTCTATATTAGAATCCTGCTGAGCATGGAACCATCTTTAAATTACTAGTCTCCCACCAGGACACAAGTGCTCTTCAGCAATTGAATTTTGCTTGCTGGTAAGCCATTATTTATTTTATTTATTTATTTATTTTTATTTTACATTTGTTAACCGGGAAATTCTGAATGGACCAGGTCCATTTACAGCGGAGGCCCGGTTGAAATGCTCTGGTTTTAGTTCAATAAAAGAGACAACATAATAAGGAATAAAAATTAAAAATAACAATAACAAATAACAATAAAAACATAATAATAATAATAACAATTTATACAGTGCTGTGCAATTATTATGAGAAAAATACAACAGGCATTTTACAGCAGACAACAGTTAGACATTTACATTTACATTTAATGTACAGGTATATACTGGTGTGCCTAAGAAGAGGAGCAGATGCCCTGCAAGTGTAGTAGCAAAGGAACTGGCTGAGGTTTTGACTGTAGAGGGTTAAGGTGAGTAGTTAGGAAGTTACAAAGTGAAAGGGGGAGATGAATGGAGTGAGGGTAAGTTAAGTGATGCAAGGGTATTGAGCAGATGTGATGTGAGGGAGTTTTTGAATTGTGGGGTGGTAGGGGCAGTGGTCAGAGAATGGGGAAGAGAGTTCCAGTTTTTAGCAATGGTGTGGGAATAGAGTGCTTTCTCTGCAGTACTATTTGTCCTGGAGATGAAGAGGAGAGGTTTTTCACTAGATCGGAGATGCCTTTTTGCAGTGTAGTGGGTAAGGAGATTGGATATTGAAGGTTTTTTTTTTGAGGGTATTTGAGAATGTTATAAGCAGTAACTAGCTGGTGGTAGTTAAGAAGTTGGAGTAACTCAAGCCATTGTAGTTCTTTTAGTGCAGTACAGTGATGTGTTCTGTAAGTGGAGTTTGTAGCAAACTTGGCTATTTCATTGTAACAGGATTCTAGTTTATCTAGATCAGACTTTCTAATGTGGGTGAAACTCGGCACTACGTACAATAGTGTGAAGAGGAGGTGACTTTGGACAAGGGTGACTCTTGCTTGATGTGAAAGAAAGATTTTGTGCCTATATAGTGAGCCCATTTTTTGTGAACTAATTTTATGGTATGGGAGATGTGGATGGCAAAGTGAAGAATATTGTCAATTTCAATCCCCATTAGTTTGGTGTGGCTAGAAGAGGAGATGGTAGCGCCGTTCTTAGATGTGATGGAGAAGGAGAGGGGAGGTTTTGATTTATTACGGGAGAATAGTAGTAGTTTTTTTTTCTTGGGATTTAGGATAAGTTGGATACCTGAGATCCATTTGTCTACAGAGTTAAATATTTCCTGAGTAAGTTGCTGTAGAATGGTGGGAGATGAGGCAGAGCAGATCAGGGTTAAATCATCTGCATATTGAATAAGTGTGGCATGCTGGGTAGAGCTATTGAGGTTGTTTGTGAAAATAGAAAAGAGAAGTGGGCCCAGTGTAGAGCCATGTGGGACTCCAATGGTAGTTGGAAGTTGAGGGAATAGTGTTCCTATCCACTGGACAGATTGTTGCCTGTCAGATAGGTAGCTTTTTAACCAGGCTATAGTAGATGGGGTGAAAGATAGTGAGGTTAGAGAATCTAACAGGATGGAGTGAGAGACCATGTTGAATGCCTTTGAGAGGTTCAGGAAAATGGCAGATGTATATTTGTTGTTGTTCCTGTGGAGGATAACTAGATTAGAGAAGGAAAGAAGAGCAGTGGTTGTGCTGTGATGTGGGTGGAAACCATGTTGTGTGGTAGAGAGGAGCTTATATGTGTTAAGGAATGTCATGACTTACAAGTGGATGCATTTCTCTAGAATTTTAAATAGGGGCATAGGATGGCAATAGGTCGGTAGTTGGAGATGTCATAGGAGTTACCCCCTTTATGAAAAGGAATAATATAAGATACTTTCCAGAGTTTGGGTATATAGGATTCCTGTATGGAGTGGTTGATTAGGATGGAGACAGGATATGATAGAGAGTCATTAGCCATTTTTAAGTAGGTAGCAAGTATGTTGCCGGCTACAAGGGTGGTGGGTTTAAGCTTTAGAAAGAGTTTTTTGATTGTAGAGGTGGGGACAGGTGATAGAGTAATGGAGGGGGACCTTTCGGATACATTGGATTGGGTTTGTGATGGGCTATGATTGGTTAACTGACTGGAAGAGGGCTAAGATGGACTTTGTGAAGTGGTGATTAAACTGAGTGGCTATGTCTAGCGTACTATCTGTAGAATTTGGAGCTGAAGTAGTAGTTTTGCCTGGTTTTAGTAAAGAGTTAATAGAATGCCAGAATTTTTGCAGATTGTTTGAATATTTGTTTTAGGCAGTAAGGAAGTAGTTTTGTTTATTTTGTTTGGTTTCAGCCATGACCTGATTTCTAAGCTGTTGGTAGTTTTGCTTGGAACTGGTGGTGTTTCACTTTTTTAGATTTTCCTGGCTTTATCTCTGGCTTTTAGTAGGGCTCTAGTGTTCCTACTTAGCCAAGGTGCATAGCTAGCTTTCACTCTAATCTTCCTGCTGGGGGCGAGACTGTTAAGAATATTAATAAATGTAGTATTGAAGTAGTCTACTGCCTGGTCTAATGCTAGGGTTCGTAGTGGTTCCCAGTTACAGTGGCTTAGAATAGTATTGAGGTATTGTGGGGTAAGGTAGCGGTCATCTCGTACTAGCTTATAGACAATAGGTTTGGGGAGGTTAGAGTGTTTGCGGAGTAGGAAAGTGGGAAGATGGTCACTGAGACCATCTGGGAGGCAACCTACTTTAAAGTTTTGCTTGGGTAGTTGGCTAGAGTCCAATCAAGAATAGATTATTTTTTTGATTTTTTTTCTATTCTAGTGGGCTCTTCAATGAGTTGAGAGAATCCATACAGATTAATATGCTTAGTGGGACTGTTGGAGTCACAAGCTGTCCAGTCGATGTTTATGTCACCTAATAGGATAGTTTCTTGTGGTAGGTTATCTTTTGTCCAGTGTAGGATTTCTTCTATTATGAGTGAGTTATTACCTGGGGGTATATAGCAGCACAGTATATTAATTTTCTTTGTGTTTTTATGGAAAGGATAGTAAACAGGGTTTCAGCATTTTCAAATTTGGGTGGTGTGGTGTGGAGGAGTTGGAGGTTCAGGGTGCTTTTGAAGAGAATGGATACCCCTCCTCCTTTCTTGCCTACTCTATCTGATCTTAATGTATTATACCCTGGGGGGAGGAAGTCTTTGTCTTGGAATCTGAGGTTCAGCCATGTTTCTGTGACTGTCAGTATGTCAGGGGTGTAGTGGGCTATAAATGCATGTAGTTCAGATATTTTGTTGGTGATGCTTCATATGCTGATATTTAGAATCAGCAGGTCAGATGTTTGATTGTGAGAGTACCTGGATTCAGGTGTATACCACCAGAGGTTAGTAGTTTTTGTATGAGTGACAGTATGTGCTTTTTAATGTTTGTTGTTTGTGGGTTTGGTCTATGTGAGTTTTTTTCTAGAGTTATGTCTTGGTATCAGCATGTTGCGTGAGTAAGGTGTAGCAATGACATTTAGAATTGTAGGGCAGATGAAGTTTGTGTGAATTTGTGAGGGTGAGGAAATGTGTGTTATGTGATATGTGTTATTATGTAGTGGTTGGTTTGTTTGTATGGAAGTGAGAAAAGCTAGTGATATGAGTACTAGTGATAAGAATGATAGTGTAGTTAGCATGATTGTATGGTAGAAATACTACAGTGATGGTAGTAGGTGATTTAGGTGATTGAAATAATATGGTTCTTTGGTTGGTTGGGTGAAGGGTGGAGGTGGGTTGGTCAAGTATGTGTTGTTTGGGAGTGGGAGTGGTACAGGTAATTGAAGAGGCTGTTGAGTAGGTGATTGGTGAATGTTGGGCAGATTGGTCAGGTGAATAGGGGTTGGAATAAATCTAGAGGTAGAGGGGTGTGTGGGAAATTGGGGTAGGATAGGGGAGCAAAGTGAGCTGTGTGGAGCAAGCCGAACAGAGCGGGGCTGACCAGACTGTGAGGTTTTGAAAACCAATCACTCAAAAACCCCTTTTCCTTAAGGGAAAGCAGTAAGTAATCTATATAAGTGTCTTTCCACATTTTCTGGTAATAGCAGAGTCCTACAGCTTTAATATATTGAAGGGAGAGTCCTACTGAGTACTGTTTGTGCCTCGGAAACCCCGAGTGGTTAAGTACACTCATACACTTAATGTTCAATACAGAAAGTTTATGGAAAAGAAATACACCTTGCTTCCTTCAATTTTAGCGCAAGAGAATCATTCTTATGTAGTTAAATTTCCCACAAATGATGGTAGCAAGCCCGCTTCTGTATTAGGTGAACACTGGGGCTGACTTAGGTTGGGCTGGAGGGTATAGTTACAGAAATACCTAGAGAATGAGAAAAGAGATATGGGACTAGGTTAGGACCCAGAAAGGGAGAAAGCAAACATGTAGAGTTACCTGCACAGCATTATTTGTTTAACAGCAACTCATTTAAGTAAATATTAATTTGTCTCCCCTTCCTGCTTTATTTATCAGTACAGAAATCACAACGTCCTCACTTATAACTGCTGTCTAAACACCTGAATAAGGTCTATACACTGTCAGCAACTCAGAACTATAACAATATTCATTATCAGAGTATGCAGTACACAGCGCTATGTTCTGTGTTACAGAACTAGCCCGACTGGTGTGTCTAATGAGCTCAGCTACATTATCTTTATCACTAAAGCACATTTACACAGTAAACCGCCCTCTTGGGACAGCAAAAAGCAGAATACTGTTCCTAACCAAGAGGCGACTATCTTCACAGAGAATTGCAAAGTAATTCTACTGTATTGAATACTTGTAGCAGTTTTAAAAGACTATCAGGTCCTTAAAGCTCAATAAACATGATAGTTCACCCACACGAGTCAGCAAAAAGCAATATACTTTACTAGCAAACAAGCGATTATCTTCAGTAAATTTTAATGCAGTTTAACTATATTAAAAACATGTAGTAGGTTCATATAGCAACATTCATCACAAGATTAGAATATTACGACAGACAGTTGTCCACACTCTACAATATGAACAGATCGGCCTCTAATGTACATGGAGTTGAGGCATATAGTTAAACATATTGGAACTTTAAACAATTATTATAGGAGCAGTGTGTTTACCTCAGGCAGAGGGATCTGCGAGCACTTACAGTTTGAAAAAATGACGCCAGCTAGGTGTGCTATAATACCTCGCTTCTGTACCACCATTGCTATGGGAGACAGTAGGCTGATTGGAGGGATGATAGTGACATGACTGCCGACCAGACCATGAGGTTTTGAAAAACAATCACTCAAAAAAACCTTTTCCTTAAGGGAAAACAGTAAGTAATCTATTTAAGTATCGTTCCACTTTTTCCGGTAATAGCAGAGTCCTACAGCTTTAATATATTGAAGGGAGAGACCTACTGGGTACTGTTTGTGCCACAGAAACCACGAGTGGTTAAGTAAACTCGTACACTTAATGTTCTATACAGAAAGTTTATGAAAAAGAAACACCTTGCTTCTTTCAATTTTAGCACAAGAGAATCATTCTTATGTAGTTAAATTTCCTGCAAATGAAGGTAGCAAACCTGCTTCTGTATGAGGTGAACGCTGGTGCTGACTTAGATTGGGCTGGAGGGTATAGTTACAGAAATACCTTGCTTCCTTCAATTTTAGCACAAAAGAATTACTCTTAAGTAGTTAAATTTCCTGCAAATCATGGTAACAGACCCGCTTCTGTATTAGGTGAATGCTGGGGCTGACTTAGGTTGAGCTGGAGGGTATAGTTACAGAAATACCTTGCTTTCTTCAGTTTTAGCACAAGAGAATCACTCTTATGTAGTTAAATTTCATGCAAATGATGGTAGTAGACCCGCTTCTGTATTAGGTGAACGCTGGGGCTGACTTAGGTTGGGCTGGAGGCCATTAGACCTCAGAATTTTGTTTAAGGTGTTCAGATTTGTAAAGTAACACTTACTTATTGTTGCCCATTCCTCTTGTCTTGGTGGGCTCTGCCCCACTCTGTTCATCCTCACTAATGCTCAGGCTCTCTCCACTCCCCTGCCATGCCCCCAATTTCCTCCTGCCCCCACTACCTCTAAAGTTATAGTAATCGCAACCACACCCACATCTCAACCTCACATCACCTCCACCAATCATAGCTCCTCAAGTCATATCACATTACACCACACTCACTTGCTCCACCACAAAATACTCCAAACCACTCTTATTTCCGCTAGGCATTATTACATCACCCCACACTACTTACCCATCCACATATAGTGCAACCCTGTAATTCCTATCCACACCTCCATCTAGAACCAACTTAAACTTTATAACCATGACTATTACACACCTAAGTCTAGTCTGTCTTCTCATAATTCTTTATAACTCCACAAGTTATCAGTCTAGCAATATCCCTAAACTTAGCAGCACAACACTATAATATGCACTCTCATATACAGACATCACAAATTATAAAAATATCTGCCCACAATTGTTCAAGGACTACATAACAGACAAAGTCAGAACTAAACACATATGCTCTCATTCCTACTCCAAAGAAACACAATGGTTTCTCACACTCATCACCAAACTCCAATATCTGTATCACTATTTTAATACCAGGCTCACCATAAGTGGGGACATCCACCCCAACCCAGGCCCAAATCCATCCTGTCCAACACAAACTGCTCCAACACAATTGTCAGAACATAATACCCCCACTATCTTCATCCCTGGGCAAATTAACAACAGCAGCAAAACCAACCATCTTTTAATGCTAAATATTAATATTAGATGTATCAAAAATAAAATACCTGAACTCCAGGCCACAATAACATACTATTCCACAGACATAGTTGCTTTAACAGAAACCTGGCTAAATAAAAACATAGCTAACTCAGAAGTTCTCCCTACCGACTACAATATCATTAGACAAGATAGACCACTAAAAGGGGGTGGAACTGCCTTACTGTATAAGTCCAACTTAACTTTATGTCAAATACCAAACTCCTACCCCTCCCCCAATAATGGGGACATACTTACCTCACAACTTCAACTTCACCCTAAAAAGGTCATCACCACAATTGTGATCTATATTCCACCTGGTAATACACCTGCTAGCCTTCAAGACTTCTTATCCTTGTGCTCTTCCACATACTCACAAGAAACACTTATTCTGGGTGATTTCAACCTAGACTGGTTCACCTGTATATCAAAACTACCAAGTAATCTAATAAATCTCCATGGCTACCAGCAGCTAGTCCAAATTCCAGCTAGATGTGATAAAAAATCTAAAAGGGAATCCATCCTTGACTGGGTCCTAACTAACAACCCCACATTTTACCCCCACACAGGCAGTCTCCCAGACACCCTAAGTGACCACAACCTAATATACCTTATACATAGTAGAACAAGCATATGCAAAGCCACTAACTATAAATCCACTAGAAACACAAAAAATATCTCTCCTGAGGTCCTCAATATTTTACTCTGTAACTGTGACTGGACCCCCCCCCCCCCTTAAAAACCCTCCCACTTGACCAGGCTGTTGCATATTTCAACAAAATATTTCTACAACACCTAGACACTGTTGCTCCATTGCGCAAAGTCAAGATAAGAACTTCTACAAACCCCTAGCTCAGTAAAGAAACCAAAGAAATCCTCAGGTCCAGAGACACTGCCTGGCTTTACTATAAAAAAAAAACAAAAACACAAAGCCTAACTAAGTACCAAGAACTGCGCAACCATGCAAAAAATGCATCAGGCTGGACAAAAAATCCTACTACACAACATTACAAGGAGGGTGGCCTAATGGGTAAGGTGTTTGCCTTACAAACACAAGGTGCAGGGTTTGAGTCTCACAAGGGATAATTGGCTAGGCTTACAATGGCCCGCAAGGGCAGTTAGCTTAGTACTAATCTATGAATCTATGAATCTAAATAAATACCAACACAACCCCCCAAAATTTTGGAAAAATGTAAACCAGCTACTAAAACCCACCCAAAAGGCTACCTCCAAACCAACCACCCCTGACACTAAAGTTCCCATCAAAACACAATTCCACTCCCACTTTGTGAACTCAGTTCTATCCTTAGTATCACAGGACAGATCCAACCTCACTATCCCCCCAACACAAATAACACTAATACAAGCTTTACCCTCAAAAAAGTTTCCATCACTTCAATCAAAAGCATGCTCTCCAAACTAAAAACCTCATCAAAAGCAGCCAACCTACTCCTCAGCTGTTTCTGGAAGCTCATAGCAGATGCTATTGCTATTCCCAATCTCCACTCTCAAACAGATCAATTGTTGAAAACTATGTGCCCAAACTCTGGAAAATATCCTATGTTATACCCATACAAAAAGGCAGGACCTCCTCTGAACTTAATAACTACAGACCCATTGCTATACTCTCCCCCTGGCCAAAATCCTAAAAAATGCATCCATACCCAGGTGCTAAAATATCTCCTAGACAGCAACATCCTGTCACTTAACATGGTTTTAGACATGCCCATAGTACCACTACTACCCTCCTCTGCTTCACAGACACAGTAAAGTGTCTCAAAAACGAAGGCGTGCAGGTGTCAACTCTTTTTTTTTTTGGATATGTCCAAAGCATTTGACACAGTCTTGCACCAAATCCTGCTAAACAAACTAAACCAATATCACCTATAAAATTCCACTCTTACCTGGTTCCAAAGCTACTTAACTGACAGGTACCAAGCTGTGAAATAGGAAAATGTTCTCTCTCCTCAACTGCCCATAACTATAGGAGTCCCACAGGGTTCTATCTTAGGGCCACTACTATTCAAAATCTTCACAAATTATCTCCATACCTCCACACAGCATGCATCTATCATTCAGTATGCAGATGATATTACCTTAATCTGTGCTTCCCAAAACATTCCCACCCTCCTGCAAACAACTCAACTAGCATTCTCTGATATTGAAAACTACATTATCAAAGCCCAACTTATCCTCAATAAAAGAAAACTCAGCTTATGATTATAACCAGTTCTAACAAAAACACTGATAACAGTCAATTCACTATCTATTCCACAAATGCTACTCCAATCACTCCAGTGGCACAGGCTAAGCTATTGGGAATAACCATAGACTTCCACCTAAAATTTGATAGTCATCTCAACTTAACTATTAATAAAGTACACACCAAACTGGGATCACTCTACTGCATCAAACCATTTCTTACCAACAACACAGGATCAGCCATTGCTTGCTCCCAACGTCTATCCACCCTACTCTATGCATCTCCCATTATGACTAATCTCAACAAAACTGTGCTAAGCAAAATGGAAGCCTGCTATAACAGAATTGCCTGCTTTGCTGCAAATTGCTCATATAGAACTCATCACTGTACTGCTTTGAGACAGCTCTACTGGCTTGAACTGCCCAACCTCCTAATCTACAATCAGCTCTGCCTCTGTCATTTTACCTATTACCTCCCCAATAAGTGTCCTACCCTCAAAAACCTAGTGCATCACTCAGCCAAAAGGCCTCTTAGCTCATCAAGCAAACTACTACTAGAAGTCACCAACAGCTACAATAGCTTTGGAGACAAACTATATAGTAGTTCAGTGGCTAAAAAATGGAACTCTCTCCTCACTAGCATACAAAACATTGTCCAAAGCCTCCTTTAAAAACCTCGTTAGGCAACATCTCAAGCAAAGTTGGCAGTGCCTTGACTGCTCCCCAGGCTAGTGAAAGCTGACAAGGTACACATACTAAACCTAGAGTACTTGATAATAGTTTTCTGTCTTACTCACAAACACTGCCTAATGTACAATGTATGTACTGTACCTGTGTACTATGTATGTATTCTACCTGTATTCCAAATTTCAGCTGTACACCACAAATCTATTAATTACCTTTATTTTTAAATTAATATTTTCTTGTTTGTTCTCTCCACAGTAACTGTTGATGTGTTGCATACCACTGTAAAAACATGTCTATTGTAATTTGTGTGTATACTGATCATGTCTAAATTTCTAAATGTGTCTGCAATTTTTCTATGTGGAGCTTTTCTCCCCGGGCCTCTGCTGAAAAAGAGCCTTTTCGGCTCAGTCAGACACCCCCAGTTAACAAATGTAAAATCAATAAAATATTAAAATAAGATATAAATCGGAAGCCTGGAATAGTATTGCCAGTGTTTTAACCGGTGGTACAGGTATCCCCAGCATTGGTGAGCAACGTAGACATCACTTCAATGACCTCCAGAGTAGGAAGTGGGATAACCTCGACATTTGGATTGGGGAATCTAATACAGGAGACACCCCACAGATGTGTAAGTATTAATTTCAGTGAATAATTGTAAGAGTTAATAGCTGAATATAATCAGGACTGGTATTCATAATGGTGTTCTGCTCTGTTTTGATTTTGCAGAGCAAGCCTTGAAATTTTCAGTCCAATGTCATATATTTAGTATGGATGCAAAAGCATTTGGTATGTATGCATCAGAACAGTACTGTCTAAATGGGATTTTAATAATAATAATTTGTATAGTAATTTCATAGCATTAAAAATTAAGGACCACTTTCATGGTATTTCAGTTGTATCAAATAGAGCATGCATACCCCAACTGTAAAATAAACTATGCTTGCCTTAGTCTGTAGAGCAAAGCAATTGTGCCATATTCTCAAATAACAGTGAGCGTGCATCTCTAAACTGTAAAAGGAAAGTATGCATGCAGTAGTCTGTAGGACTAAAGAACAGTACAGTATTTGAGAGTAGTCATTGCTTATGGGTCAAAAACCACACTTCCCAAATATACAATACTGTTAGGTGTTCAACATTAGTAGGATGTAACTTCATACCTCTATACCAGTGGCACAAATGACCTTCTGTAAACTGTAATCAGTATAACTGGAGCAATATATACTCAGATCAAGGACTGCTGGCTGCAATATCTGTCATAGTGTGCCTCTGTTATGAACTGGGTAGTCTTAAAATTACAGAAGAAATGTGTTTTGAGTTTGTAGTGTTAAAAGTAAAGGTAGCAGAATAGAGACAAATAATCGTATCAATGCTTTGTATGTCTCATAGGAAGTTACTAATGTTCTCCCTTTTGTTCTGTTAATCCAACACTTTTCACTGTCTCTCTCTGTCTTTCTTTTTAACTTTTTATTTTTTGCTTTTCCCATAGCACAACGGGGTAGGCCTGTCCCATGGGATACACCTGCCCCAATTCCACCAGCTACAGCACCTCTGCTCAGCAATTTATATTGCTGCCATTTACCTTTGCTTTGCATTGGTGCACAGTGTAATTCTTTAAAGAAACGAAGTGGGGAAGACAGGGGAGTGGTGAAATGTGGAGCAAGCAGGGGAAAGAACAAAGTGATAGTAAGGCAGGAATGTGCAAGAAGGATGTAGGAAAGAAACATAGCTATCTATTCCTTCAAGAAGAAAACATGAACATATATGCACAAATTTTGCTGAATTTAGACTGTCACCACCAGAGAGAGAGAAGGGTGACCCAAACACAATCTGTTGTATAGGGAATTTTACCAAATCATGTGTGTCATAAAGACACATGCAAAATGGAGAGCTATGTGTGGGACTTTTTTTGTGGGACAGGGGCCGATTAATTATTTTTTTTGAGAGAGAGAAGAATGTTGGGGAAGGACTGTAGGAATGTCTGGGTGCGGTAAGTTGGGCAGATGAGGAAGCAATTGCAGACAGGAAAGACAAACAAGACAAGAGACAGGGATGGTGAAGGACAAATGAAGTGGGTGAACACTTTGGTTGGGGTGAGGGTGGGAACATTGCAAACCCATGGACATTAAGTTGAGTGATAATGAGAATCAAGTCTTCACCCAGTGGACATTCATCACTGTCACCTCACTGTGCAGATGGCTGCCTGATGTCAGGTGTGTGATGTCTGCACCTCCTTGTGATATTTAATAGAACAATGGAGAGCAGTGTCTCTATCTGGTGTAGGGATGCAGCAACTGCGTATTACAAAATCCTATGCACCAATCCTGACAGTCCATTGCTGGTGATAAATCAACACTGCTGCCACTGCTCTCAGAGGGAACAACTTCCCTATCCTGTGGGGTAGAACTACCTGAGGGGGCAAGTAGTGCATGGGCAGCAGAGGGGGTGCAATGCAGTCACACAACAGATATGCTGGGCAGTGGTGCTTTAGCCAGTGGAGGGGGGGCAGGATGATCCCACGTGACAGGCCTACCTCACTGTGCTGTGGGAAAAGCAAAAAATAAAAATTAACAAAAAAATAAATAAATAAACAAAGGAGAAAAGGGCTGGGGTGAGAGAAAAAAAGGGTGAATATTAGTAATTTCATGTCACATACAAAGCATTGATACAAGCATTTAACTCTATTCTATTACTTTTACTTTTAACAGTACCAACTTCTAACAAATAACCTGATTACTGTTAAGACTACCCACCTCCTAACAGATGCACAATATACTATAGATTACAGTAAGCAATCCTTGATGTGTGCATGCATTGTACATATGCGTGTTCCAATTATACAGATTACAGTTTACAGGAAGTCAGTGGTAACACTGCTTTACAGCTCTGATGTTACATTGAAATATCGATGAAAACCTAACAGTATTGTATATTTATGAAGTATGGATTTTGAAGGAAAAACCTATGACTACTCTGTAATACTGAACTGTTGTTTTTCCCTCCAGAGTAATGCAAGCATACTTTTCTATAATAGTTGAGAAATGAATGCTCAGTTTGATACAACTGCATAATTTACCAATTAATGCATCGTAACTTTTAATGCTAAAATAACTCTACTTTTGGGATGCATGCATACTACGTGTCTTGCATCGGTGTCAGTCTAGGAGCATTGCTTTGCACATTCAGTTCCTGATCTGTGACAGCTGCAGTAATAAACAGAACAGAACAAAATACCATTAAGCATACCAATCCTGACTATATCCAATTATACATTCTGACAAGTAGAGTCTGTAAGTGATAGTTACACATCTGTGGGGTGCCCCACGTCCTATATTCCTCAATCCAATGGTCAAGGGTATCTCTCTCCCTCATCCTGAGGTCTCTATAATGATTCCTACATTGTTCACCAATGTGGTGAAATTGGTAGCACTGGTCAGAGCCTGGGCCAGACAATACCATCCCTCTGCCTTGTAATCTGAGCCAGGATAGCCTCTCTGCAACAGCCTGGACCTATTTTAATTCACTAGGAATGCAACAAACACTTTAGAGTCCTGGACACCCCCATCTTTGAGCACAGAATCTCAAAAACACTCCAGGAATTCCTGCCTTGCTTATCACAGATCAAGACCAAAGTAAATTGATTTTTCTCGACAATTGCAGGTATCACACTTACTGGGAGTGGGTGCTTTCTAGATTTGTAACATTTGATAGTGTTGCACAGTGCTTACCATCACCCAAGCACATTATATGACAGTGAACCCTGCTGAGAAATATACTTATTATGGCCAGTAGTATCAATTGAATGTATCCAGTGTATGTTTCCTGACTGTCTGGGTCCTATCTGCTACCTTAGTGGCCCATGTGTCCAGTCTGTGCATTGCCGCTCTACACACAAATGAGATGCCATAGCCAAAGCTGTTTGTGCTAAGCAGTGCATTGCTTAAAGAGTAGCTTCCCCCAGAAAAAAAAAAGAAAAAATATAAAAAAACATAGAGAATTAGTTGAAATGTGGAAAAGCAATGTATGACATACAGAGTAGAAACTATTAGTATGGCGCAGTGGTGCAGCAGTAGCATTGTCACCTCACAGCAAGAGATTCTCTGGTTCAATTAGTGGCTGGGGTGCCTTCTGTGCGGAGTCTGCATGTCTCCCTGCATTTGTGTGGGTTTCCTCAGGGTGATCCGGTTTCCCCCCACATTAGAAAGACATGCATCTGGAGAATTTCTCCCCATGTCTCCCCTAAAATTTGGCTTTGTTCTAAGTCGGACTTTCCCGGTTAACAAATGTTAAATAAATAAATAGTACACATGCAATATGACCACATAGGTCTGGATCCCAATTCTCACTGCATGCACCATCAGAAAACAGGAGGGGACACTTCTCCATATTTGCCCCACAAACTGCTTTGCATCAAATACATGATGTAATTCCTCACACAACCAAGTGCAATTGAATGTGCACTGATATAAAGGTATTACCTGTTATTTGTAAATGCATTATATGTAATGTATTTGGATGTAGTGGACTTAGTGATCACACAACTTGCTATGATTATTTTTTGAATATATATATATATATATATATAGCTATGTCCTACCTTTCTGTGTTTCTTGGTCATTCATCAGTTATCTGATCAATACTCAGAGACATGTAGTGTGTAAGCCAGTCTATTTAATTTACCTTAAAACGTGTGAGGATATTTACTGGGATCACTATGATATGCAGTTGCCATCAAATTAATGAAAGGTTGGATGGCACAGACAAGCATAGACTGTTCTTTTGGGGCTGAGGATCAAAGGTGGATTCCAGTCATGGAACATGCAAGGGTATAATGCTCTTTCAAGAGGGATGAACCCAGGCTGAGCTACTGTTATGGTACAAACACGGATATGTTGCTCTTATTACTCTCCTTGTTTTGCATCCTGCTGGTTTGTTCTTGTGGGGGTGATGAAGTCGGAAACTGCTATGTGTCTCATTATTTTCAAACTTCTCTCTGTTATGCTTTCCCATTACAAATGTATGATGCTAAACTGAGGGCATGCAGTGATCATCATTACTTTGTGGAGGTATCAATGTGTGAATCTTTCAGACCTGAGGTCTACTACTTGCTAATGGACACATACAAGTCAAATAACTCTCTACTGTCACATGTGGCATTCATTTCTGTACAAATCTCCCACCTTGTAGTTACTTACTGTACCAAGTGATGAAATGCAAGGACATGTCATAATATTATTATACAACTCAGTACATGTTCAGAACTTACCTTGTAAATGCAGCAGTTGACACAGTGTTAGTTCAGGTCTGAGTGTGATGCAAGCAGTACAGGCAACATATCAGGAGGTAAAGGCGTAGTTCTCAGCTGAGGCTATAAGAGGTCACACGGTTCTTGTATTATGCGCCTGTCCATCCTGTAGCATTCTACAATGTCCATGTTGTGTATGTTGTGATAAGTTAAATGGGCCTGAAAACTGTTCTCCATCTCAGCATAATGCTATTGGCAGCAGCATTGCCTGCAGCCTGTAGCACATGCAAATGTAGTTAAGCAGCAGCAGCTCCTAACATTCTATCTGTGTAGGCTTTCTGTGTCTGTACTCCACTACTTTTGAAATCCACAGGAAAATCCAGCATGGAGTCTACATGGTTGCTTTATAACTTCTTGAATACCGCCACCAGATTGGTTGATTAGCATGAAATTCAATTGCATATGCTATAATTAACATCTCTAAAACACAGCCTGGATAAATGCAATCAATTAATAATCTATTCTATTATAAAAAGGTGAATATTTAGCTACCCAAACTGATTGTGAGGATGCCTGCTACATGTTCAGCAAAGCAAAATATTTCCCAAGCTATCTTTACACAGGAATATTGAACTCCAGCAGGTATGCTGTCATTTTGTTACCTACATAATACATATGCTGGAATATATTAATGAATAATGTGAAGCAAAGCCTTTTACACTGTTATCTGTATGCATTAGTTAGAAGTGTACTGATTTCATGGCCATGTTTATCAAGCTATTTCAGAGATACAAATGAATTGACAATGCATAAAAATAGTAACCTGTGTGATACATATGTACAATTGTTTCAGGGCAGGTCCTTTAAATGTATGTTTAGCATTTCAAATATGTTTTATCAGAAAAATGTTTCATGTGTCTGTTCTTTAGAGGGATGGGTAGCAAGACAATTTATTGTTATGCCACAAACTAGAATGGGCTGTTCTTTGGGGTTAGTTGAGTTACTGCTACGGCACACACAAGGATATGTTACTCTTACGACTCTCCTTGTTTTGCATCCTGCCTGTTGTTAGTATTTCACATCTGTAATATGTTTTCTGGTTTTCCAGTGACTACTGACTGCCTACCTTAACTGTTTTACGCGGTGACAGTTACTTTGTAGTTATGTGATACTTATGTTTATTATCATTCTTTTAGGACCAAAAATGTCATTCAAGCACAGAACCCTCCCCCCCAGTGAGGCAGAGCATGCAATAATTGTGGATGCACTTCTTCAAAATGGCACTTTTCTTCTCGGAAGTGGTTGTTCCAATATGCCAGAGAGACTGAGATTATGGCAGCAAATCATTTCAAACATAAATGCTGTGGGTGGCCTGAGCCATACTTATGAGCAGGTGCACCACAGGGCCACTAACATGCTAACTTCTGCACGGAGGCATGTGGTTGTTTTTGCCCAAGACCAGAGGGTAAGCGGTGGTGGGCCTTCTACAGAACTACCTCTCACCCTCAAGGAGGAATTCCTGGTGAATCTTCTACAGCAGGACAACTCACAGCAGAGTGACCCACAATTTGTGATTGATGCGGGTGCCCCTCCTTCTCAATCCCAGGAAGGGCGTCCAGGTAGCCATTGCTATATGACTAGTTCAATACTGTTGTATAGTAAAACAATTGAATTAAAAGTTACTTCTGTATCATATGTAATATACAAATGAGGAATGCCACCATCCAAAGGTTTCCACGAGAAGACAGAAATACAATGAGAGCTAAAACAGGTAGAAACCACCACGATGTAGAAGCAGACTATTTATTATAAGAATAAAAAATAACAAGCGCTTTCACATGCATCCAAAAGCACGCTTCATCAGGTTTAACTAAAACATTTCACTGAAGCACTTTTATACATATCTCCAAATGCTATCAAGTAACATAATTGACAATCAAGATCAGTATAATTGAACAAAAGAGACAATAATTGAAAAAGTTTCATTAACCCCTGTGAGGCAAGGTAAAAATTCAATATACCAAGACTAAAACAGCACAATACAACCTAAACTCTAATATAAAAAGAAAAATAAAAAAGATAAAAATATATATTGATATAACAATCAAATCATGCTTATACTGTATAAAACGCTAGCAAATATATGATAAAGAAAGCAGAATGAAATAACAACACTATAATCTAATGAAATTAGAAGCGTAAATCTGTTAAAAACCATAGGGCTGTATCATATGTCTTTTTGGGGGGATTGAAGATTGGTGCAGTGATAACCCCAATTTGGAGTTGTCAGCATGTTCTTGTTGAACTAACATGTTGCACAGATTGAGAGGAGTACATGTAGTAACTCCTGTCTTACTGTTAAATATGATGATGTTGGCCATACCTCTTTCTTGACTAATGTCAGGACCATTAGAAATCCAGCAATTTATGCCTCCTGCAGATGGTAAGCCAGATAAAGTTATTTCACTACTGCAGATCAATTTCCGGAAATATAATGTGTCAATTTACACCTTTTGTGTGTATTGCTGTACTGTTTGTAATAGTTGCAGTACTGTTAGCTATTTAGCATATATTGCACCATAGTAGTGCAGGTATTAATGCATGTCTGCATTTCTCCCTTTTTATCACAGGTGATCATGACAGTGGGTGTGTGGGCCCTGTGCCACTTGATGTCAGTGTCTCATCAGACACTGATGACGATGGTGGAGAAACTGAGGCACATTTGGGGGGTGCAGAGTTGAATCTGACACAGAGGTTGACATCCAGCCACCTTTTTTTCCCAGGACACAGACATTAGGTCTACACCTACCCAGTCCAATGAAGCCAAAGATATAGGACAGATGGAGGGCAATGACACTGAGCAGGGAAATGTGGGTTCTGTGACTTCAGTGCCTGTTGAGTCTGGCTATCACCAATGTGTTGGCAAGGTGCCATGCAGGAAGGCTGATAGGGATGTACAGAAAGGGTCTGCTGCCCCTCCTCCAGCTGGTTTAGTTGTCTCTTCCTATGTCACACAACATATGCCTAGGGCTGTCCTGAAGGCACAGGCATGTTCATAAAGGTGCTCCAGAAAAATGCTCAGGGTTGTGGATGTGGCACAGTCTGACATGTGTGACAGCCTCCATCGTGTCTCCCATTCCCTGGATCAGATGAATGACACATTGGACCCAGGGGTGTCTGTCATGGAACAAGCAGTGTCTGTGATGGAATGTCTGCTGGGAGAAGAATGGCATCCTTGTGGGTGTAGGTCAGCCAAAACATCTGCTGATTGCAAAGGTGGCTGTTCCTGATCATGCTTCCATAGTGGCAATACTTCCACTGGTCCATCAGTGATTGTGCCATCCAGACATGGCAGACCATGAGGTTGTGGTCCTGGGTGTTCCTGTAAAGGGAGTACATCCAACAGATATCAGTCATGCTTGGGTAGCAGGACTTCATCTGACCTTGGTCATGGAGGTGCCAGTGCAACTCCTAGCAGAGCCAGCTCTCATGGTCAAGGGCAACAAAGATGAACTGCCATTGTTATCATGCATGGCCCACACTTGTCAAACATACCAAGATGTAGAGCTAGCACTGAGCTTGGCTGTGTTCATGCAGACTCTCACACATCACTTTCACATGGAGGACCCATACAGACACACACACACAGACTGCCGGCTTCCCTTTCTTCCTCACACACACTCACTGACCTTTTGTGTCAACTTTGGCTTCCTGCCCTCCATCCCCCCAGCACTCTGTGCAAATGATAATTGTGCTATATCCCTGTTTTACTTCTTTTGGATTCAGGGATACAAATGTTTTGTGTCTGATGCAAAGGGTGCATAGCTACATTAGTGCCTAGTACATCTGCATTTGTATTGTTGAATTGATAATTGTACCTGTCAGTTATATTTGTCTTGCCAGATGATACAGTGGATAGCATCATCATGTCAGTACTTTTGAGTGTATTTTCTTGTAAGGGTTGTGAAGTCAGGAACTGGAATGTTTGCCATTACTTTATAACGTTTCTCATTAATTTTTTCCAGTACACATATGGTGCACATAATTAGACACACCACCACATTCAGATCTCAGGATTGTATGACAGCACTGTAGTTAAACTCATCAGAACAGTAATAAAATATAATTATCTCTTTTGCAGGAACCTCACGAGACACATGCTGCAGCTGGATAGACAGCAAGGCTTTCTCATCAAGATACAGTAGCACATGGCCTATTAACCATGGCATGACGTATGCGAGTAGATTAAAAGACAGATCACTGTCATCTGTCTGGTATTACATTAAATTGTAACTGTTATTCTAAGCTTATTACTTTTGGTTTAAGCACTTGGGCTTCAGGACAGTTGTCTTACATTAAGAAGGTTTGTAGTCTACACTCTTGTGGGAAGAGATGGTAGCTTATGCCCTTCTGAGCTGGGAATTGCTGGTTGAATGCTTACTGTTGCTGTTGTTCTAAGTGTCTTAGTTATGATTTAAGGACTAGGGTTCCAGACTACTTATTTCACATTAGGAAGGTTTGTTGTTTACACTCTTGTTGGAATATTCTACTGAATTGCTCTTTATTTAAACTGTTTGTTCTTCTGTTGTGATTGCGATTTTCTGCAATTTGGATTTCTAGTACTTCTGAATTGTATAGCAAAGGCTCAATTCAGGCTTGCTGAATCTAGTCTGCTTGGTATCATTGGAGCACTAAAATCAGCCCTCTTACATTAAGAAGGCCCCCTGCACCTTTGTGGCAGAACTCTGCAACCAATAACCCATCTGAATTGAGGATTGCTGGAATAAGTCTCATTCCTAGCCTTTCCCTTTGTTTACATTTTAAAAATAGTTTAACTTCACTAGTATTCCAGTGTTGTGTTTTGCTGGGTTTGCAGTCATTTTATTGTAGATGCTCAAAGCTTGCACTGCTGCCCTGCGAGCAACTCAGTTATGCATTGTGAAACACTGCCACATTTTTGTAACCCTAGCCCTCCATAGAATAGACATATTTTGTTAGTCTTACACCAAAACCTGGTCCATCTAGACTACTCCCCACTAGTTACTACAGTATATACCTTCCATAATGGATGGACAGTTTCTCACCATTTGTCCAGGCAGCCTGATTTACATAGGCATCCTGAGGCAACAGAGCAATTGCCTTATGTATACTGACAACCAATTACTGCTAAAACAAGCTAATACAACATGTGAAAGCTGAATCGATACTATGAATTTAGAATCAATTCTCTTACATAACAACCAGATATCAAACATGTTGTCAGGTACTCACTAGAAACCTAAGTAAAGATCAGAGACCTCCCAAGTGCAAACCTACTGCACATAGTGCAGACCCAGCAGACTCCATTACACATAATAATGCACACAACGTGTCAGCAAATAACCCTTCAACCAGAACCAATGGTTTTGCTCATAAGTGACTCCTCAGTGATACACACAAATGTCCCCTCACCAGACTGGGCAAGGAGAAGGTCACAGTCAGCTGCCTGTCAGATGCCAGGGTCTGTCAGATCACACACGCACTCAAGTCTCTCAACAACAAGTACCATTATGACTCTGTCATAGTCCATGTTGCAGTGAATGACTGGAGATGTACCTCACTGTACTATATTTAGGTGCTTGCCTCCCCAGTAGTGGCCTTTTTAGGCAATGTCAAAACAATTAAAGTACAAATGTAAAATAATCCACTTAAGACAAACTGAAGGTTATGCTGCCTAATGCAAGGAGTATAAATCAGAAACTGCACTCACTGGAAGAACCCATTACCTTGGAAGATGCCAATGTCTGTGCAGTTACACATACATGGTTTGAGGTTGCAGAGACCCCCATGGCCATGCAAGGCTACACTACCTTCCACGCATTCAGACATCAAAACAAGTGTGAAAGAACGAAAGGTGAAGCTGTATTTATCTTCATTATAGAAAATGCACCGCAAGAGTGGTCAAAGAGTATGACTCCATAGTGCTGCTCGTATTCCAACTAACAGTATGTAACCCCCCCCTACCATTATCATTGTTAGCTACAGGTTCCCCACCATGAACAATGAGTACCACTCTGCCTATTTGGACCTACTTGAGTCACTCACTATACAGCCAAACACCTTGGTCATATGTGATTTCAACTATCCTTCCATCAATTTGGAGTCATATATGTGCACAGACATGCTCACCCTATGGTTCCTGGACTTTGCTAATACACATACTGTGTAACAGACAGTCTGCACCCCCACAAGGGCTTGAATATTCTAGACTTAGTAAACACCAACATAGTGGTTCTCTTCACAAATCCCCGTGTGTTGGCCCCCTTGGTCAAGTCAGATCAGAATTCACTCTCATTCACATTAACAATCATGCCTGACTCCCCCTCAAGAGCAGAAAGGATGAAACATTTATCCAAAGCAAACTATAGCCTCCTAACCAATACCATAAGTAGTTGCAAACACCCTGCTACCACTGTCAACAATGAGTTCTATACAGAGGTGTACATAAATGGCCTGTATAAACACCTATACCAATTTATAGAGTTGGCAGAATGTGAACAGATAAAAACAAGGTCCTCACAGAAAACAAGGCACTCTGGTGGACATCAAGCATACATAGGTTATACAACAAGTGGAAGAAGGTAATGTCTAAAAACCTGAGGGAACTGACTCAGCAAAAGAAGGACACTCTTCACAGCTTGAACAAGGAAATTAGCTATCTTTTAAAGTCATCTAAAGCCACGTACAAACCTAAACTAGCATCCCTAGCTAAAGATAATCAAGAGGCATTCTTTAGCTATGTCAGAAATCTAAAAGTAAAGGGCCAGCTTTGTGGTGAACTAGTAGTGGACAGTTCCACTCATACTGACAGTCAGAACATCACCAACCTGTTACCAGACAGTTTGGGGCAAATATCACACCCTATCTCCACCAGACATACCTGAAAGCATACCTGTCACTAGTCCTCTACGTAGTATCTGCAAAGAGCAGTTCATAACCACACTCTCCATGGGCAAAAAAACAGCCTCTATGGGACTGGATAGCATTACAGGCTGCTTACTAAATGGTATGAAACAGTACCTAGTGAAACCAGTTGGTACTCTCTTCAACCACAGTATAAGTACTGGCTTTGTCCCAGCAGAGTGGAGGACAGCAACATTAACTTCCTTGCACAAAAAGGGTCCATCAACCAACCCTGGGAATTATAGGCCCCTAAGCCTCACAAGACATATCTGCCATGCCATGGAGAGAATAATCATGGCCCTTATCAATAAAGACATAGGTGACCTTAACTGTTGTCCAGATACAATCTGGCTTCATTAAGGATAGATCATGCTTATTAAAACTTGGTGGGTGACTCTGAGAATGTCGACAAAGCCCTGGATGAGGGCAAAGCACTACATACAGCTTATCTTGACTTAGCCAAAGTTTTTGACACAATCCAGCACTTAGGCATCCTTGATAAACTCACACAGCTGGAAACATAGCATTGGAATGGAGACATGATAAGTCAGCAAGCAAAGGGGAGTAGTATTGCTGAAATAGAATGCATTCTCAAGTCTTGTTGAGTACCTTCATGAGCCAGACCCTGTTTTTGACAAAAATCTTACCAAGATAACACTGTTATATAGACTATTTTATATAGCATATACCATGGACAGAAGTAGGTAAAACAATTAAAAAAGGTAGCTGGTTGCACAAATCCCAGGATAAAAAAGTGCCCAATCCTGGTAGGTGCACTGGTGCCAGAAATGAAAAAAATGACAGTGCAGAATCCACAAAATACAGAAACTTTCCTACAAAGGAGCCAGGCCATGCCAGGCCCAGGGGGAGGATAGCGCCCCCACCCCCCATTGTAGAAGGAAGTAGCAGTCCACAAAAATTACAAAAAATGATAGGCCAAAGAAGAGCCATAAAGACAACAGAGTAGACATCTGAGGATAAGAAAGAAATTACTATTAAGCAAGAAGCCCATAATTTCCAGACACAACATATACAAAAAGATTAAGAGATAAATTAGAGTAAAGAAAAATACTTACACAAGAAAATCTGTCAGACGTTTCAAATAGAAATTTGTGTTCATTAATACAACCGATTTGTGAAAACATTATATAAACCAAGAAACTTTGATCTATTTGGAAGAAGAGGCATCTGAGGAAGTACAAAAACAAATAAAAAAAATCTAGAGATATTTGAAAGGTATAAAAAAGAAATTTGGACATGGGAAAGAAAGATAGGTTTGATATGGTGCAATATTTATGCAAAGTTGAAACCCAACTAAATCATACAAAAAAGCAGCCCCAAAGATAATCAAAGAGAAATTCAGGTAAAGGCATCCAGATATGGAAACTTTCACCATAAAAAAAGTAATATCAAAAAGAGGGAATGTAAAAAAGAAGATTAGTAAAGTAGACATTAAAAAAAAAATAGAAATTGAAGTTATGGAAGGGCCTGCGAAGTGAAGGATTTGGTGTGGAAGGTCTAACACAAATAACATCACGGCATGATGGAACAAGTCCCCAGAGTAAGAAGAAACAGGAAGATCAGGAGACATATGAAGAAGAAATATGGTCATGGGAAAGAAAAAGAGATTTAATATAGTGTAATATCTATGCAAAGGAGAAAGCAAAACTACTCAATACAAAAAGAGCAGTACCAAAGATATTTGAAAAGAAATAGAGGCAAAAGAATCTGGACATGGAAAATTTTGCAGTACAAAATATAAGAAGGCAAAGAGAAAACATAGAAAAGAAGATTAGTAATGGAGGAGTTAAAGAAATAGAAACAGAGGTTATGGAGTACCTGCAAAGTGAAGGATTTAGTGTAGAAAATCTAACTCAGAAAATATCACAGCAGGATAGAGTAATGGACATCCAAATTAAGGAGAAATCAGTGGAATGAGAAGCAACTGATCAGTCACCATATGAAGGTATTTTGGAGACTTCCACAGGAAACCAGTATAAAATTTCAGGTGGAGCTGGACAGCAAGAGAAGGAACAGGAAACTGTGGCGACTCTGATGCAGTCAATGTTAAGAAGGGATAGGCCAGTGAGTTCTCATATGATAGAGCAATGGATGACACAGGATGAAATTGAAGAGAATGTGCCACAGGAAGATGCTATGGAACTTTCTAGAGAGTGCCCATAGGAAATGGAGAACAACTACTGTCAGTTTAGAAGAAAATTAACTAAGAGAAGAGTTGCTTGATTTAATACAGATGGATAGACATATTAAGATCAATGAAAGAAATAGACTGCAGAAGGTCAATAAAAACCTAAAAGTTATAAGTTTAATGAAGACAGTAATTAGGACTGTTCATAGAGATCCATGCAATATAACAGAAGTAAACAGAATATACTAATGTGTAGCTAATTTAATAATAGATAAAGTTCTACCACTAAACACAGGGTAGTAATGGAAAGGAAGGGGAGAAACTGAATACCATAATGGAAATATTGAACTGAGAAAACTATAAAACAATTAAGTCAAGAAGTGTCACTGTTAGAAGAGTATAAAAGAGGGAAAAGAGCAACAAAAATACTCAGAAAGATAGATGTGATAAAAGCAACGCACAGTATTAGAACAGATCAGGGTTTATTTTGCACTGTTGCAAACAACAAACTAAAATTCTCAGCAAAGGCAGAAAAACTTAGAAGATAACCAGATAAATATAAAGAAAAAGTACAAAATAAGCAATTTTATTGATGACCCCAAATATTTCTATAGAGAATTGGCAAATAAGGCAAAAGGAATTGAAAGACCACCCAAAAAAGAAGAAATAGATAATATTTTAGAGGATATCTTTAACGATCCTGTGTAACATAACAAAGATGCTAAATGGATAGAAAAAGTAAAAGAAAGAATAAGAAGTTCAAATGTACAGGATATGAAATGGGATGAAGTAACGACCAAAGAGATTGAAATAAAGTTAACAAAAGCCTCCAATTGGAAATCCCCAGGCCCAGATGCAGTTCCTAACTCCTGGTTAAAAGTATTAGCATCTTTGAAGATTTAGCCATCAGTACAAGCTATTTATCTGCACACCCCGAACAGACACCAGCCTGATTAACAACAGAACAAACAATGCTCCTTCTTAAGACTGAACCTGCAAGTTATCCTAAAAATTAAAGACAAATAACTTGCCTACCGATGACGTATAAACTATACAGGGGAACTGATGCCGACAAAGTTTATAGTCATTTTGAAGAAAACTCAGTCATGACAATAGAACAAAAGGGTAATAGAAGAATGTCATATGAAACAAAGGATCATTTGCTAAATAAAGTTATAATGGAGAAGTTTAAAAAAAGGAGGAATCTAAGTATGGCATGGATTGACTGCAGAAAAACATTTGACAGTATCCCACATTCATGGGTAAAAGAGTGCTTAAAAATATATAAGATGCACTGATCAATTACATTATGATGACCAGGAAACAGTGGCTGACCACTTTGCAATTAAGCCATGATAAATGACAAATTATTATTCCAAGGATTAACATTCAAAGGGGGATATTCCAGGGGGACTCCTTTTCACTGCTGCTATTCTGTCTTGCCCTTAACCCATTAAGCTATCTACTTAACAGATTAGGCTATGGCTATAAGTTGGCTCCTAAAAAGCAACAAAGTGTAATGACTTATCTTCTTTTTGTAAATGATTTAAAATTATATACTTCATCAGATGAGGAACAGAAAGCACAACTGCAAGTGGTTAAAACTTTTTCAGATGATATAAGAATGTCATTTGGTCTTAAAAATGTGGAAAAGCAACCTTTACAACAGGAAAACTGCAGCACCAAGAAAACATCAGTTTGGGACAAGAATGTGATATAAAATAACTCAAGCAAGAGAGCGTATATAAATATTTGGGAATTGATGAAGGCTCAACAATAAAACATGAATACATGAATAAAACTCAGTAAGGAATATTTTAGTAGGCTAAAATTAATACTAAAAACAGCACTGACATCTAGGAACAAAGCTGAAGCTATAAACCAATTTGCTCTTCCTGTCTTAACTTACAGCTTTGGAGTGATTGATTTGCCCCAAAACATGTTGGGCAGGTTAGACTGGAAATCAAGAAGGATGTTTCATGCCCATCAAATAATTTATAAAAATCAGTGTATACAAAAATTATACAGTATATCCCACATTCTGAAGTAGGTATGGGCCTCCTCAAAATCGATTACATTTATAAATCTGCAATCATGGGACTGCAAATGTTTCTGCTGACTTCATAAGACCAAAATGCATGAAAATTCTTAAACATGACAAGAAAAAGTCTAAGATGACTTCTCTGCTTAGTTTAGCAGAAGCCTATTGGCATCAAGAGGGAGTGGAAATCAAACCAGTAGATAAAAATCAGGCAGCAACTGAATGTGCCAAAAAAGAAAAGAAAAAATATAAGGTGAAAGATCAGATGAGAAGGCAAGAAATGTGGAAAATGCATAAATATAGCTGCAAGTATAGGAAACTCTTGGAGTAGGTTTGAATGCAGGAATGGTTAAGGAGGGGAGAATTTAAAGCAAAAGATGAAAGATTAATATTGGCAGCCCAAAACAGTGGACAGCATACACATTGATTTACAAAGTCTATTGAACATGTGGTAGAAATGGTCAAATGCAAGTTTTGGAACACAGAACTGGTAAGAGTCACACATCTTGTTGCTGGTTGTAATATACTAATGGCAGAAGGGTTATATATTGAAAGGCATAATAATGTTACAAGACTGTTGCATTGGGGATTGTGCAAACATTATGGTATTGAAGAGGCTGAAAAACATTGGAAACATCAGCCACAAATCATCAAAGAAAATGGTGAAGTTTATATCACATGGGATCATCCATTACCAACCGTTCAAAAATAGATGCAAGAAAACCAGATATAGTAGTCCATGAAAAGAAGACAAAAGTAGCATTGAGTATTGAAATTGCTACACACAGTGACTTACAGTGTATTTTACAGAGAGACACAAAGTTGTAAAATACCAAGACCTGCAGGCAGAAATGAGGGAAATGTGGAAGAAGGATACCCAGACAGTTCCAGTAGTAGTAGGGCAACAGATCATATAAAAATGAAATTACAGTCATACTTGGATATGATACCAATACATGTAACTCCATACAGATTGCAGAAAGAGTCATTATTGGGCACATTGAGGGTGCTGCGAAGATCACTTTGGGCTAACATCAAAGATTAAAACAATACTAATTTCATGAAATGTAATCATACTTTGACTAAGAAATGGGGTCCATTCCTATCATGGGATTAGAAACCTAAAAGACTTGGAGAAATTAAAAACTGGGAATTAACCCATATGTTACTAGATGGGTAGGCAATTGGATGACCAACAGAACACATACCATCAAATTTGGAGATTCCACCTCTAGCAGCTGATTACTTACCACTGTTGTACCACACGGATTTGTGCTGGGCCCCCTGTGGTTTGGAATGTATTTTTCAGATGTCCAGGGGAAAGTAGATGGTCTGTAGCTTACCATGTTCACTGATGACTACAAAATGGGTGCAATCATTGAATCCCCCAATCATATTCACTGTTACACAGACAAAAGTTTGGTGGCAAAGCCAAGGACTCAAAATAAACACTAAAGAATGTGTTACCATCCCTTATGGCCAAGAGGAAGTTCCTGCACATTGCAAAATTAACAGTACCCCCACTAAATCCTGTGGTGAGAGATTTGGGAATACATGTTGACAGCTCACTTAACTGAGTCCACCATGTGTCCACAGTGGTAATGAAGGCCTTCTATGTTACACATCTCATAAAAGGGCATCACATCCAGAGCTAAGGATGTTATAGTTGCTCTGTACTCATTCCTCATCAGACCACTAACAGTGTGCAATGCTCCCTTGTGAATATACCTCAGCAGACATCTCCAGCAGCTGGGAAGGCCTCAGAGGTTTCTCACCAGACAATTCAAGGCCTGCAACACATAACCTAAATAGACAGACTGAAGGTCCTGTCATTGTATTCTGCATGTTATAGGCTGCTGAGAGGTGTCTAGTCCCTGGCTTACAGAGCAGTCTCAGACACTGGCCTAATAGAAATGCTGCACATCCACAAGTCACATGGGACATGATTCACTCCCTCTAAGGATCTTAACCTAGCCAGCGAAATAAACGTGACATGCTGGAGTGAGAGATATGTCTCCCAGAGATTGCCATTCCTCTGGGAAAAAACCCAATTTATATAGAAAACAGTTTCTCAATGACCATATTTAAGCTTAACTTAGCCAAATGGATGGGAAAACGTTACTTTACCCAGGTGAATCACCCATGTCCCTCTTGGATTAGGGCAGTTGGTAATGATCTTACACTTGCACTGCAAATATAGATCAAACAAGTTGGTCAATAAGAGGAACAATGGTATAACATGGTTAGGCTTATAAAGCCCCTAGGGCCAATAATCTGGTAAACTCCTATGAAACTAAGGCAACACCTGCCTGGGCTCCAGGCCAGTGTCTGATCCTGCCCTGGCAGGATGGTTATATATGCAATAATCTGATATAGATGATTACATCAGTATTGTCTGTTGAGCATGCAGTCATACATCAGCATTGTCTGTTGTGCATATGGTGATAACAGTGTACTACACGCTGGTGTAAAAGGACCTTTGAAATGTTAAGTAACATTTCACAGACACACACACACACACACACACACACACACACACACACACACAGTTGACTGCAGTGAGAACAAATCCCCTACCTAAGTACACAAACTATAGAAGACAGTACTGTATGCAAGTGCCACAGTACAAGTCTGATTTTTACATGTCTGAAAGTCAACTTATAGTGGATGACATCAGCAGGCTATGTGGGAGTCAAGAGGTTGGGAGAGCTGCATGAAATGGATGTGTAAGCGTGTACAAGTATGAAAAAATAGCAAGCCATGCTACTGGAGAAGTACCTGTAGGATAGCACATCTACTCTACTGATTAGACACACACACACACACACACACACACACACACACACACACACACACACACACACACACATATACACACACATACACACACCCAGTTCACTGCAATAAGAACATAACCCCTACCCATCTAAGCACACCAACTACAGAATACAATACTCTACACAAGTACCACGGCACAAGTCTAACTTTTACATGCCTGCAGGTCAACTTATAGTTGATGAGATAAACAGTGCATGTTGGAGAGAAGAAGGTGAGAGACCTGCCTAACACGGATGTATAGGCATATGCAAGTATCAAAATACTGTCAACTTAGGAATTGGGGCAGTAACTGCAGGAAATACATTTGTTCTTCTGACGGTACACACACACACACACACACGCACACACGCACACACACACACACACACACACACACACACACACACACACACACACACACACACACACACACACACACACACACATTCCCAGCTGTATGCAGTGAGAAAAGAAGCTTTACCTATCTAAGTACACAGACTATAGGACTCAGTAGTCTATGCAAGCATCACAGCACAAATCTGACTTTTACAAATCTGCAGGTCAACATATAGTGGATGACATCAGCAGTGCATTTTATAGAGAAGAAGGTGGAAGGCTTGCCTAAAATGGATGTGTAGGTAGGTGCAAATATCAAAATATTGTCAATTTTTCGAATTGGGGCAGTAACTGCCGGACACAGTTGCTGTTCTGGTTGGAGACACACACACAGTTTATTTATTTTATTTATTTTACATTTGTTGACCGGGCTAGTCTAGCTGGATATATTGCCATTTTCAGTAGAGGCCCGGGGAGAAAAGGTCCACACAGAAATACACATAAAAAGAAAAAAAAACTTACAATCAAAAAGCAATAACAATAATAACAAATGGCAATATAATGTCAAAATAAAAACTTAATTAAGAAAATATATCAAAAGTATAACTTGTATGAGTAACAAAGATTCAAGTTGAAGGATGAGATGACAGTGAGAAAATATAGGGTGACAAGTCGTTGTACAGAGAGAGTTAGAGGTAAGCAAAAGGGTAAAATATCAGAGAAAGAGGGCAAAATTACTATAAGTGGGTAAAAAAGGAAGCCATCTAAGAGAGGACTGTAAAACAATAAAGGCAAGGAAGCAAAAAAGACTTGCTGGATATGAGCCAAAGAGAGGTAAAGGATAATAAGAGTTAGGAAGAAAGAGTTATAAAAAGAAAAGAAAAGAAAAGAAAAAAGAAAAGAAGAGAGAGTGGAGGAAAATTGAGGAGGAGGATAAACAGATGTAGGTAGGAAGATTAGTCCTGCTTTATACAGGAACAGAGCCAATGGCTTTTGAAGTAATTCTTAATTTCTTGTTTGAAGAGAGGCAGAGATGTGAGTAGAGTGATTTCACTGGGTAGCGTATTCCAGCTCCTTCCAATTGTATTAGAGAAAAGGGAGTCACCGGCTGAGTTATTGAACTTTGTAAGGCAGGCCATTAGTTTCTTAGAAGATCTAAGAGAGTTGAGATTATTATAAGGGATTAAAAGTTGAGAAAGAATAGGAGTGTTATTGGGCTGGTAGAGTAATTTGTGGGCAATATTGAGTTGGAGAATAAGCAAAAGGTGTTGAAATTCCACCCATCCAAGTTGTTTCAGGTTCACACAGTGATGTGTTCTATAAGGGTTGCCGGTAGCAAATCTGGCAATGTTGTAATAGGATGTGGCAAGTTTGCTAAGGTAGGCTTTCTTAAGGTTGGTAAAGATTGGAGAAGCATAAAGAAGTGTAGACATAAGATGGGAGTGGGCAATTATGGCTCTGGCAGAAGCAGTTAGGTAGGGTTTAATTCTATATAAGGATCCAATTTTTCTGTTTACTAATTTAATAGTGTTGTTAATGTGTTGATCAAAAGAGAGATTATTATCAATTGTTATTCCTAATAGTTTTGTTGTTGGTTCAGGGGAAATGACAGTAGCATTATTTGATGAGATGGTGAAATCAAGGGGTGGGGACCGAGAGGTGGGGGTAAAGAGGAGAAGTTTAGTTTTTTTTGGCATTAAGAAGAAGGTAGCATTTAGAAAACCATGTTTCAACAGTGTTGAAGATGCTTTGAGTAAGTGAATGAAGTGTTGAAGAAGATGCTGAGCAAATTAGGGTAGAGTCATCAGCATATTGTATGATGGTTGCTTGAGGAATTGCTAGATGTAGGTCATTAATGAATAGGGTGAAAAGAAGAGGTCCGAGAATTGAGCCCTGAGGGACACCAATAGTTACAGGTAATAGAGAGGAATTTTGGTTTCCCCAAAGAACTGCTTGTTGTCTATTGCTAAGATAAGATGTAAACCATTTAATGGCAAGGTTTTCAAAGGAAAGGGATGTGAGTATATTGATTAATATAGAGTGGTTAACCATGTCGAAAGCTTTAGAAAGATCAATAAATAGTGCAGAAGAGAGAAGGTTATTGTTGTGGTTCCTATTTATGGTGTCTATAAAGGAAAGAAGAGCAGTGGTAGTACTATGATGGGGTCTAAAGCCATGTTGACAGTTGGCTATTAAGTTATGTACTGAGAGATGATTTAGAAGTTGTTGGTGTATACATTTTTCCATATTTTTCGCTAATGGAGAAAGGAGTGCGATTGGTCTATAGTTAGAATAGTCGATAGAGTTGCCACCTTTGTGTAAAGGGATAATGTAGGACACTTTCCAGATGTCAGGGATAGTTCCCTCTTGGATTGTTCTGTTTATGAGAATGGAAATAGGATATGCGATTGCTTTTGCAGCCTTTTGGAGAAAAAGAGAAGGGAGGTTATCAGCAGAGGGGGTACAAGGCTTGAGTTTATGGATGAGTTTATAGATGAAAGAGGTAGAGATAGGTTGCAGTTTAAAGTTGGGGGATGAAGCAGCTTGGATTTGTGAGGAGTTTGAGTTTTTGATGTTCATTTGCTTGGTTAGGGAATGAATAGTTTCAGTAAAGAATAGGTTGAAAGCGTTAGCAGTTAGGAGAGGGGTGTCTGGGTCCGCATTAAGCGGGCTAGCTGTTTTTGCTGTACCTGGGGACAGGAGTTTATTTACTGAGGACCAGAAGGCCTTTGGATTGTTATGATGAGTCTGTTGAAGTTTGCAGTAAAAGTTTTTTTTGTCTGCAATTATAGCCTTTTTAGTAAGGTTTCTAAGCTGGCGAAAGTGCAGCAGATCAGGATTATTTCTGTAACATCTCCATTTAGACCAGATTTTATTTCTGGAGAGAATTAGATTTTTGGTTTCTCTTGAGAGCCATGGGGCTATATTGGACTTCATTTTAATGGTACACTCAGGAGCATGTCTATTAAGTATAGATAAGAAACTTGTGTTAAAGTATGATACTGCATCTTCAAGAGGAAGTGTTTTTAAGGGATTCCAGTTGCATTTACTAAGTTCCATTTGAAATAAGTCTACGTTAAACTGTTTTGTGGAGTGTATTTTTCTAGTATTAGGGAGGTTAGTAAAGTCAGTCTTTTCTCTTTCTATATAAGTCAAGGAATGGTCACTGACATCATCTGGCAGGGTTCCTACTTTGTAGGTGTGTTTGGTATTATTTATCAATATCCAGTCTAGAATACTTTCTTTATTATTAGGCTTATTGATTCTTGTAGTTGAGCTAATGGTTTGGGTAAAGCCTTGGAGGTTTATATGGGAAGTTGGATTCTTGGTATTTATGCAGTTCCAGTCTATATTAAAGTCACCTAGAATTATTGCTTCTTGGGGGAGAGTTGTAGATACCCAGCTAAGAAAGGCTTCTAAAATGGGTATGTTATTACCTGGGGGTAGGTATATACAGATAATGTTAAGGGATTTCTTGGTGTTCAAGTGAAGTTTGATTATGATGGCTTCTACTTTGCTATCCTGAGTTGGGTCTGTTGTTAGGGTGGAGATATTTAGTTGATTGTTAAAAAGAATTGCTACTCCGGCACCTTTACGTTTAGTACGGTCATGTCTAACAATATTATAGCCTTGGGGTATAATTTCTGTATCTTTAGTGTCAGGCTTAAGCCAGGTTTCAGAGAGGCAAAGAATGTCAAAAGAATGGATATAAAGGAGAGCATGCAGGTGAGGTACTTTATTGTTTATGCTTTGAATGTTTAGATGTCCTATTAGGAGAGTATTGTTAAGTTTAGTTTTAGGAGTAAGAGGTGAAGGGTTGATAGGGCCAGGACCAGGGTTAGGGTGTATGTCTCCATCCTGTAAGGTGTGGTTCTTTGGTTTGGATATTACGATGTTGTTAAAGTAGGTTTTTAGTTTCAGTTTTCTATCTGTGGAGAGGCCATGTTTAATGTGTATGAGTCTGTGGAATTTAGGTAGAATGTAGTTGGGGGTAGAGGTACTGTTGGAATATGACATAAAAGATATGTAGAAACAAGGTAAAGTTTGCTTATGTGAGAGGGTAGGCTGGCCATAGAGAGGGGTTTCAAAGAATGTTAGAAGGTAGAGTGAGAATAGTGTAGGTAAGAGTAATACAGAAAGTATGAACATAGTTAGGAAATAGGGAGCCATTATTAAAGAGGAGATAAAAGTAGATAAAATAAAAAGATTATGTTAGAGGAACGTAGAAAAATAAAGAGATTCTGTTTCGGGAAAGGTATAACGAGATGGAAAAGGTAGATGGGAAGAGAATAGTCAAAAGAGGAATTATAAGTGAGAGAGGTAGGAAATAAGGAGGTTAGGCTAGCAATGGTAAACGGTTAGAATGGGGAGGTAAGATGTGTAGTTAATAGAGAGTATTAGAGGTAGAATAAGTAAAGGGTAAAGGTAAGAGGGGATTATACAGAGAATAGGGGGTAATTAAAGGTGGAGAGAGAGGAGATAAGGGTGTGGTTAAGAAAGAGCGGGAATGAGACAGTGCTCCATATAGGTTGAGGAGGAGAGTGGGAGTGGTCAGAGAGGTATAAGCTTAGGACCCCTGGGGTGGGTGGGAATTGGGGGTAGGGAGAGGAGCGGAGTGAGCCCACAGGGCGAACGGAGCGGGAAGAAACCACAGCAGAAAGGATTAGGTGAGGAAACAATCTAAAATGGAGGTAAGAGAGGTTTGTGAAGTTTAAGGTAGGAAGAGTTATGAAGAGACCAGGTACATCTAAGAGGGGATAAGTGAGAATGGCTAAGGCACTATTAGGTATGCCGTAGGAGTAAAAAGGAAAGGAGGGGTATAGAGGGGGTGCTAGGGAGGGATAGAAGGATAGAGCAAAACAATATGAGGATAGATACAGAGAGAAGGAAAGGATAGTCAAAGGAAGAGTGAAACAAGCAGAGCAGGGATAACAAGTGTAAATTCTCAGAGAAAAGGTAGGGTCAATGGTGATAAGATACGAGCAGTAGAGCACAACAGAGATTACAATAAGGGGGAGGGGGAGGAATGACTGCTGGCAGATCCAGTAGTTACACAAATACACCTAGAAGGTACAGAGGGCTGGAATAAGCAAGCCAAAGTCACAGTATGATAAAGAGTACTTATATGACATACAAAATTATCCAGAGGCTTTAGTCCAAGGGCAATCTGTTAACCCAGGTGAGGATATGCCAGGCAGGTTTGGTGGATGGGTAAAGCTGCTCCTTGTAGTCCAAGGGGTAAAGGCAAGAGTTGGAATAAAATAAGTGAAGATATATGTTCTGAATAGCTAGAGAGAGATAACAAGGGATGAAGGAGAGAGTTAAAAATAAAACAGGAGGTAAAATAAAAAAATAAAACAGTTGATTGCAGTGAGAACAGAACCCCTACCTATCTAAGATATACAGACTATAGAACTCAGTATTTTATGCAAGCAACCCAGCACAAGTCTGACTTTTACATGGCTGCAGGTTAACTTATTGTAGATGACATTAGCAGGCCATGTGTGGGATAACAGATTGGGAGGCCTGCATAGGCACATAGTTTCATATGACGCCAGTTGCCTAACTGTAGAGTGTGTCCTAGGTGTGAAGAAGCCTAGCTGTGTAAAACACAAGTACCCTTATTGAGCATAGTTGGATGTTTTGAGTTAAGCAGAGCAAGGTTGTCAGCACTACCGAATGGCCCTGTCCATGAGGGAGCACACAACATTATATATTACATTTTATAGTGTGGATGATGTAAGTGCATAAAAAATTCTGAGCCCCCAGAGTTATATTACTTGGGGGGGGTGCATGTATGTATTGTGAATATATGATGTATACTTAGAATGTGTCCTGAATTTGCAATGTTTCTATATGCAGTTTTCTGTCATACAAAGGAAATGGACAATAAACATCAATAACAAAGCATCATATATGCAGTTCCATAGCACAGTGAACAGGTGATTTGCATGATGGTTGACAAAACTTACACGTATCTGAGTTATGCATAGTGGTAAGCAGTGTGCAAATGCAAGCAGCATTGCTAATGTCAGTAAAAATAATACTATATGGTATATAGTATATTCAAGCCAAGGACCATGTGTGTGCCCGTCCTACACATACAACTGTTTCCACAAAATGTTGTGGAAACAGTTGTGTATGTTGCAGTTCATTGCTGTAAACTGCAATGTTACAGCAGCAGTGGTGGCTGGTGACTTCAAATTAAAGGAGGGCTGCAGGAGACAGCTGAATGGGTGGGGCCAATGGGAATGGGGTGTGGCCAACTAGAAAGGTTGGGGCTATGCTCAAAACTACAATGACTGGAACTGAATTAAATATGCTGCCCTGGGTGCCAAACAGTCATTACGAGAGTCCAATCAAGACAAAATGAAGTGTAGAAGAAAAAAATATTTCAATGCATTGGCTACATGACAACTTAATATCCAGATGGAAACAGGTTGTGAGGCATGTAAAAATAAATTACTTTTTAAATACATTACTGGAATGCCAGTCAAAAATCAAGTATAAAAAAACAAGCAGCACTCAACTCAAACCACTAGTCCTTGCACTGCAGTTCTAATTATAATTTACATTCAGCCTTATAAAATTACCAAGTAACATGCTGAAAGTAGCAATCTCTTTGATACCCTCACCTGTAAAAATATTTCTTATCCAAAAAAGACCTGCTGCCTGACACAAATATCTACTTGTTTCATGGGGAAGACATGATCAAAGTAAAAAATGAACAGCAAACAAGAAACAAGCTCAAGATAAATTGTGTAAAGGATTCCTGCACAAGTTATGGACCACACATGATAGATTGGCATTCTGTTTAGTTTATGGGTAAGCCTGCAAAGATGACTGCAAGTCTCCAACAAAAGATGACTGCAAGTCTCTAATAAATGTAATGAGCTTCTGAAAATACTGTAATCCTGTCCTTTTATTACAAATACTGTCGTATGCATTTCAATACCCAAAGCTTATACATTATCTAGTTATGTAAATATTCTCTGCATGGCAACAATGAAAAGGCTTTTAATGCTGGTAATTCTGTAACAGTATGCCTATTAAAGCTTACTTGCATCTTATAATCTCCGATAAGCTTACCTGATGTTCATTAAATCATTGCTACTTAAACAGAGCAACAGGGCACTGTGACAGCATGAATTTCCTGAATAATAAGAAGCATAAATCAACAGTATAAAAATCTGACAGAAAACCAGAACATTCTGCAAAATCAAGGACAGATGAAAAGCCACGGTCGTACTTGTGATCTACCTTGGATGGGTGAATACTCTGCACACATACACTGCATAACTGCTCCTTGCCTTCCTTGGACACATCCAGAGCCACTACAATGGGGAGTGGGGTGCAACAAGTATGTCATAATTTGAAATGTCTCTGGCTGACAGTGATGGCTCTGACACTCATACTTCTCAACTTCAGAGCAAGAAATCTGGACAAAGCCATACATAGAACTAGAAGTGGGACACAGGCCCAAAAATAAGGACAATTTTTAAATATTGCTCTTATTAACTTAGATAATAGAACAGTAGTAGATCTTGCATTAGTATGAATTTTCTGAAGGGTATAAAATCTGAAACTCAAATGTCTGCCATTATTTTCTAACTTCAATCTTTAATGACTTGCCATTAATTTGCCAGAAAAGCACAATTTTATGAAAAACAGACCAAAAATGTGATGCAAAAATATAAAGTTGCCACACAATACAGCTGGGAACCTGTCAAAAAGGGACACCTTTTTAATATTAACACTGTTAACTTGAGCAGCTAACAAAATAAGAGCATCTACATGCACTTCTGAAATAAAAGTAATCTATAACTCTGATCATTACAGTTATATAGAATTGTAAACCCTCCAAATTGTCTTCCATAATTGCCATTTTGAGGAGGGATTATTAGGGGAGAGCAACATTTTGAGCCAAAATTGGGGACAATTGAGAGGTTTGGATATTCCTAATTCTACAAAGCGATTTGCACGTACCTCTCAACCTCTTAATGCAGGAAATCTTCACAAGGCCAAATATATTGGGGGAACATACAAACACTACTAAAAATTGCTCTTGTATAAACTTAAGACAGTTGATAGAATAACAGGTCTTGCATTAGCATGCATTTTTCTGAAGGTTATGACATGTGAAACGCAATGTCTGCCATTTAGTGACTTCATTCTTAAATGATTTGATATAAAACCACAAATTTTATAAGGAACAAACCAAAAATAAGAAGCAAATATCTATTCATTCTGCAAAAATATGGACAACTGAGAGGTATAGTTCAACCGGGGCTGTCTGAGTTTGCTACACTTCCCCCCTCACAAAATCATGGTCAAATGGAGCCTCCCCCCTGCAGCCATTCCAACATCCCATTCCTTGGTTATTTCGCCCCATTTACCATAAACACTGTAATGTGCATACTGCTTTACTTCTGCGATGAAATGGATTTCATTTGAAAGTTTTATTTTATATTTTACAGCATAAACCCTAATAGATATCTGTTAAACAAAGCAATGCAGTCTCACAATGAAAATAGACTTAGCATTTAAACTTCTCTGCCCTTGAAACTCACATGCATTGAAACAGCACTGAAACCTACATTCAAAGAAAATACATTTTGCCAGTGGCAGATAAAGATTAACTCTGGGCTCTTTTCAAAATCATAGGCCCCTTGAACATGAAACATACACATGCTCTTTGATACACCATCCTGACTGTATTACATTATATTCCTTGTACAATACAGTACAGTTGTTAGAGGGCATTTAAAATTTATTGTTTTGAACATTTTTCCAGTAAACGATGAAACAAAATGCATGCACCAATAATGACAAAACTGCCCAGTTCAGAACATTTCCATCATAAAATGTCTACTCAACCTTCTATAGTCCACCAGTATCAGTAAATATGCACAACCTCTGAAGTAGTAAAATCCACATTAAAGAAATCTGTAACTAATAAAGAGGTTGCTGCTAGCAAACAACTTTATATGTCCTTGTTTCATCCACAAATAAAGTGCCTGTTGCCCTTGAAGAATAAATTGCCTATGTTGCATGCATTAAAAAAATGATAAGCTAGTAATACCACAATAGGGAATAGATAGCAAACTGATGACAGCTTCATAGTTACTAGGTATCTTTGCCAAAAAGGACTGCAGCATCCACCCCCTTTACAACACAGTACAGTATCAGCAATGCATCTACCTACTGTGGGAGTAGAACCCACAGCCTTTTGTATCAAAAGCAAGTAGACTACCTGTTGTGCTATTAACAATGCAAGCAGACTTAGCATAAATAGCACTAAACTTTTGTTCCCCTGCAGCTCTCAGCTCCTTGTAAAATCTACTCGACACTCAGCTGTATCTCTGAACTTTGCAGCACAAGATATCTGGAAAAAGCCAAAATTTATTGTGGGGGTGACGACAAAAGGCCAAAAAACAGGGACACATTTTAAACATTGCTTGTATAATGTTGGAAAGTTGCTAGAATAAAATGCTGTGTTACCACCATACATTTCTCTGCCACATCTTGAACCCAAGGGACCCTGTGCAAAACAGTCAGAGAAACATACTACTATGCTAAATCAGCTGAAACAGAGGAAGATAAACTTAAATGGCTACTATTTAGTGAATTCAGTTCTCACTATTAGCTGTCAACCTCTTAGCAAAAACACCTAAAAAAAGCCAATAATGTGGGAATACAGCTGACAAATGTATTCAGTGAATTCAGTTCTCACCATAGCTCTCAACCTTAGCACAAAATACCTGGACGAGGCCAATAATGAGGGAATACAGTCCCAAAAATATGG
This sequence comes from Protopterus annectens, assembly GCF_019279795.1. NCBI lineage: Eukaryota > Metazoa > Chordata > Ceratodontiformes > Protopteridae > Protopterus > Protopterus annectens. The sequence continues at coordinate 1,044,651,065 of NC_056731.1, forward strand.
GCAAATTTCAAATATCCATGTTATAAACTTAGGCAATTTCTAGAATAAAAGGTTTTGTTTTACCATGTACTTTCTGAAGAATATGAAGTCTGAAATTCAAATACCTGTTATTTTTAAACATTTGTTAACCAGGAAACTAGTCTGACTTGGAACAAAACAAAGCCAAATTTCAGCAGAGCAGGGAGAAACACATCTTTGTAAGGGATGGTTGGACATGCAGAATCCACACAGAAGGCACACCAACCAAGAATCAAACCAGAGAACCTGCAGCTGTCAGGCAACAATGCTACCAGTGCACCACTGCACTACAAACCTTTACAAGGAAATATGAAGATACAGAAACACAGATTTTATGAGGAACAGAACAAATATGAGGCAAATATCTGCATTTGTTTACAAATAGTGGTGGGTCGGGAATTCAGGTCCTTGCCACCTGCATCCAAGGTGCAGGATTCAAACCAGGGTATTTCTACCCAGCACTATGTGTAACTAGCACACACACGCACACACACATGCACATGCGCACACACACACGCACACGCACACACACACACACACACACACACACACACATGCACACACACACATGCACACACACGCACACACACGCACACAAACCTGTAAATGGGTCCGGAAGCAGTAAACCAGGTCCAACTCCACTGTCTCAAAGCAGCACACACACACACCTGTAAATGGGTCCGGAAGCAGTAAACCAGGTCCAACTCCATTGTCTCGAAGCAGCAAACCCACGCTCGACTTAACGCTTCCCTTTAACGGCTTTGCACTCAACTTACTTCACTCCTGATTGGTCCTGCCTGTGGCTCAAGCAGTCCGGAGCTCCCCTCTTCTGTGCAGCCATCTACCACATGGCATCTTGGGCATCTCTGGGGCAGAAAATACCTCCTCTGCATCTGGACTGCTGACTCGAGCAGTCAGAGTTCGCAAGAATTGCTGGGCATCTGTGGGGCAGTCTGAGTGTGTCCGTGCATGCGCAGCAGTTCCGGTACTCATTAAAAAAGAAAACATTTTTTTTTAAGTTTATGTTTCACGGTATGTATTTCATTTATTTCTATGTGGGAGGGCTGCAGTCCTGCAGACCGATAGCACGAGCCACCCCTGTACAGCAGTAAAACAAAGACTGCACATTCTGTATTAGAAGCCAGTACCATCTGTACTCTAGGCCAGGTTTTCACAATGGCCAAGGGTATTAATTGAATGCATCCAGTTACTATTTTCATCCATCTGCTTTATAGGTGGTCCGCCGCTCTGCACACTAACCTGATAGACACAGCCATTACCACTTACACTATTTGCACTATGCGGCACACATGGCAAAAAGGGCAATGAAAAAGGAGAAGAATAAGAAAGAAAACCTTAGTAATGGAGACATATGAACAAAATAAGTGTCTGCTGTCACATGTTAAGGTACGTTCTGGACAAATCCACCACTATTTACTTAATTACTGCACCAAGTTAAGAAATACAAGCATAAGCCACAAAATTATTAAAGAATACATTCTAGGTTCAGGACTTACCTTAGAAATGCAGTAGTTGATACAATTTTATTTCAGGCCTAGAATTTCCTTGTGTCTACTCCAATGGTATAGAAGTATGTAGGAATAATAAACAGAATGTAAGCTAGATGGATGGTTTAGAGCTTGTTGACTACCTCCACCATACTGAAATCACCTGCTTATGCTGTAATTAGCAGCTATGAAAAACATTTGCTACTTACTGAATATATGAACTCTGTTAGTACCTATTGGTGCATGATCCACACCTACATGCCAGTGCATGCATTGATGCTGAAATAAGGTGAACACAGGGGAACTTATTACTTTTGTCTGTTCCTGTGATATTGTGCAAACATGCAATTCAAAAAGTAAAGGGAAGGCTGCAGACCTTGTAGTAGAACCCAGGACCGTCTATACACTAGCCCTACACATACATATGCTGCCACAGGAATAGTTATATGAATTTTATTGTAATGCAGACAGATAAGATAAATTTTAACAAACAATAAAGAGGATGACACACAACTTGTCAATTGAGCATACTTTACAGACCTGCATTTACACCTCTCTAAGTGTAACCTGCCACACATCCCTGATGTCACCATTCGCTGTTGACATGCATTCAACACAAACAGTGTGGAAGAGCCCATATGAAGTGAACATCCCTACACAGTTACACGTTTTTTTGGGATTCAGCAGTTCTAATGAGTTTTGACCTCATTTCCATCTTCAACATGTTGACAGACCTGAATCTACACCATTGGTAACCATGTAGACATGGAAACTGAAGGGGAGCCCAGTGTTGTACAGTTAATGGAGGGTATTACTCAGGCGTATATATGTGCAGACAGGAATTCAGATTTGGGATTCTATAGTTCATGAAATTTACACTTTTAGCTGTCTACATTAGCTATGATTACATTATTTATTTGGGGGTGGGGCTGCAAAGTGGCATGTATGTTATACCACTTAATAAAGACTTGTTGCTATTTTTGACATAATTTTTTAGCATTCAACATGCCTGGGGATGTCATAATGTGTATGGGGTTACATGTTAGGGTGTGTTCTGTACAAATGTATGGACAATTATTTTCTCTGGTTTATTTGTAGACTCCTGTATTTGGTAAACTTTCACATACATTGTCAACATGATCACGAAGTCTACACATTTACTTTGCAGCTTGTTGAATCACTCCTCCATGCTCATTTCCTTTATTAACATGCAGTTCAGCTACTTATGCTGTAATTTGCATGCCACGAAAGTTTCCGTGTTTGCTTGTGAGTGCTCCCTGCTATGCAGAGCTTACTAAATCTACAATTTTCACTACTGTGTGCAAATTGTGGGCAATGCAAACATGGTCAAAATTGTTTTGTAGACTTTATTGAATCTCCCCAAAAGTTATTGCATGGGTGGCCAGCTGCATTTAGGAGGATAAAAGAAGATGAAAAGAGGAGGTTGGTACTTAAGGTACAGTGAGAAAGGAAAATAAATCATCAATAAGTCATCGATATGTTCTGTAATTTTGACTTAGAGAAAGCAAGGGCTGACAATTGCAATGAAAATAAAATAGGGTTGTTGAGGAAAAAGTGGCAAGACAATAAAAATTATAGTTGATATTCACAGACAAGTTGCCTAGTATATTTTTTGGGAATTTAGACAGGAGATTGTTGATTCATAGTCATTGAGCTGCCCAGTAGCAAAGAGCTGTGGTTTTGATCACTGAGGGTTTATGATGCTTTCTGTAAATGTGGCACTTTGCTGGTGTGGCCTATTTAAATTAGATTCTTGCATTTTGGGAGCACTGCTTCAAATATATGTTTTTCTTCCTCCCTGCTGCTGAGCATCAGCTGCCACCAAGTCCTATACCTGTTCAAGTGTAACTAAGATGCCTTAGTCTCCCCCCCAGGCTCAGCCTTACCTATGTCCATGGAGATTGAGGATGCTATTTCAGTATCAGCATGCTGCGAGTGAGTGGTGTAACTCCCACTCCACTGAAAGCAGCCTTACCAGATCCATCAACTTTGCACTAATGAGTTGCCTGGCACTTCTGCACAAGCACAACTTTCCAACTAACTACAGAATTCAAAATTTTCTCACATAACAAAACTGAAATAGAACAGGCACAATCCGCAAAACTTCTAGGAATTACTGTTGACAACAAACTCTCTTTTGAACAACACATTCTCAACATAGTAAAGAAAAGCCACTTCAAACTGGGCAAATTATACTGACACAAATTTACCTTGACAAACAAACTAGGATCAAATTAGTTAACACCCTGCTTATTCCATCCCTTAGGAGCCCCATTTTCACCAACCTCCATACATCACTCAGTAATACGCGACAAAATGTTATTATAAGATAGCAAAATTTGCTTCTAATTTGTCTAACCATTCACACCACTGCAGCACTCTCTCAAACCTATCATGGCTAGAATTTCACCACTATCTCCAGTTTATTCAACTAACTACTGCCCATAAATTACTTTTCCAACCCGATAAATGCCCAGCTCTCCAATCCATCTTGCATACATACGCCCCCACTCAACCCCTCCGCTCTTCACAGAAAACCCTTCTAAGTGTAGCTAAACCCAACAAGAGAGCAGGACAATGCCTATATTCGTACAGTATCGCCAAAGATTGGAATGCTCTCCCCTCCTCCATTACTCAACTAGACTCCCTGAAGTCCTTTAAAGCTGCACTAAAAACCTACTTTTTTACATAAGCCTAGCTGTACATGTGAAATACAATGCAAGCCCCCTTAATCCCATAACTTATTCAACTATAATCCCACCTTTTTAACACCTCTGATTTTTCAGTCAACGCAACTGAATTAAAATACTATTTGTTCAGTACTTGCTTTTCTCTGTGATATAGTTTACCTATGATATGGTGTTTATATAGTAATTTGTAAATCATATGTTTTGCAATTATGTTGTTCTGTAATATTAGTCTGTCTTAACTGTGGAGCCTTCCCTCCAGATCTGTACTTTATACTGTACAATATTTGTTTTTGATGTTTGTATAAATGTGGAGCTTTTCTCCCTGGGCCTCCACTGAAAATGGGTCTCTTTTTGCCCAGTGGACTTTCCCCGTCAACAAATGCCAATAAATAAATACAATTTTCACTGCTCATGCAACCTGGAGCCTGCTAAGATCATGTACTGCTTAGTGCAGCAAGTCTAGGCTGTCTCCTAGCCCTCAGTGTGGGTGAGCTGACATCAGCTACTCACTCCCATCTTCCCTCTTGCTGACACTCTAATGCCCCTACCGGTATTCGATTATGAGTCATCAGAGGAAAATATGCCTTTCATAGTATGGCAATTTATAGACGTACTTATTCCACAGACTCCATACAGATCAATGTAAAAAAAAAGTGTAAATGTATGCATTAATAGCTACATGGCACCTGTGCATTTCTATGAGATAATCTGCAGAGGGTGAAGCAGGAATTCTTTAAACTGCTAGATAGCCAGTCCAGCATAAGAATCTAGCAATGTATAAAACTGTAGCACAAGAACATGCAGGTAACTTATATACTCAGAAAATAGAGCATGTCAACAGTGCGTACATTTGAAATATAAGAATCTGTGTTAGTTAGCATGGATTGGTGTTAGCATGTTTGTGCGTGTCTTCAGTTTGATTCTGTGTTGTACCAGAATGTGCATGACTGCTTTGAGTGAACATATGTTTGCCTGGATGAGTTAGATGACTAGTGCATGACACTTGTATGGCTGTGGAGAGTATGGATGCATGAAGTGCTGGTCCCACACCTACAGTGTGTTGTCTGTCTGTCTACACATGTCTTGGTATGTGTGTGCCTTTGGGTGTGTGTGTTTGTGTGAACCTTATGTATGTGTGCACTTTTAAACACAAATGAGTATGTCTGTGGTTTCCATTAAGTGTAAGGGAAAGATGAGTAGTGCCTATGAATGCAGATGTCAGTCTGTGGGTGTCATTCTGTGTGTGTGTGGGGGGGTTTGTTCATAGGTTAGTACTAAGCTAACTGCCCTTGTGAGCCATTTTAAGCCTAGCCAATTATCCCTTGTGAGACTCAAACGCTGCACTTTGTGTTTTAAGGCAAACACCTTAACCATTAGGCCACCCTCCCAACCTCTAATTATGATCTGCAGAGAAACAGTGGTACTTCCCTATGCAGAGTGATAGATTACTAAGCAGTCCAGTTGTTTAAACTGATTTGTTGTATGATATGGAGTCATGCAACTTCAGTATTCATTAGATTTGCTGCTACTGTAGATGTGGATAACTATAAGCCATAGTTTAATAAAGTAGCACAACTCAGCTTGTGTGCGCACCATGAGCTGCATTGCTGTATAAAGCTTTATGAATTACTGACATCTACGGTTTTGTTGATTGGGTGTCTGTGAAATATAGGTAATGGATGTTAGGTTAGGCATATGCAATATGGCCTCGTGTCAGGAGGCCTGACAGGACTTTTTGAAGTAAATACAGTCCCTCTCTTGCTTGTGTGTGTGTGTGTGTGTGTGTGTGTGTGTGTGTGTGTGTGTGTGTGTGTGTGTGTGTGTGTGTGTGTGTGTGTGTGTGTGTGTGTGTGTGTGTGTGTGTGTGTGTGTGTGTGTGTGTGTGTGTGTGCGCGCATGCATGTGTGTATACCCTTTTCTTATTCATAGTCTTTTGTTACTTTACATTGAATAAGAAGTTTAAAACTCCAGCTGAAACAAAAATGTCCCTTCATTATTTTAAGAACGATATCAGCTTAATCTATGCAGAAAGTCCTGAAGAGTATATTATCATGTTGTCTGTTGCCAAGACAACATAGATGCTGAGAAGCTAAATGTACAACCTAGTGAGAATCCTGAGAAACTAAATGCACAACCTGTTGAGAAAATGGCCGCTTTATTTTTTACAAAAAGACAAAAATAAAAAAAATACAAAAGTAGATGTCAACAGAATGCAAAAAAAAGGATCTTTCTCTCTCTCTCTCTCTCTCTCTCTATATATATATATATATATATATATATATATAAAATGTTTCCCCCACACTGCATCTCTTTACTTTTTAGTTTTTTTATTTATTTATTTTTTGTGTAATGGAGGTAAAGATAAAATAATTTAATACAGAAGAAATACAGCCGTATGACTTCAATACTGTATACTAATAAAAAAAATGAGAATCTGTTCATAGTTTTTTGCCCACTAACTCAACTTATTTTCAGGACAACTGATTAGAAAATCAGAAGGCTTATATACAACAGCTTGAATTATTAAGTACGCCATTAGGACTAGAACATAAACCAATAGAGGTACAATTTGTAACTTTTTTACATATAGTTATGTATGAAAAGTTTATTATACAGTATGTTTCATTTGCCTGGCTTATTTATTTATATGCCCTTTTCTGACTGGGTTAGGAGGCTGACGGTTGTATTCCCATGTGAGGTGATAGGATTCATTTTCTGTTACTGACACCACACTGCAGAATTATGGGATAATGCATAACTGAGTGTTTTGTTTCTTGGATGAGATGTTAAATCAAAGTCTCAGGTGAATGAGTCTGCAGTAACTCAGAAAGATTTAAAAATTATTGTGGAACTTATTAAAAAAAGTAGGTGAAAATCCCCAATGTTTTAGACAAATTTCCCCTAATTAGTATGAATACCACCTTGGATCTCCACCTAAAAGTGGCCACTAGCCTAGAGGTATTAATTTTGTCAGCAACAGGTAGCTATATAAAGACATACATACTTACAGGCATGCATTTTCATTTGCCTGCTTACATTCACTCCAATGGAGGTCAGGAAGTTTGCACTGTAACTTCCGGTGGGCGCAGCCTAAGCCTTTTGACAGAATCAAATTATGTCCTCACATTTCAAAGAACTGCTCATATCTGTGGAACCACAGGGATTATGAAAGAAGTATAAATGGTAAACCCTTCAGCACAAACCATTTTATAGTGATAATATTCTTTATAGGTTCATAGGTTCATAGGTTGGTACTGGGCTATCTGCCTGAAGGCATATATTAGCCCAGCCACATCGTGCGGTATTCACCGCCCCTTTAGTTTCATAGTTTGGTACTAGGCTATCTGCCCTGGGGCATTTATAAGCCTAGCCATAGTGATGTGGCTTTCACCACCCCATGTAATGGTACAAAAGTGTACAGAATAGATTTAGAATACTGTGCCTCTGTCTAGTAGTGACACAGTGAAGACCCCCTTACATAATAGAATTAGTTTACTGTGCCTCTGTCTAGTAGTGACACAGAGATGACCCCTGGGGTAAACCTACGATCTCCCATCCACTTGTCAAGATTTCTCTTGAAGAGAGTCAGTGAGAGGCTCTGCCTAACATGAACTGGGATTCTGTTCCAGAGTATGGGAAGCCTCTAAGTTATGAATCTGTCCCTCCAGCATGTCCTATTCATATTTGTGCTGAGGTTTAAATCTTTAGCTCTCATGGTTCTGATGGATTTGGATTTTTTGAGGTGGAGCATGTCCATCAATTCCTGATTGGACATGGCCTTGTACGTCAGGCACAGATCACCTCTGAGCAGGCGGTATGCTACTAAACAGAGCTGGAGTTTCTTTAGTCTGGCAGCATATGACTTATGTTGGAGACCCTTGATCCTCTTGGTGAGGTACTTTTGGGGTCTCTCTAGCTGTTGCAAGTGCCGGGTGAGGTACATACCAAATGGGGCATTGTACTCAATCATGGGCCTGATAAGGGAGGAGTATAGGGGTACAATGACCTCCTTTGATCTGGATGTGAATCCCTTCATGATAAGGTGGGCAAGGTAGAAAGTCTTTCTAACCACTTTGGCAATGTGGGTGTCAAATGAGAGGTCACTATCGACTTGGGTCCCCAGGTCTCTGATTACTTTTTCTGTACTCAGTGGGTTACTGTCTATGTGATAATTTGTGGGTGCTTTGTTTTTCCCAAAGGGGATGACTATACATTTTTTGGCATTTAGTTTAAGGCCATGACTCCGGCACCAGTTGTCCGTTTCAGTGAGGCCTTTCTGTAGGATGTATGTATCAGCTGGTGTATCGACTATGGCACCTAGTTTGCAGTCATCTGCGAACTTTGTCAGCCACAACCCTCCCATGTTTGCTTTCACATCTGAGAAATAAATGCCGAACAAGAGGGGTCCCAGGACAGAGCCCTGTGGGACACCACTTGTGACTGGCTTTGAGTCTGACATGGCTCCAGCGATTTTGACTTTATGGGTTCTATCCTTTAGCCAGTTTGCCACCCATCTTGTGACATATGGATTTACATTTAAGCTGTTGAGCTTGTCTATGATGCCAGAGTGGGGTATTGTGTCGAAAGCTTTAGCCAAGTCCAGGTAGGCTGTATGGACTGCTTTGCCCTCGACAATGGCTTTAGTGACTGTTTCAAAAAAGTCAACCAGGTTCAAAAGGCAGGATCTGCCCTTTACAAAGCCGAACTGGGTGGGATCAAGTGTCTGTAAGTCCCCAATATCTCTGTTTATGAGTTCCATAATGATTCTTTCCATAGCTTTGCAGACCAGGCTGGTTAAGCTTATGGGGCGGTAGTTACCAGGGTCTGTAGAGGTGCCTCCTTTGTGGAGTGGGACTACTGTTGCTGTATGCCAGTGTTCAGGTACATATCCTGTAGTAAGGCTAAGGTTAAATAGCATTTTTATGTGCGGGTTTAGCTCCTCTTGGAGTTCACATAGCACACAACCCGGGATACCGTCAGGTCCCATTAATGCTGTGTTTTTAGCTTTGCTGAGGGCAGTTCTCACCTGGACATCTGAGATGACAGGGAGGTTACATTCAGCTGGGATAAGTATTTCTTCTTTTGGGGGTGAGGGAGGGGAGAAATTTGCACTGAACCTGTCTGCCAGAATGTTGGCAATATCTGTGGGTTCAGTGTATTTTTTGTCATTGTGAACTAACTCTGAACATATCTGAGGGTTTCCGCCCAGGATTCTAACATAACTGAAGAAGGCCTTGTGGTTATCTTTAGTGTCCATAGCGATTTTTCTCTCGAAGTTGGCCTTGGATGTTTTTATGAGAGAACGTAGGTTTCTACTAGTGCTGATTAGAGATGCCTTCTCTTTATGGGATTTTGCTCTGTCGTACAGTAGCTTCCTTCTTTTGTTATACAATTTGTTTATGGCTGGGGTCCACCAGACAGGACGCCTGCCCTTGTTGGAGAGGGTCTTGGTTTTATTTGGGATTGCATGATCCATGCATTCTTGGAGATGTCCGTAGAAAGCATTTGTGAAGGATTCTGCATTGTGGGATGTGGTTTCCACTGGCCCAGTGGGCTTAAAGGATACCATCTCAGTTTTAAGAAGTGTAAAGTCGGCTTTTGAGAAGTTTTTCACTGTAGTCTTTTGTGTTGGGCTTGGAGGTGGGATATGTATATCCAGGGTGATTAGTTTGTGGTCAGATCTCACTAGTGAGGGGTATACTTCCGGTGTGGAGCACTTTGTCCCCATGTTTGTGATGATCAGGTCTAGTATATTATCTCCCCTTGTGGGAGAGGTGACTAGCTGTTCCATTGCATTTGAATTTATGAATTCCAGGAACCTTTGGGCTAGGGTGTTTGGGCTAGAATAATGCACCCAGTCTATGCTAGAGTAGTTGAAGTCTCCCAATATGATGGTGTTCGGTGAGACATTCATATCCTCCAAAGTCTTCAGGAAGGCTGAGTGGGGTTCCTGAGATTGGGAGGGTAGTCTGTAACATGCTACCAGTTGTATAGCAGTTTTGCCTATGGTTAGTTGCACCTGGATGGTCTCTGATGCTTCATGTATAGCCACTAACCTGGAGGTGTGGGTGTCCTTGATGAATATGGACACTCCCCCTCCCTTTTTGATTTGGCCCGAGTTTTGGGGCCGAAAAGCATGATACAAGGTATAGCCTGGTAGTGCTGGGGTGCTCCCAGGAGCCTTGAACCAGGTTTCAGTTACTGCACAGACATCGATGTTCTCCATACTGAGGAGTGCTTCGAGAGCCTGCATCTTGAGATTTAAACTTCTGGCGTTGAGCAGCATTACCCTTAATTTTTTCCCATTTTTGTTTTCTAAGGAGGTGGGTTTGTCTTTTGAGCCTTGCCTAAAAAAGGCACTATGGGGGAGGCAATAGCCTTAGCCAATATCCGGAAGCCCAGTGGTGACAGATGCAAGCCGTCCCTTGCAAAGCAGCGTGGCTTGTCCAGCATGTCATCCCAAGCAGACAGACATTGGATCCCCCTAGAATGACACCAGTATTTGAGCCAATTATTAAAGCTGATTATCTTGTCTTTGTATTGTGGCATCATTCTTGGTGAGTGCAAGATGCTGCTCAGGGTCAAGGTCATACCAGCCTGGGCTACATAATCAGAGAGCTCCTCTATGTCTCTTTTCATGTAGTCCAGGGAGGTACGTCTCAGGTCATTCACGCCGGCATGGACAATGACGGAGTCACATTTGTACTTGCTTTGGAGTGACCTGAGTGCATGTGTTATGTGGCAGATCCTAGCTCCCGATAAGCAGCTCACCGTTACCCTCTCCTTGTTCAGCCTGGTAAGCGGAACGTCAGTGTGTCTGACTATAGAGTCACCTATTACTAGTGTATCAGGCATGGTGTTTTGCCTTAAGGGCTATGATTGTTTGACACACTGATTTATTGAAGTATGTGTTGCATGTGTTATGTTTTGAGGTGGTGGATTTTTGGGTGTCTGCTTTGGGAGCCTCTGTTGTTTTGGTAAGTTTTTTGTTAGAGCCTCCGAGTATGTCTTTGTGTTATTATGTGTTTGGTTTGCAGTTGTGGTAGGTCTATGTGGGACTGGGTTTGGTGTGTGTGTGGTTACTTTCTCCTCCTGTCTGGTCTTACCAGTCCTGAGTTGAGAGAGTTCAGCCTCCAGTTTGGCTATATAGTTGCATCTCTCACATGTATTTGTGTTTGTTGGGGGGAGGAGAGGGTTGTCTGTGTACATGAGACAATTGTAGCATTGTCTCAAGATTCCCAAATTAACCAGCTGAACCGGAGAGGATGCTAGTAATCTACCACTCAACATGCTAGAATATTATAAGGGAGTGCTGTGCCTTTAAGGGAAGTGGGTACTCACAGGGAAGGTAGGTGGATGTAGTGCTTACTTTAGTTAGCGAGTGCTTACTTAGAAGAGAGGTTTTGAGAACAAGTGCTAGGCTTATAATAAAGTGATTAGACTGATTATTATAAGAGTAGAGCTTTCTTAAGGGAAAATTTGAAGAGCAGACTTGGCGGAGCCAGAAAAAGTTTAACCTTGTTTAACTGCGCTATCTTATCACAAAAGCCGTGCAAATGCGGATTTTAAACAGGGAACTTCAAAAGAGCTAGAAATGGTCCAAAACAACCAATTACTACAAGCTCTTGTGCTGAGGTCACTCCTTCAGGGACAGATAGGCTGCTCAAGGCTCCCCACTCCCACTGGTGAGCAAAGAAACTTCCATCTATCCAAGTAAGGCAATGGACAACACAGGAACTACACCACAGCCCAGAATACAGCAAAGCCTGTATACTGGTCTAAACTAGTCGAGGAGAGGTGGGAAAACAAGGATATTTTTTTTTTGTTTTTGTTTTTGAGATAGAAAGCACACAGAAATGCAGGAAACAGTAATAAATCAGTTACACAGGCTAGCAGACTTTAGTGGGCAGCCTCAACAGTTAAATTTAACAAACAAACAAACAACTTTCGACCAATTTTCGGCTAAATGAAACTTTAAGTGCAGATAATATATAATGCAACAAACAGTTAAAAAAAAACAGTTTAAGCATGTTCAAGGTAAGCAAGAGAAGGTATTTCAGGTAAAAAACAGCAGAAAATACTTAAATCAGGAAAGTAGTCGCTTTTCTCAGTTCTCTGCTGCTAGGACCACTCTGCAGGACCACGAGGAGCTGTTGCTGAGTAGTATAGCCATAAAAAAAATGCTCAGAGGCGGATTTTAAACAGGGAACTTCAAAAGAGCTAGAAATGGTCCAAAACAACCAATTACTACAAGCTCTTGTGCTGAGGTCACTCCTTCAGGGACAGATAGGCTACTCAAGGCTCCCCACTCCCACTGGTGAGCAAAGGAACTTCCTTCTATCCAAGTAAGGCAATGGACAACACAGGAACTACACCACAGCCCAGAATACAGCAAGGCCTGTATACTGGTCTAAACTAGTCGAGGAGAGGCAGGAAAACAAGGATATCTTTTTGTTTTTTTTGTTTTTGAGATAGAAAGCACACAGAAATGCAGGAAACAGTAATAAATCAGTTACACAGGCTAGCACACTTTAGTGGACAGCCTCAACAGTTAAATTTAGTAGTTCCCTAGACCCTTGTACTAGCAGCTAGTACCCTTGGCCCCTATCTAGTAGTGCTGTTGGTGTGATCCCCGGTGTGAACTTTCTGTTACCCATCCACTCATCAAGGTTCCTCTTGAAGAGTGATAGCAAGGGGCTCTGTCTTATGTAGATCGGGACCCTGTTCCATAGTAAGGGAAGTCTCTGCGAAGGGAATCTATCCCTCCAGCATGTTCTATTCATTGTTGTGTTGAGGTTTATATCCCTAGAGCATGTAACTCGAGTAGATTTGATTTTGCTAAGATGGAGCATGTTCATCAATTCTGGGTTGGACATGGTTCTGTACGTTAGACAGAGATCACATCTGAGAAAGCGGTATGCAACAGACAACAGTCTTAGCTTTTTCAATCGTTCTGCATAGGGCAACTGTTTGAGGCCAGTAATCCTCTTGGTTAGATACCTCTGTGGTCTCTCCAGCTGCTGAAGATGTCTAGCCAAGTACATTCCAATTGGTGCATTGTACTCAATAATGGGTCTGATGAGGGAAGAATAGAGGGGCACCATTACATCCTTAGATCTTGATACGGACCCTTTCGTGATCAGATGGGTCACATAGAAGGATTTTCTAACCACTTTGGCAACATGGCTATCAAAGGAAAGCTGACTCTCTACTTGGGTCCCTAGATCCCTTATTTCTTCTTCAGATTTCAGGGGATTACCTCCTATGTTGTAGTTTGCGGGTACTCTGTTTTTTCCAAAGGGGATTACTACGCATTTTTTTGCATTTAGCTTGAGACCATGGCTTTGACACCATGCATCAGTCTCATTTAGGCCCTTCTGGAGGATCTCCATGTCGGCCGGAGACTCTATTATAGCACCCAGTTTGCAGTCGTCCGCAAACTTAGTCAGCCACAGCCCTTCCGTGCTTGCCTGTACTTCTGAGACGTATATGCCAAACAGGAGGGGCCCCAGGACAGAGCCCTGAGGCACACTGCTCATTACTGGTCTGGATTCGGACATAGAGCCCGCTACTCTTACTTTATGGGATCTGTCTGAGAGTCAGTTTGCAATCCATCTTGTGACGTAAGGGTTTATGCCCAGGCTGGTGAGCTTATCAATAATACCTGAATGGGGAATGGTGTCAAATGTTTAAGCAAGGTCAAGGTAAGCTGTGTGAACCTCCTTTCCCTTATCTATAGCCTGAGTAACTGTCTCAAAGAAATCCACCAGGTTCAGGAGGCATGATCTGCCCTTGACGAAGCCGAACTTTGTGGGGCCCAGCGACTGGAGGTTCCCAATCTCTCCATTTATGAGTTCCATAATGATTTGATCCATAGCCTTACAGATCAGACTGGTCAGGCTTATTGGTCGGTAGTTCCCAGGGTCAGTTGTGGCCCCACCCTTGTGTTGCAGGACCACCGTTGGCGTGCCCATTCTATGGGAACATATCCTGTGGAGAGGCTGAGACTGAACAGGATATTAAGATGCGGGGTTAATTCCTTTTGGAGCTTGCATATGACACAGCCTGGTACACCATCTGGTCCCATGGAGGCAGTGTTTTTAGCTTTAGATAGAGCCTTATTAACCAACGTATCAGTAATAATTGGACTTACACAATCCCCTGGAATGGTAATAGGCCCTGTAGGTGGTGAGTGGGGGGGGGGGGTTTGCACTGAACCTGTCAGCCAAGATGTCGGCAATGTCAGAAGGGCATCCTGAATATCATTATCCTTCTGCAAGGGAATAGTGAAGCTTTCCACTTCGGATGCAAGTAGTTTGAAGTTTGCTTTGGAAAGGTTTTTGACTATGGTTTCTTTGACTGGGGGAGGTGGAGGGGTGAGGATGTCCAGGGTTATCAGTTTGTGGTCGGATCTGACCAAGGAGGGAGTGATAATGGGTGTGGTACAATGGACGCCCATATTTGTGATGATTAAATCCAATATGTTGTCCCCTCTAGTGGGGGAACATACTAGTTGTTCAAGGGCATTTGAATTTATAAATTCTATGAATTGCTGAGCATAGGAGCTGGAACATTGGTAGTTCGCCCAGTCTATACCAGGGTAGTTGAAATCACCCAAGATTATGGTGTTGGGTAGGACCTTTATATTTTCCAATGTCTCAAGGAATGCAGAGTGAGCATCTTGGGACATGTTGGGCGATCTATAACCAGCTACGACTTGAAATGTGGTTTTGCCTGCTAATAGTTGCACATGGATGATCTCTGGGGCATCATGCTGCGCTACTAACCTAGAGATATGGGTATCCTTGATGAATATGGATGCACCTCCGCCCTTTGTACTGCGATCCGGTAATTGAGGCCAGAAGGTATGATATGAATTGTAACCTGGCAGTGCTGGGGTGCTCTCTTGAGCCTTGAACCAGGTTTCCGTCACTGCACAAACATCGATTTTCTCCATGCTGAGGAGAGCCTCGAGTGTGTGCATTTTGAGGTTGAGACTTCTGGCGTTGAGTAGCATTACCCTTAGTTTTTGGTTACCTGTGCTGGTTACGGTGGTTGATTTGTCCTTTGAGCCTTGCCTAAAAAAGGCACTATGGGGACGGCAAGAGCCTTGGCCAGTATTCAAAAACCTAGGGATGACAGGTGCAACCCATCTCTGGCAAAACAGCAAGGCTTGTCTATCATGTCATCCCAGGCAGACAGACACTGGATCCCGTCAGAATGACACCAGAAGCTTAGCCAATTGTTGAAATTCATCATTTTGTCTTTGTATTGTGGTATCATTCTAGGTGAAGGTAGTATGCTACTCAAGGTCAGGGTCATACCAGCTTGGGCTACATGATCAGAGAGCTCCTCAATGTCTCTTTTCATGTAGTCCAGGGAGGTACGTCTTAGATCATTCACACCAACATGTACAATGGCAGCATCATACTTGTA
Source organism: Protopterus annectens (assembly GCF_019279795.1). Taxonomy (NCBI): domain Eukaryota; kingdom Metazoa; phylum Chordata; order Ceratodontiformes; family Protopteridae; genus Protopterus; species Protopterus annectens. The sequence goes on from NC_056731.1 coordinate 1,044,666,738, forward strand.
CTTGTTCTGGAGTGACCTAAGTGCCTGTGTTATGTGGCGGATCCGAGCACCGACAGGCAGCTGACAGTAACCTTCTCCTTGTTCAGCCTGGTGAGTTGAACATCCATGTGCCTTACTATAGAGTCTCCTATTACTAGCATGTTAGGTATGGTGTTTTGCCTTAAGGGCTGTTGTGAGGCACACTGCTGAGGTGAATTATGTGTTTTCTGGCATGTGTTTGGGGGTGCAGGTTGCTTGCTTGTCTGCTTTGGAGGGCACTGTTTCTTTTTCAGATTGGTACCTAGTGCCAAACTGGTTTAGGTTCTAAGTCCCAGTAAACACAGCAACTATTACAGTTGTAATATTTTGCAAACAACTTATATCTCAGCAACCACTCAAGCTACATGCATACTGTCAGCAACATTGTATTCAGTTAGCTGAGAGCTTTCATATGAGGCCAAGGAGTTCTGCCTGTGTTACTTGATTGTTGAAAAATGTGAAGCTTATATCTATATAAATCAGTATAATAAAAACAGTTAATATCTCTTTACCTGCACTAGACAGAGATGAAATATTAATGCAGTTGAGTTTGCCATTATGTAATCTTTTAAAATCTTGCACTGGTTTTGGAATTATTGATGCAAATATGAACCAGCAATATTTGACGCCTAGAGGTGTCAGTAGGAGTAAACTGCAGATGCATGTGGAGGTGTCACTGAGATGTAATCAGTTAAGGAAATACAAATATATGAGAAACTTACAATAGGTTTAAGCAATACAGTGAGCCTATACAGATCCTTAACATAGTTAATGCATTTGATTTTCATAAGAACACAGGATCCAACATAAATAGCAGAGCCATACATAAAGACACTGAAGCATCGAATAAATTACTGTGAATCTGAGGAACTGTAGGCATAAGTTGTAAGAGACAGATTTATTAGACCAATGATCTGTGTCAAACTAAGAAGTAAGCTTTTGTGTGACAATGACATAGTGTTAGAAAAGGCTGTTGATAAATGGAAAGCTACTGAACTCGAGAGATTCAGCTGTGGGACTTCATGTATGCAAGATACAATTGCAGAATAATATGAAACTAAACTTGAAAATGTAAGGAAATGCTAGTGAAACTCAACAAGATTACTTGAGTAATAAACTCAAAAGAACTTTTGGAAAGATATCTAGCAAGAGAAAGAACAAAAAAGTGATCAATGTGAAAAAAATGACAGCAGTTCAGGAAATCTGGTCATGTCCATGAGGGCAGAGCTTCTTCTGCGACCAATAACATTTCATTGAAACATTGTTTCAGACCATTGATTCAAATCATTTCACAGAGGTATAGGAGTGATATATGAAAAATAAAACAGCAACTGAGATGCTGTCAGTAAATGATAAGTGGGTTATTTAATCAAGGTACAGCTGGTGAGTGGAATACTTTTAATACAGAATTTTTCAGAGCACTGAACACAAAAGTCAAATTGGATTGTCCTGTTTCAACTCTGTTATTAGATACAGGCATAGACCTTCAAGGGAATAATCTCATTTAAAATGAGTATGTAAGGGTCAGGCATACCGACAGTTGTTCCTGATTATGTCATCTCAGCACATTTGCTATTTAGAAAGAATGGCCTAGAAGCAGTTTGGTATGGTTAAATAAATCCATGATGTATAGCTGCCAAGTTGTGCTGAATCTAGTTATCACTGTCATGGAGAGTTAGTAACACAGGCATCCACAAAGGCCAGACACACCACAATACTTTTCCCATAATGTCACCTTGCATAATCATGGTGGAGAAATACCAAGTTATAGTGTAGACATGGTACAAGGCAGAACAAAAAGTAGAGTTACAAGTAAGGATGGTTTTTTTTGTTAACTACAAATGCCTGTTTAAGGACTTGGGTTGCCTACGTAGCAAAATCAAAGATCCACCTTTAATTCATGCTTTCAGTAGGGTATCCATAGCAATGAAATTCAGAATCAAGCAGGAGGTCAAGCACATACTGCAAATGTTAGTCTCAGCCAAGGAAATAGCCCCAAGCAAGTGGATAGACACCATGGTGATATTAGCCAAACCGAACTATACTACAATGTGTGTAGAACCACCTCAATCTGAATACAGGTATCAAAAGTGATCAGTGAAGTAAGTCATTCCAGTATTGTTATTTTCTATGCCCTTCTCATTTCATGGCAGAAATAATAGCTTTTAACATATTAAGCTTGATGACCAGAGGTCCACACTGTGAACTTTTAACAAGCTACTTTCTTGTTATAGATTCCTCCATATGCCATTTGGAATCTCGTCAATGTAGGAAGCATTTCAAAGCAAAGTTACCTACATGCTGGAAGGATATGAAGGGAAAGTTAACATCATAAGTGACAAAATGGTCTAGAGTCAGATTAAGGTTGAGTAAGACCTCAGAAAATGAAGGCTACTAGACATAGTGTATTATTATGACATCAGTTAGAGAGCAAAGAAGTGCCTCAATGGGATGCAGTCTTAAATATAATGGTTGCATGCAAAAAAAAAAAAAAGAGAAGGAACAAGCTGTAGTGGTGACTGGAGAGGTGAAGGATATATTAAAATTGTAGAGACTTATGGGTATCATCCAATACCAGTCAAAAATTCATGCTCAGTCTGATAATGTGCCCCTACTGAAACTAGAAGGGAATTATGTGGTCTGATTGGAACATGAAACTGAATGTAGTTTTAAAATGATACAGAATTAGTAGCAGATGTTCCAACCCTGAGATGCTATGATGTAAAAAGCCATTGGTTTTACAAGTTAATGCCATTTAGATTTAGCCTGGAGCTATTCTTTTACAATCTATTCACCAAGTGGCATATAGATCTAGATCAGTGATGAATACCCAGACTACATATGTCCAAACCAAGAAAAAGTCATAAGCCATTTATGTGGCTGGGAAGTTTAATGAATGTGTTTATAGCAAGGCTATAACTGAGAACTCAGACTACAAAGGTTTTCAAAGTATTTGTCTAGCAGTCCCTACATCAAGATCCATTATGTATTTAGCATATTTCGTGGACCTTAAATGTATTAGCATATGAGCAAAGAATAGACTTGCCAAAGACATGCATGCAGTTAATATTCACAGCGAATCTTACCTCGAGGAAACTAATGAAGAATTGCTGGACTATGAGATAAGAATGCTTAGTATATTTTATACTTGAATCTCACAAAAAAGAGAGCTAAACAATTACATGACACACTAAGGAAGACCTGAAGATGCACAGCTTAAAGCTAACAGAGGTAAAAGGCTGTCCTAAAGACTAAATGATAGTACCCATGTTTAATTCAACTCAGTTACCAAGCTGAAAAGAGCCTTAATAAAAGGTTGTTATTTAGACCAGAGTGATTATGCCTACGCCCCTGAGAAATGTGATACTTGAATTTGAACATGAAGCTTACTTTTAAAAGTGTGAAATGTGAGGGCATGATGAACTAGTTTGGCTTGGTATGTCCTCTAAAACAGACTTCGATCAAAGCAGAGAAGAAGCCTATAGAAGAAGCATCACCACACCATGTCCTAGAAAAACCCTGCCATAAGGTAGCAGTGGAAATGATTCCATCTTTTTGAGTTTTGATATTCACTCATTGCAGGTTATTACTCCATTTATCCAAAGGCTCCAATTTAAGTGGAATGTCATTCAAAGTTCTCATAGAAATATTAAAAGAACATTTTGCACATCATAGGATACCAATAGTCCTAGTGTCAGACAACAGACTAAAATTTAAAACACATGAATGTTCCAGTGCTATCAATTCTTAGGGGTTTACTCTTGCTGTATTAAGCTAAAAATATTTGCAATGTTAGCTTGAAAAATTTGCATAAACTGTAAAGGAATCAAATGAAACATATATCAGCATGATATCAGGATTGTTATAAGTCAGATTTGGTTAATCTTAACTGATAATACAGATCCAGGAAGGGTAGCCAGGCAACAGGAAGCACTTATAACAGACACCAACCTTGAAATCCCAAGATTCTATGTCTCCTGTTATAAATAAAGCTGAGGGTGGCAGAAGAAAGAAGGAAGATGTTAAAGGATGGTCTACAGCACTCAGCAGGTATTGGATCAAAATCTGTCATAACGTATGAGGTTTGGTTGTGATCACCCAAGAGAGGCAATTGTGTGGTTACCAGATGACATCCTGCCCATTGCCAGAGCAGATAAGAGCTATGGAAGAATAATGCAACTACCTAAGAGATAATTAAAAGGCTATAAAAGGATTTGCATTTTTTAGTATTATAAATTATTACATTGTTGTTTTTTTTGTTTTAAATATGAATTTTTCTTATTGCAGTCATATGCATTAACACTAGATATAGGCTATCACTGATAGATCACCACCCCCCTGTAAAATACTGCTTAGGGGAGAGACATGAGGGAATGTCATAAAAGTAGTACATTCTTAGATAGACAAGATGCATGCTAACCCATTTTATGAGTGGTTGGACATTTACTGAGATAAATGCATTTTTTCTCTAACTCCAATGCTTCACACACCAGCTTCTTATTTTTATGTATTTTCTGTATCATAATGTTTTCACAGTTTAGAATAGAAAAGTATTGGGGAAAATAAGACCAATATGATTAAAAGATGAAAAGTAGTGAACTTAAAATAAATAAATAAATAAATAAATAAATAAAAATAAAACATTTGTTAAAATGAGTTGAAAACATAGCTACTCCGGTGGCATAGAGGGATAAAGCCCTAACTATGACCCAAGTGACCTGGGTTTGATTAGCATCTTAGGTGACTGACAGAGTGGCAGTGTGGGATGGGCATGCCCATCCTGGTGGGTGGGGTGGTACATGGATGTCTCCAGACATCGATCCCTGGTGAAGGGTAGGGACTTCACCAGAGTAAGTGAGGTTAGTAGAGTGCAGAGGGACTCGGCTTACCTGCTGTTGCAGAGGTAGGGTGACATGCCACATATCCTATATTGCATACCACAATGCCACAAAGGGGAGGGGGGTAAACAGGATAGGCAAAAGTAAGACACTTCCAGACAGAAGCTCAGATATGCAGCCCCCCCATTTCCTGTGATCTATGACTGGCCCAGTGATTACAGGAGTAAGTCTGGTGAGGAGGTACTTGGAGTAGGTAGTTGACCTGGTATGGATGAGGGATGAGAGCTGAGATGGTAATAATGAAGCAAGGGTGGGAGGAAAAAGACAAAACAAATGGGTTAAAAACATACGAATATTTAGAACAACTCCTAAAAAGTTTTAATAACATGAAAAATGGGAAGTCAGGGATCTGTTGTGGCAATGATGTAATGAAAAAAGAAGGGAATGAATTAAGGAAATTAATGTAATGTAAAGGCATTTGTACTGGCATAATATATTCTGGATGGTGCATAATATCAAGTACATAACAATGACCTTAGGTAAATATGTTATTATTAGAGGAAAATGTGCAGTAGGAAGAACTATGCACATATATATTTGCTATATTTTCTGAATAACACAAGATAAAAAAAGGAAAATATAAGTTTAACTGTTACAATTACATTTATATGGGGTGAGTAGAAAATCAGGTCTTAGTGGAATTTCAAGCATCAATAAACAACTGGCATCTGGTTTTCAAACTTTGCACCTCCAGGTGTAGAACTCTTCTCCTAAGTTTTATTTCTGAGTATAGATTAGTTTGATGTATGTACTATGTGATAAATCATCTCAATTTACATAGTGATGATTTGAATAATTTCATTTTATCTGTTGACAATATAAACATATAATAAAAATCATTGTAAAAAAATTGTGGGCTATAGACTATTACAGTGACTGATTTTTTTTTTTTATACGTTTACCAAATCATTGAAATTATACTTTTGGAATTCTATTTTGCAATTTCACAACTTCTCCAAAAAGACTAAATGAATGTTTGTAATAATTTGGAAAAAATGTTTTATTTTCTAAGTAACTCTGGGTTCTAAAACTTTCAAAAGTGAAATATACTGGTCACTTCTTTCGATACTTCACTGATTGCAAACCATTTTCAGTGAAGGAGTTTCCACTATTTTTATTGTGTTATAGAATAAAATGTTTAGTCTAAGTCCTGTATGTTCTATGTGAATTGAGAAGAATGTCAAAAGCATCTCATATTCTGTCACTCCATGTATGTCCAAAATATTAAGGGGTACATTTAATGTATATTGTGTATAATTTATGACATGTGGCTATTTAGAAGATTAGGAGCAGTGTGCTTTTAAAATGTTTACTGGCACATCAGAAGGATTTGCTTTCCATGTCTGCATTAACTTTGCAAATCATTACATTTATTTGAAACCTTCCAAAGGCAGTTAGCCTTCCTTAAGATTATTCAGCCAACTATTGTCCTTCTGGGCTCAATAAATAATACATTTTAGAAAAAAAAAATGACAAAGTTATCCCAAATACTTCCTTGTATATGAACATGCATTATTTTGGGTCTACTTTCTTTAAACAAAATTATCTTTAACCGAATTTTACAGACCATGTGGACAGTGCAATTTTTGCACTTATATAGATTCTAGCACAAGGTTCTTTCATCCTGATCTGGAAAGAGAGTTTAGGACATCAACTGATGCCAATTGTATGACATCTAATTTAGTATATCTGGCTTTATGCCAGATATGCTCTTCTTTCTATGAGGGCAAGACCAACAGACCTTTCAGAGATAGGATACGAGAACATATTTATTATATCAGAAAAGGTCTAGTACATAATGCTTTAGCTAAACATATTATGCAACATGGTGATACGCATAAGTTTCTGTTTAGAGCCTTAGAGGTAATAATCCCTAGTGCACGAGAGGGTGATATCAGGAATTATACTGAGTGCAGGGAGAGTAATTGGATAATAATGTTAAGAGCAGATAGAGGTATGGGACTTATTAAGCCCCTGCTAAGAAAGCGATATATATAAAATTGTGTACACATTATCCAAGCAGGGTTAAATAAGATCAGTTCTTTGCATATAGAGTATTCACATAGGTACATATTTATAATCTATAAATTATGCTTTTATTATTGTGTTTATGATGTTTATTATTTTGGCAATTTTTAATACAGTTTTCATATTTTCACATATATACATATATATATTTTATGCAGTTTTTTATATATAATAAGACACGTATTTTAGTATTGTTTGATAAGCTTTTTAGATAGTGAAATTGATATCTGGTATATATATGTAGTAGTACTTTAAGATCTTTATTAGTACATGAATTTGATTGGTCTACAGAGTTTTAACTAGTATATATTTAGTTTGAAATGTCATGTCTCTGTGTTATAGTTCTGATGAAGCTTACAAAGTGAAAGTGCTTATCTATTTTTTAATTCTTTTGGTTGTTTGAGAATAAATTATTTTTATTTTTACCTATCCTGCTTCACTCCGCTTCCTTTACTTTTGGACTTAGTTGTTATATTCTTGGAATTTTACTTACCCGATCTCATTTGTATGAAACTGCATTCTACCCAATGTACGGACTGCTGGATTCCTTTCCCTGTGAAAGGAACCACTTATTCACCATGTGAATAAACCTAAACATAGCAAAAATAAAGCCACCAATGTGGGGGTTTTCACACCCCCACACTCCCCATGTGGGGGCTTTGCCCCAACCCCCCTACTTAAATATACCAACTCCGAGATCGCACTACACTGAAGAGAAGGCAAAGTTCACCATGGTGGCCAAGTGGTTCCTTTCAAAGGGAAAAGATATCAGCAGTCTATGCGATTGGTGGAATGCAGCTTGGTAGAAATGGGACTGAGTATGTAAAATTCAGTTAAAGGTAATTTTGTTGAAAGACAGTAGAGCCACATCATTTTACATTGTTTTACAATGCAACAGTAATAACACCATTGTTAATGGAATGCATTAAATGGCTTCACAATGTGTAACAGTTACTTTGAACATGTATGATGGCTAAACAGTTTCAAAATGGTATCTGATGTGTATGGATTAATCTTAAAATGAGATTTGAGAAAGACGGTTCACCTGATCTATAAAAAAAAAATATTTGCTAATCACACCTTGCAGTACGCACTAGAGTAGAATACTATTCTATGAAATTTTTATTCGTCATACTGTTTCTTTATTGTCACCTGTCTTGAATGATGGCAGTTGATTTTACAAATGCTGTTTCATGATGTATTGTTCTGTAATAAAACATGTTATAAATGTCCTAAGTACACTTGCAGTAAGGCAGAAATATGCCTAATGATGATACACAGACACAACACTTAAATATTCCCTGTGTTGTGCATTAAATAGTGAAGCTTCAAGATGGATCTTCTTCAGACTTCTGCATTAATTTTGTAGCACAATAACATCAATGAATGTGACACATGCCTTGCTACATGACACGAGTACCAGAATCCAGTATACATTCCTTTGAAACGGGATCACATACTTTATTGAAAATGAAATGAATGCGAAATTCTGAGTCATTCTTCCCTAACTTGGAAATATATTATGTAAAATTAAATCCTCTGCATGACAAGGAAATAGTCCTGCCAGTTTGCCTGTAATGGTTTCTTTCTGGAACCTGTGAGTGTTCTATGATATACAGTCAACGTAAGCCTTATTAAACATGATGACTAATACTGGAATTAAAGCTGTGGCACTTGTGAAACATTATTAAAGAATGACTTCAGATATTACACATTTTACTCATTTGTCTCCCACCAGGCAGAAACTGCTGTAAAGACACTGTGGTAGACTTAATTTATATTCTATTGTTATTTTTAGTGCTTCTTTTGCTGTCTGTTACTTCTTCTACACTGGTGTCCTTCCTCTACCTCCATGGCTAATATATTATGGCTTAATTATTTAAGAATGTATCTTTCCTTTAAACTTTTTAAATTAAAAAGCAGGTGTGGGTGAAAATATATGAATGCACTGCTTTTAAACACTTATTGGACACATAGCATTGTGGCAACACCTAAAACGAATGCCTGTGTTCTCCAATGCTTTTAAAATAACTAAAAATTACACATTAGAAAACACTTGCATTTGCCAGAAACCCACAAACCAACAAGGATAAATAAATAAACTAGCAAGACTGGAGCCATTACCTCCATGCTGCATTGTTTTCCATAACCATCACGTTGAGGAGATGAAGACATCCATCCAAGTATGACAAGCAGGCAGAGATTTTTACTTCATAGCCTTTGATTCTTGTCCACATTGTAACATCTGCAATAATGGTGCATCTACATAAATGTACTTATGTACGCAATAATCCAACAGATCCTTTGTGATGAGTGGCTGGCACTAATCTGTATGAAGGTTGGCACATGAGCTTGGGAGGTACAGGGGCTGTAGTCTTTAGATCTGCTCCACTGTATTAAATAGGTATGATGGCTAACAGAGGGATGGACTGTTATGTAATACCACCCGTGCAAAATAGATAACAGTAAAGTGAGGTGAACTCAACTCTGATTCAGCATCCAGTCTACCTAACCTGATCACAAGAACAGAAAAATATTATTCACTACTTACTTGAGTATAAGATTCCAGTATCCAGAACCCCCGCTAAGTCTGCAGAGAGATCATGTAGAGAGCTGAGCTCTTGTGTTATCATCCCAGGCCCTTTTCTTTCTATTCTCTGTGAATCATAGTGTCTTCCTTCCTCTATTCACAGTAACTACTTTACAAAAAAATGATTAATTTTCACACAGTTACACACACAATTCACAGGGAAGCTGGGCAGAATTCTTCAACTCCTCACATCGTTCTTTCTTTATTTCTTAATAGTACTACCACTATTGCAAAGACGTATGGAAACCCAGATACAACAGTTAGCTGGCTATTCTTGAGTTTACCAAATATAAAATGCAAAAATGAATATATTTCACAGGTAGTAGGCTTAAGTGAAATAGTGAATTCAACATATAAACTGCATCTTTATCACCCTTCACTGCTAAATAAAACAAACCCTTGTCTCAGATAATAAATAACATGAATGCTCATGTAAATAATGAATACCAGCCACAAGAGTTTATACAAAGTGCGAATACAGATTAAATATCTAAGAAGAAAACAGTGCACAGAGAAAGGAAAATAACAGCCAGTTATAGAATGAATGTGCACAGAAAAAAACTGATCTAGTTAATATATCATAATTCTCTCTTAATAAAGAAACACTGGCCTTTAACTAAACTAAGTTAGAGAAACTAACACAAGGCATGAGAGAAAAGCAAACTTTCAAAGATGTGTCATAAACAAACAATGAAACATTCTGGACAAAAGCAAATCAGTTTCAAATATATATTAATTTTAACTTATCATTCCAATACAGAAGACACATCATTAGGATTTGTGAATTATTTTTCCACACACACAAATGTCTGTGGCAGCCAATGAATCTTCTGCAAGGAAGTGTGAAAGAAAGCTTTCTTCTTCTGGCTTTTCCCGGTTAGGGGTCGCCACAGTGGATCATCTGTCCGCTCATGATTGGCAGTGGAGTTTTACAGTGTCAAGTTGCCAGCCTGGCACCTGACCTTCCACAGAAGGTACACACACACACACACACATGCACTCACACCCAGGGCCAATTTAGAGTGTCCAATCCACCTACAGCATGTCTTTGGGAGGAAACCGGAGCACCCGGAGGAAACCCACGCAACCACAGGGAGGACATGCAGACTCCGCACAGAAGGCACCCCAGCCAAGGATTGAACCGGAGAACCTCTTACTGTGAGGCGACAACACTAACTGCTGCACCACCGTTGATGCCCGCACCACTGTGGCTGGAAGTGTGAAAGAAAGCGATTGGTATTATAAATGAAACGGTGGAACAGTTGGACCATGGTAGCTAGAATGATTTATTTAAAGGTAATTAATATGTAAAAGTAATTAAAATGAACATGCAACTGATTGAAATGTATAATACACACAATATGATTTGTAAAATATTATAAAGAATATGATACATAAATACAAAAGCTAGTATTAATATAGATAAAATGCAATGTGACATAAATAATATGATACACAAGAGAAATAATATACAGAGCTTAAAGAGAAAATGTAAAATGTTACTAAATTATTTAAATGTTATTAAAATTGACATACAATTGCTTAAATTTTATAACACAAGCAATATAATCATGAAAATATTATACAGAATATGAAACATATATACAAAAAGTATTAATATAAATTACATATCATGTGACATAAATAATATGATACATAACAACAGAAATTATTTACACAAGTTAAAGCAAAAATGTATAAAACATTGTTTCTATTCACCTGTGTTCATTTGTTCATAATTCAATTTATAATTTAAAAATGATACTGTTGGTTTATGATAATTAAAATATGAAACATAAACCATCAATTGTATGTCATCTAAGTATCTAGAAAATGCTGCATCGATTGTAGTCCCAGATTTTGTGGTTCATACTGCTGGATCATTGTTTATTTTCAAATTGAATTTTGAATGTAAAAATTCAATCAGTGGCAGTGCTTCTGGTGATGTAAAGTTGATGTTGAAATCACCACTCAAAATCATTGGTATTTTATCAAAGTCATTGCCAAATAGAGCCACAATATCAGTAGTACAGACAAGTAAAATTTCATTGAGGAAATCACTAATTTAAAAAAACTGTCTGATTTGGTGATATGTATATAGCTCCGATGAGACTGCTGTTACTGTTTTCCAGAACAAAATGAGCTGCATAAATGCCTTCAACTGCCTTCGTATTCACAGTCAAAGATGTGTTCTGGCATACATTTAGATCGATGTGAGCAGTGACAACATTTGCCCTATCACTGGAATTGTGATATACAACAACTCCACTTTTGCTTACATTAGGCCATTTGAATTGCACCACACAATCAAAACTATGGCTATCTAATATTTCTGCATTTCATAAACATGGTTCTGAAAGAAGCAAGTATTTTGATTTCTGCATGACTTTGTCATTGATATCTGCAGCATGAGGCCTTGACAGTTGAATGAAAATACTGATATGCTCCTTCTAGCACTGATGCGATCTATCAAATACTTTGTCAATTATCATTAATTTATTAACCAAAAGCCCACCAAAACTCATCTTGCAAGCTTCCCATCAATGTTGCCATTCTTTGTCCATGGTAAAACATGAGGTTGTTGTTTGATGCCACAATATAGAGTCCGTTGATGCTTGTAACTTGCAGTAATACTACATATAGAAGCTGCTGAGAGTGAGTCTTGTTGTACTCATAAACAATCTCATTAAAGGTGTCTCCATGAGATTTGTGGATTGTAATTGCACAAGTGGATAATAGGGGAAAATGACAGCGTTTGGTGATAATGGCTTTATTACTATTCAAGGGGATACTTGACATTTGTCATGCTATAGGCACAGCTGTGTGACTGAGATTATTTGTGTCCATGTATGCACTGACTTTTCTCCTTATTTTTTCACCTAATTTTAATGAATCTGAGAACTCAAGCCATACACCTGTCACTTCTCCAGCATCATCACATTCGACGTGAAGTAATCTTCCTATACTACCATTGGCTAAACCATCTGAAACATCAACATTGGATATGATCTTGGATGGTAAACCACTGGTATCAATAACTGACATTTTGTGAAGCTTTTGCCGTACAAATATTTCCTGTTCTGCAGTATGACAACCAATATAGATATCTTTTGCCACTGAAATAATTTTGTTTATAGCTGAATTGAGGAGAGTTTGATTGTATTCATTGACTGAATTATTTGTCAAGAAAAGACATATATGTCATGAGGACAGAGGCGTTTAGCATCTTCCTTTGAAAAAAAAAACATGATTCAAGTAATAGCAACTCAGCTTCTTCTAATTGCATGCCATTCCCAATCTTTGTCAGTAGTGATGAGAATATCTGATTACATTGTCACATGACTTCGTCCAATTTGAAGAACGTAAGCCCATTCCATAAAGTAGAACCTGTAATCCACTGTTTGAGCTGCTGATAAATTGGTATTGCTTGAACTAGTGGCAGCTGCTGCAAGTCTCTGATCAAAATGATGTCCATTCCACCAAAGTTGGTTTCAAAATTTTCAGTTATTTGTTTCAGCCTTGCATCAATCTCAGAAAATAGTTCAGCACTGATCATACTAATGTCATCAATTATTAGTACTTGAATATACTTAAAAAAAAGAAGTTATGTCTTACCATAACGTTCCATCTGTTTTGTTGATCCTCGTTCAGTCATTACGCATGGGTATCGGTTTCAACCTCGGAACCAAGCCGGCCATTTTCCAAGCTAGCGTCAGCTTCAAACTCTCGAGCTAAACTCTTACCCACAATCCCCCTCTCCCTGTTACCTCAGATTGAGTTTGCAAGTCAAAGAAGGTAGAGGCTACCTCTGGTCAAATAACCCAAGAGAGCCGGATGGTGAGATCCACTAGAAACCACAGGAGGGGGAAGGAGGGAGGGTTTTAATGACTGAACGAGTATCAACAATACAGATGGAATGTTATGGTAAGACATAACTTCTTTATCTGATATTGTTAATCCTTGTTCATTCCTTACACATGGGACAGAGTCCCCATCTACCTCTATTCCTGGGAGGCTCTCATGGAAGGACATTCCTGAGCACCATAGAACCGAAAGATGCTCTTCCCCTGAAGGCCAAATCCAATTTGTAATGATTAATGAAGGTATGAGGTATAGCCCAAGTTGCAGCTGCACAGATGTCATGTAAAAAAGCTCTGGCATGGAAGGCAGCAGAAGTTGCCACCAACCTTATAGAATGAGCTTTCATGGTAGTAGGCAACGAGATATTGCGTTGTGTATAGATGAAGGTCACACAGTCCTTCAGCCATCTAGCTAATGTGACCTTAGCAACACCAGATCCTAATCTAGGTCCAGAAAAGGCCAAAAATAACTGGTCAAATTTACGAAAGGACCTAGCCCTGTTTAGGTAAACACAGATTTGCCTGTGGATATCTAGGGTATGTAGGCAATCCTCTCCTCTGTTTGAATGACTGGGAAAGAAAACTGGCAATTCAGTGGTTTGATTAATGGACATTTCAGAGATTACTTTTGACAGAAATGATGGATTAGTTCTCAGAGACACTCTATCTCTATGAAAAATCAAGTATGGACTCTTGTAACATAAAGCTTGAAGCTCAGAGATACGCCTGGCAGAAGTAATGGTGACCAAAAACAAGGTTTTCCATGACAAATGCTTGTGGTGACAAGAAGAGGCTGGTTTGAAAGGTGGCATTATCAGAGCTTGTAGAACTAATGATAAATCCCATGGTTGAATAGGTTCTCTAAAAGGTGACTTCAGATGATTCACACCTTTTATGAAGTTCTTGCATAATTTGTGGGGCATAAGAAAGGAATCTTGGACACCCTCATGAAAATTAGAAATTGCAGCCAAATTCACTATAATGGTAGAGGCCGATAGACCCGATTGGAAAAGGTCGGCCAGATAATCTAGTATAATCGACACTGATGCTGAGAAGGGATCTACTTGTTTATTTTTCAGCCAACAGGTTAATCTTTTCCACTTGCTCAGATAAGTAATTCTAGTGGAAGGCTTATGAGATGCAATGAGAATGTCATGTACTGGTAAAGAAAGATCATTCTGCCTGGCAATCAAGGGAATTGGAGTAGCCAAGCTGTGAGCTTCAGGCTGTTCAAGTTGGGATGAATTAAATTCTGTGGATGCAAGATCAACTCCGGGATTGGATGGAGAATCCATGGTCGATCTAGTAGGTGAGGCCAAAGAAAGGGAAACCAAATCTGTTGAGGCCAATATGGTGCTATGAGGATCACCTTGCTCTTCAACTGATGGGCTTTCTTCAGAAACTGAGGAATGAGGGGAATGGGTGGGAATGCATAGAGAAGACCCGAGAGCCTATCGTGGACTAGAGCGTCCCTGGGTGACTGTCTCAGAGGGGGGATCAGGGCGAAGTAGTTGCTGCATTTGTATTTGGTCGGGAATGCAAAAAGGTCGAAGCAAGGATGGCCCCAGTGGTGGAAGATCTCCGCCACTATCAAGGGATTCAGGGACCACTCATGAGGTGAAAGAATGCACCTGCTGAGTCTGTTTGGTATCACGGTGGAACTCCCGGGAATGTGCGTTGCTAGAAGAAAACGGTTGGTAGCCATCACCCATTGCCATATCCTCATGGCCTCTCAACAAGGGGGGTAAGATTTGGTTCCACCTTGCTTGTTGATGTACCAGACCACTGCCATGTTGCCTGAATGAATCGCAATTGTCCCAGATGGCAGCAGGTGATGGAATGCTTGCAACACCAGAAGCACTGCCCTCAGCTCTAGAACATTTATATGCAGATGGGCCTCCAGTTTGGACCAAGTGCCTCTGACTGTCTGTCCCTGACATAGCCCCCCCCACCCCAACAGTGAGGCATCCATGGTTACTGTGGCCTTGGGTTGTTGGGGGGAGAAGGGGCGAGACCATTGTGACAGATTGTGTGTCATCCACCAATTTAAATTCTGTTTGCACCTGTGGGTTACTCGAATCATGGCTGAAAGAGGATGCTGAAAGGGATACCATTAGGTGAGCAGTAGCCATTGTAGAAGCCTCATGTGAAATCTGGCCAGGGGGAAAATGGTGATGGAGGCTGCCATAGAACCCAACAGCTATAGAACTGAGTGTGCCATGGATTTCTCCCTTGAAAGGATTGGAATCAGTTGTTGCTTTATCCTTAAAATTCCGTGCTCTGGAATAGTAGCTCTGCAGTTCTTTGTGTCCAAGATAACCCCTATGAATTCTGTCAATTGAAATGGAGTGAGATTGGATTTTTGCTAGTTTATAGTCATGCCTAGCCTTTGTGCAGTGAGGAGAGAGTATGCCAGGACATCTTCCAGTAGATATCTGGTGGGGGTGGAAATGACCCAGTCGTCTAGGTATGGAAACAACTGGAATCCTTGAAGTCGCAAGTGATCTGTGACAACTGCCATGCACTTTGTGAACACTCTGGGGGCTGTAGAGAGTCTGAAGGGCAGTACTCTGAACTGATAGTGACTGGCTCCTGCACAGAAGCGCAGAAATCTTCTTGATGGCCTGGCCACTTTTATGTGGTAGTACACATCTTGAAGATCTATTGAGCACATCCAATCATCATTTTCCAAAAGTGGGAGGATAGACTGTATTGTGACCATCCAGAATTTTTGTACTCTCACAAACTTGTTCAATATACTGAGATCCAAAATTGGTCTCCAGTCCCCGGTTTTCTTTGGCACCAAAATTAGTCTTGAGTAGAATCCGGATCCTATGTGGTCTGGAGGGACTATTTGGATGACTCTCTTTCTTAGCAGCTTTTCTATCTATAGTGCTGCTTCTTCCCATTGACTGGGTGGAATATCGGGAAGGTTTTTTTGAAGGGACAGGACAAAGATCAAAGGGGATATGGTAACCTCTGGTTATAAGCCTTTGTACCCAAGAATCGGTGGTGATGGTTAGCCAGGCAGAAGGGTACAAGGAGAAACATCCCCCAACTACCTCCAGAGGAAAGGAGTTGGGCCGCTCTTCAGGAGCGCTGGTAGGATTGGCCAGGGAAAGAATCCTTGGAACCCTGGTTACGTGGACCCCCTCTGCCCCGAAAAGAGCATCTTCTCTGTGAGTTTCCCCATCTGCTCTAGGGGAGAACTCTGCCTGCGTGTCATGGAAAGGACTCTGAGATTTCTTGAACCATATCTTCCCACTCTTTTGGTTTCTGGAGAAAGCACGTTGAGGGAAAGAATAACAGACACCTATGGCAGAAAGGGTCTTACCCTCCTGTTCACATCTGGCCAGTGTGCTTTTAACTTTGGGTCCAAACAACAAGGAGGCCTCAATGGGAGCATTAAGAAAGGAAGCCTTAAAGGGTTCAGCAAAATTGCACAAGTGTATCCAGGCATGTCATCTCAAGACCGCAGCTGAACACGCTGCTCTAGCAGCTCCTTCTGATGCATGAGATATAAGTCGCATAGAGGAGTTAGATATTGACTCAATGGTGGCCAGTTGAGAGGCCACTTTGTCACGGACCTCATCAGACACAGCACCAGCCAAGGGTTCAGAGGGCTCAGAAATCAGATCCCGTTGAGCCTGGTAAAGTGTGCCATATAATTCAGGGACCTGATAGTAAAGGTCACTGATGCAAAGGTGAGCTTCCCTATCCTGTCCAGGGCCTGGGACTCTTTGTTAGGTGGATGGACAGTCTGGCTTTCTTCTTCTGCCAGATCCTTTTTTGTTGCAGCATCAAAGCATCCACAGGAAGACCTTTTGACCAATGGGGATCCATAGCAGGAGGGGACAAAATCTTATCTGGCCTCCGGGAAATAGCTTCGACAGTGTCAGGAGCCTTCCAAGCACGCTGCACAAAAAGCCAGACAAGTTCATCGGCAGGTGGAGTAACTCAGGAGGTAAGGGGCCAGGCGTGAAAGGCCTGCAGGAACACAGATTCCTCAGAGGTCAGATTAGAGGACTGCCAGTCACCTCTCTGTTTCAGGATTTCGAGGATATCACCAAAGGATACCTCAGAGGGTGACTGAGGGGATCCTTCCCCCCTCATCAAAATCTGTGTCTTCAGTGAGGGACTCCTCTGTAGAGTCCATGTGCTTCCTCTTACACAAACTTTTCTGGTGGACTTCCTCAGTGGGAGAAGCTGGGGAAGACAGTAGAAAAGGGGTTTCCTGTGGGAATATGTCATGAGACCCTTGCACTCGGTGTCCGCTGGGTGCAACTTGTGAAACCAGTGTACCAGAGGAGGGTGGAGGGATAGACAATCCAGTATCACCAGCAGCAGCGAAAGTCTTCTCCATTTGGAAGGCTGGTCCACCTTAAGAGGAGTGAATGTCTAGGACAGGGGTCACCCCTCCCCAAAGTGGCTCAGCCTGCCAACCTGGAGTCCCTGGATGGCTGTTACAACTGACATCCTGGGTCATAGAAAAACTTTCCTGCCACAAAGGCAACTGCAGTTCCTTAGTGAGATCCATAAAGGGAACCGCAGAAGGGGAAGACTGTGCTATATCCATGGACTTCAAAGGCATTAAAGGAGGAGAATAAGAAGGGGTCTTTGGAAATGGCTGATCACCTTCCAAGGAAGGATAGTTCCTGGGGGGTGAGATACCTCTGGCCAAGAGAGCCTGATCCACAAGACGCAACACATCGTCTTCGGAAAGGCTTCTAGTGGACCTCATGGAGACTGAGGGAGAAACAGGCCTGTCCACAGAAGAGGCAAATTTGGTAACCATCTCACCAGTCTGCATCGAGAACAACGGTGCTGAGAGAGACTGGACTATGGGTGTCTGCACTGAAGAAGTCATCGGTGCCAAGGTCATGGTCTGCACCGACACCTGGATCGGTGCCGAAGTGGTTGTTGGTACCGAAGCTGGAACCGACAAAACTGGAGTCAACAATAAAGGCATCAGTTCCGAGTAAGTTGTCGGAGGTGATGTGGTCAAGGTCTGCGCTGACTGAATGGTTGGTGCCAATACAGTGGTAATAGTCTGAACCGAGAAGCCCCTCGGTGCCGATATAGTGAAGGCTGCAGGAGAACTAGGAGCCGAAATCACTAATAGAGCCGAAGGCCTTGGTGCCAAAGTTCTAGGCACTGAAAGCACTGGGGCTGACTGAGTGAACTCCAGAGCCAAAACTTTAGCCTTTTTAGGTTTTGGTTGGCAGGAGTCCCCAGCTGGGGGTGAAGGCAAAGATTTAGCCTTTGTAGGAACATCCAAGATTTTCTTATGGGCTCTAGGAGGGGTTGAGACCTGCAGCCCAGATATAGCCTCTGAAAAGGGAGATTTAAGAAGTCCCTTCAGCAACAGCTTGTTTTTCCTTTCCAACTAAGTCCTATTTGAAAAGTTTTCACAGATAGTACAGGGCAGGTCAACAGATAATTGGGACGCCCCCAAACAATAAACACACAAAGAGTGTGCATCAGAAGTAGGTAGTTTGTGTCCACAATCAGAACACCGTTTAAACCCCAGACTCCTTTCTTATCTGCCATGATAGCAAATTAGATAGCAGAAAAGGGTACCTGCAATGGTACAAAGGAATACCCAAGGGTAGGAGAAAAAGGGAAAGATTACCAACGATGGTAAGGGGAGAATACCCCGCGATAAAAGGTAGAGAAAAGAGAAGAAAAACCTGAAGAAAATATGGTCACTAGATGCGATAGGGTAAGAGACAACAAAATAGAAACTTTTCTGACAGAAAAGTAATATAAATGACTAATAAACAACACATAATTGTACTTAGCTCAAGAGAAGTAGCTTGACATGACAGAATGGCATCGTGACAAACAAAATCTGAGGTAACGGGGAGAGGGGGATTTTGGGTAAGAGTTTAGCTCGAGAGTTTGAAGCTGACGTGAGCTTGGAAAATGGCTGGCTCAGTTCCAAGGTCGGAACCGATACCCATGCATAAAGAATGAATGAGGATTAACAATATCTGATGTCCCTGATATTGTTGAGTGAGTTCGATAGATAATGGAAGCATCTTGGAAAGTGATATCTTTAAAGAAGTGTGAACTGTTGTGCCATCAGTGGCAACTGCAGCCTTACCAGTTGATGCACAAGTAATATAAGCATTACAATATCCATTTGTGTTTGTGTATTGATTATAAATTTCCATCATAAGTCGAATAACAAATGTTTTTCCACAACCTGCTGGACCAGTCAAGAATAGTTGGAGAGGTGAACAATTCTTGAACAGAAGATTGTAAATGACATGCATTAGCAGTCCTTTTTGTTTCTCATTTGCCATCCGCATCAGTTCATAAAATCTTTCACTGGGCATCAAATTATCGTGCTTCTTAGCAATAGCACCAAATTTATTCAATGTTGCAAGTCTGGGGTCACAATTAATTTCTGAATTTTTGTTGTTATATAACTGCTGAAATGGATCTGGCTCTGCCTGTCTAGTGACAAAGTGTTGTACTCGACCATCATCATCCATGATTTCCTCCTCACTGCATAATTGCCCAAAGACTTCAATAGACTTTTCAATATTTAAATCTGACACAAATTCCTTTCAACATTGTAAAATCAATTCTTTATGATCATAAAGTACACCAAAATTTCATTTCTTGAAGAAGTTAATTTTCTTAATTCCTGAAGTGTAAATGCAAAGTCACCATTTCTCATTTGTATTCATTGAGTTCTGTCCCCATGTCATAGTTTTGATATCATATTACACATGGATCCTTTTGCTTTATGTACATATTATTTGACTTCCATGTATAATTAGAAACAAACTGTGCTACAATTATAGTTTCAAGCTCTTCAGGCCTCTTCTCATATTTATTGAATCAGTTTTCTTTCCAAATATCTGCTGAGTCCCCCTTCAAATCCATCGGTGCCAGTTCTTCTTGAGTTTTCCTGATCCTCTGTTGTTCAGCAGGCCATAGAGTTGAAATGTAGATGATAGCAGTAGAGCTCTCGGACATAGGTTCGTGTAATAAATACCAAGCTGCCTCCTGGCTGCTGATTTCAACTGTAGCAATCATGTCGACACTCATTTTTCTAGTGACCTCAGCAATGTCAAATTGTGGGTGTTCATTAATTTTTTTCTACAATCTGATGTTGTAGTTTACTAATCCCTCTACTACATTTGTTGATATATTCCACAAAATAAGCAGGTAAAGTAAAAAGCAACATCCGAAATGAAAAAAACGACTACGGGCAGCACCAAAGTTCCAAAAACAGAATTTATTTATCCACAAAAACTGTAATGTAAGCACTTTTGTCTTACTTCTATGAGCACTACTTCTTCAGACAAACAAAAATTGTACAAAAGTGCAGCCATTTATAGTATCACATATTAATAATTCATAATACCTTGTCACCTGTAGGAGTGCAGAATCAATCTAATAGACCAAACTCATTTAAGGTGACATTTATAACATCATTCAGCCTTGATGCTTACACAATACGACAAATTCTGTATAAGAATTGGACCCTACCTAGTTCTGATATGGACCTGGGTTCCATGATTGAGCCAAGACCTAAAATTGTTTATAGAAGAGGCTTTAACCTCAAAAGTTTATTGGAGAGGGGGAAGATTCCTGCTGTGAGAGCTCCCGGCATGTATAAATGCGAGAGTTGCTACCAGTGCAGATTTATGGAGGTTGGTAACACCTTTTCCATCAAGGGGAGGAAGTATTATACAAATAAAAGATTTAATTGTACCACTAAAGGAGTAGTTTACTTGGCCTCTTGTACACTCTGCCCTAGCTTCTATGTCAGCAAGACCGATCATAGATTCAAGGACAGAGTTTATGAACATATTTACAGTATTAGGAAATTAAAATTGGAAAATGTGTTAGCTAAGCACGTTCATGAACATCCCCAAAGCAGTTTCAGGGTGCTAGATCATATAGAGCAGGACCCTGGGGACCACTCACTCACTCTAAAATTGGAACTGTGTGAATTATGGCAAATTAAATTAAATGCCTATAACGCACCAGGAATGCACCAGGGTTGAATGATTTGTGTTCCTTAGCTTGCATATTAAAATTAAGGAGTTTGCAGAGGTAACTCAGTGTATATATATATATATATATATATATATATATATATATATATATAGTGTATTTTTTTTGTCTATTTAGTATTTTTATTTTTATATTTTACATAATTTGGTCATGGGATTTTAGGTATAGTAGATTGCTGAATCAATTTTAATTACAGTTTTAAAAAAGTTCAAAACAGGGTCATCCATAATTTGTATGTCCATACCTGGCTAGCTTTGCACATATTTATCCAGTATGGATTGCATTAAGCTTATATTTTAATGGATTTTAAATGTCTGTAGGTTTTGCTTTTAGAAGTTAATTAATGTATTTTAGACGTTAATGTAATCATGTGAAATAATAAATGGCTGCACTTTTGTACAGGTTTTGGTTGTCTGAAGAAGTCTTGCTCATTGAAGCAAGATTAAAGCACTTACATTACAGTTTTTGTGGATAAATAAATTCCGTTCTTGGAACTTTGGTGCTGCCCAAGTCGATACATTCCACAAAATAAACAGTGCAGGAATATACATTTAGAATAAATTGGATATCGGTATTTGATTTGAGAACATTGATAATGAAAGGATTGAATGCATTATGCCACTTCTCAGAGTGTTGGTATTTCTGAAACACTCTTGGTCGAGCAACCCCATTGCAAAGTATATCTACATAATGTTCAACTGAAATTATACGAATGTGCTCATAAAATGTATCCATATCAAGATAACCAATATTTTCAAAATTGACTCTGATAGTTTTATAATGGTCAGCATATTTTGCAAATCCAGGATCTGTGTTCGCCATGGGTGTTAAAAGTTTGGTAGACTGTCAAGGCATAAATAGAGCTTCAAATTGACATCTCTGTGCTCCATTCACAGTTATTTTCTACAACGTGAAAGTATGCTTGTGAGTTTGAAGTTTAATATTTCTGAAGGATCCTTTTGTCAAGACAGAAATGAGATTGTTGATCAAAGCAATCATTTTCTGTCTATGAACACCAAATGCATCCTTTGGAGCATTCTCAAGCTACAACAGAATGTATATGTGAGGACTATCATGATGTTGGAATTCAATGCATTTGAAATTATGAGTCACATGATATTGTCCAAATGGGTTACATTTTTTGGACTGGAGGAGAATCATCAATACATTTATGAGTTTGTTGAAATAAACAGCACAAGTGGCAGCATCCTTATTCATCATGGTACTTTTCTGAATAAAATTCAGCTGAGATGCCACGTCCTGAGAAATTTCAAACTGTTATTCTTCAGTTTGTATAATGTTTCAAGCAAATGGATGCACCCAGTTTCATTAGCACTCAATGTTAAGAACATTGTAGGTTATCCCAATTGTCTTATCATTGTGAATAAATCTTGTTTACACTGTGCCCAATACCAACTTGAATTTGGTATGCATCTGAGGAATGTGAGATTACTTTCTAAATAATGATTAATATAATCTTCTGATTCAGTTTGCTGTCTTGTTATATTTGAATCTTTTTCAGTATGTTTGAAGGTGATATTAAGAGAATTGCATACTCTCATTCTAAGAATTTTCATTGCCACATACAAAAGATGTTATGGGGTTACTCCATGATGATCATCTCATCTAATTTCACTCGTAGATATCATGCATGGTGTCACATGTATCCCTTGTTTGAATACTCTGAAATGACCAAAGCAGATACCAGGAAAAGAGAATTCTTCATTGTGTTGATCAAATTAAATACTGTGTGGGATGTCCCTCTCACCTTGTGCAATTCAAAGGTATTTCTCATCATTCCATAGCAATGTTTGTTGTTGTGCAGTAAGACTATCTTCAATGGTTATGTCTTCACTTACTTCATCCATAGGTATTACATTGAAATCTGTTATTGAAATAGGACTTATCAACAGTGATGCTGTAGAATCTGTAGAGAGGATCTGTGGTTAAATACTGTAACCAAATTTTAATATTGTGTTTGTTGACCAAGCCCATCAAGTAACTTGATTTGTGAATTATTTTGCATTTGATGTGATCATTAATACAATGTTTATCATCAACTTGCCTTGGTGAACCATAGTATTTACAGACACAGGAGCACTGATAACCTGTCTAAAAATCCTATACTGGCTTTGTAAATGTCTCAGTCTCCTGATTTGCATGAACAGTATATGTGGGGAAATAAGCCTCTCCCACACTAAATCCAAAGGACGTAGATGGACTGTTTTTTTCTGGTTGCACAAATCCATTTGATGTAGAAAAGTTAGGAATGTGATTGTTTGTGACTCAAGGATGAATCCAAGTTACTTGCAATTATATTGCTTAAATCAACTCCAGGAAATTCTGTAAACAATTGTTGATATTGAGGAGCAAATATTTTAAATCATTTTTGAACTACAGGTGGTCACAAATTCCACATGCAAAATCAAAGAGATTATCAAGAAATTTCTTGTCAAATTCTCAATGAGTGCTCTTATTGTCACTGAAATTTGTATATGCTATATTTGTCTCAGCTGAGTTCCTTTCAGCAGTAGTTGACACATTTTTACTTGCAGATGGGTCAGCTGTATTGTGCAGATTTTCGATCACTGAGGATTGATCAGTGGATAATGCTAAATGTAATGCAAAGCCAAATTTAAATGTCCTTTGTCTGACTTGAAATTCTCTGACACTGCAGTGCACTCTTTTTGTTTTTTTGTTTTTTCCCCCCAGTGTTTTTTTAGCAGACTGTCTCTCATAAAACACTTTTACATGTTCTGTACTAGTTTTTGCCATAGTTTTTCAAATTAAGAGAAATTATAAATTAGAGTTGAAGTCTATATCTGTCAGCTATATGGAATTCTTCAGTATTTACCATTTTAGGACTCAAAACAATACTGATACATTCCTATCCTTCAGTCTTGGGAGTTGACAAATGGTTACTACCTGTCACAGAAAAAAAAAAACAGCAACATTCAGCTTACTATTTTTGCCTTAATATTGTTTGTAGTTAATATATATTTGATATGAAGTAAACATATGTAAGTGCTATAGAAAAGGAGTGTGTCTTTGTGTGTGTGCATACCTCTCAGCTATCCCTGACTTTGAGTTAAATTTTAGCTGTGTCCCTCTTAATCTCTCCCAATACTGCAAATAGCTTTGGAAACGGAGAACGATTACATTTAATAAGTAATGACAAAAATATAGGGTTTGGCATAAGCTAATTTGGTAATGAGATTTGGCTGATTTAGACAAGCGATAGCATTTAGAATAAGAAGTTTCACTTTAATAATTCTTATAGGATATTAAAACGTATAAATGCACTTCTGAAATGAAAACTTAATGCTCCATTTAAAAATACATTGGTATGCAAATACTATGAGTGTATCTCATGATTAATCTGGTAGGCTGGAGTTAATAAAGCTGCTGAAATTAAACTGAATATGCAAGAGAAGTCTGCATCATCCATTTGGTACATAATGAGATACGGAGGATGAAGCTTCAGAAAGGGAACACATTTTTCCAAAAGAAAACTAAACAAGCCCCTAATTGGAAAAGTGGTACTTCTGATGGTGTATCGAGGCACATCTATTGACCTCAGTTAGAGTACCACACTCTTTGCTGAGCAACTCTCAGAAGGATTGTGGATCACACAGCTCAAAAATCTAGGGTTCCCTTATTTTTGCCTGGACTAAACACCAATGCATCATGCATAAACATCCCATATGGTCATACAAATCATTCAAAGCTCCCACCCTCTTAGCACAGGAAATTTGGACAAAGTTATAATAATAATGAGGTAAGAAGAGTCAGAAAGAGGGACAGATTTTAAATATTGTGTTTTAAACTTAGAATGTTTCTAAAATAATAGTTTTGCACTGGTGGTGTTCATTTTCTGAAGGATATCAAGTCTGAAACCCAAATATCTGTCATTATTTAGTGACTTTAGTCTTGAATGATTTTTCTCGTAAACTACAAGTTTTAAGGAACAGACAAAAGTATGAGGTACAAATCTAGACATTTGAGAGCTATAATGACACTCTAGAGTGACTCCTCTCTTAAACTCAAGGCTACATAGTTCATAACACTTATTAAAAATCAGCTGTGCTTTTCTACATATGATGAGATAATACTGCAAAGACCCTTAAACACTCTCTTCTCTACTGACAACGCATTCTCCATTTTAGATCTTGAGCTATGGGGCAATAATATCTAACAACAATATAAATGGTCCCTTATATAAAAAATCAAAAACAAAACACTCCAGCAAAAACCTTCGCCACATGCTTACACGTTTGGCAGTATGACATAGTATAATCTTACACAGCCAGAAATCTTTGATATCTTATCTAGCATACTTAAGTAACAAACTTAAGGATTAATAACATGTCAGTCTAGATAGATGTTGTATATAATGTTAAATGTATTATTCTTCAGTGTTTTAACTCCTGAATGTTCTTTCTTGTCTGCAAATACACTTCGCCAAAAGACATACTTCTTTGGTCAGTTTACATACTCTGTAATGTAAGTCATTGGGGCTGGGGAGGGTGGCCTAATGGTTAAGGTGTTTGTCTTATAAGCACAAGGTGCAGAGTTTGAGTCTCACAAAGGATAATTAGTTAGGCTTAAAATGACTTGCAAGGGCAGCTAGCATAGTACTAACCTATGAATGCTGTTTGATGTCATGTCTGTGTACGTTAAATAGTGTTTTTTAATTAATTTTATATTATGTAAAATTGTTGTTCTTAAAATGATTTCAAATAATTTGTAGATTTTCTCCCTAGGTCTCTGCTGAGAATGGACTTCTACCCAGTCGGGCTTTCCCGGTAATCAAATGTCAATAAATAAACACATTTTCAGCAGCTATGTCTTTGCCAGATAGTGATAGAAAGAGATCCTTTTGGTTCAGTCCACTGCCCTAGATAACAAACTTAATACAAAATGGTAGGTCAGTCAGTGCAGCACAGACTTGTATACAATAACAAGTTGGCAGGGTTTATATAAAGGGCAACATGTGAAGGGCTGCAGACATTTTTAAGTGTATAAAAACAGAACTTTCCTGAGAACACAATGTACTTCTGAAAGTGCAGAAGTATCCTTTATGTATTCATTCAATCATTCATAATTAATTTACAGGAAAGTATCTGGGAAATAAATTGCAAATTAATTTGTTGTAAGACATAAACAAAGCCAAGGTACTATAGAACAATGTCAGTAACATATTAAATAATTAAATAGTTAATGGATAAGAAAACTAGTTAAAAAAAGAAAAAAGAACAACCTACAAAGCACTAACAGTGTAGACCATTGTAAAAGTTCCTCATCACATTTACTGCATTTTTAACAGATTAAAGGACAGGGAGACAGAGGCTACTAACAAACTGTTAACTATTTGTGGAAGCAGATCATTTTGCAGAAGACATACCCTCTTTTTGAGGCTCTGAATAAGACTGGTAGCCAGTAAAATAGAACATCTTTTAAGGGACTTCATACCCAACTAGTGTCGTCCTAGTTGCTGTGTTATTCAAAATAGATATTCCTTATCATTATGTTACTTGTTGAATCGATGAGGCATCCTTTTTATGAGTATCATTGTGATGCCCGTGCCCTGGCCTAGCAATCAAGGAGCCTCAGTCTTCACCACTAACATCAGAGAGGGGGTCTCATATATGAAGAAAGGATAACAAATGCACACAGTAAAGTACAATTTCCCTTAAGAGCACACACAGATCACAGTCAGTCCAGGGCTGGTCGCTCCCTTGCTCTCAAGGTCCCCAAAATGACTCCCCACTGGCACAGCTATAGGGTCCAGATCTCAGCCTAGTGGGCAAGCTAAAACCTCCAGCACACTCTCTGTCCAACCAGTGCTTTGTGTCCCTGCCCAAGTAGCTGACACACACACACACACACACACACACACACACACACACACACACACACACACACACACACACACACACACACTTTGAGATAAGAGTTTATACAACCACACAGACACTTCTGGGGAAGGCTGGCACAGGTTCTCTACCTGTGCCCCTTTTTCCCAGACTATACAGTAGTACCACTTGCCACCACCTACTAATATTTATCAGCTACTCAAAGGCCCTTAAAAGGGTGTCCAGTTATTACTGTGCAATATTAGTATCCAATTGGTAGTATAACTAAACAGTCAAGGCTTATTAGAGTGACTTGGTACAGTAATCACTATAAATATGCAATGTACTCTAGAGCTTAACTTATCTCTATACAAAACAGCCACAGTTGAAAGGTTTTAAAATATTTAATAATAAATAATAAAAACACAAGACAATACTTCTTACTACACAGTGCTAGTCAAGAGTTCATAGATCACAGAGAAATACTTAAAATAATTCAGTAGTATAGTTCTGACATCACAGAAAAACACTTAGTCTAATCTTTTTAGTTTCTAGCTATTTCTAACAGAAAACACACTTCTAAAATAAACTTACTTATAGAAACAGGCAGAGTGCTGATGAGTTGGATGGTCAAGACAAAAATGCTTAATAATCTCTAGTTCTCTGTTTAAATTGAAATTGCAGTTCTGATTCACATTACATCATTCTTCACACTTTCTTGGGGTTCCCAGGCTACACATTACATCATTCTTCACACTTCCCCGGATTCCCAGGCTAACAGAAACTGCATTTACATTCTTAACATCTCCTTGTGTTATCTTGCAGCTGGTCAGGCAGCAGAGCAATAAAAATACATTTGCATGTTTAAATCTAGTAATTTAACTCTTGGTTAAAACAATAGAAAGAATGTCTTCATCTAGACAGGCTGGAGCCGACTTTAGATCAAAGGGTCACAACATGCTTTTACTTGGTCAGTAGAGAGCACTGTTGTGACTTTTTTTGCAGTTTCACATCTAACAGCAGGTTTTTTTTTTCCATTTAAGACAACAAGCCTGTGCCTTACATTAATCTTTACTAATGATATCTATAAAATCTTCTCTGGCTAGGCTGGCAGCCTTTACATCCCTCCCCGGAGAACTCAAGCTAGTTTTTCAAGTGACACTTGAGAAACCCTGCTTGAGAGGGTTACATCTATCTGAGTGTACCTTACCCCATTCTCTGTCTTGAGGGCCCATCTGCATTGGCATTGTTAACCCCACTGCGGTGCTGCACTGACATCATATGCTTGCAACCCTAGGCTCCATCTTAGCAACTTGGCATTTTGCTGGCTGGCTCTGTTTAACCATGTGTGGGGGTTGTGATCTGTCATTACAGTAACTTTTCTTCTTTACAGATAAGGCTGAAGTTTCTTCAGTGCCCACACTATGGCTAGACATTCCTTTTCAACAGCTGCATAACATTCCTCCCTGGGTTAGAGCTTATGACTGACATAAACCACTGGGTGCTGTTCTCCCTCTGAAGAAATCTGGCTAAGTTCAGCCCCCATCCCATGGTTCGAAGCATCCACCTGCACAAAAAATTATTTGCTGTAATCTGGACTGGCTAACACAGGGGGCCCTCCCAAAGCTATTTAAGTATCTGAAATGCCTGCTCACATGCTGGGGTCCACACTACCTTATCTGGCCTGTTCTTCCTTGTCAGGTCTGTGAGGGCAGCAGCTATGGTACTATAACTGGGGATGAACTTTCTGTAGTACCCTGCTGTCCCTAAAAAAACAGGTGCAGGCCATGCCTGAATGGCTTCCACTTTGGCAGGTTCTGGCCTTATCTTACCACTCCCTACTCTATGTCTTAGGTAGGAGTCCTCTGCAATACCCACCTGTCATTTGCTCAGCTTAATGGTTAACCCTGCCCTCTGTAGTCTGCCCAGCACCTACCTCCCTGACATGCTGAAGGTGCTCTGGCAGGGAATGGCTGTAGATGGCAATATCATCTAGGTAGGCAAGGACAAATCCTCCTGCTCCAGCCAGAATATGATCTACCAACCTCTGGAAAGTTGCTGGGGCATTCATCATCCCAAAGGGCATCTCTGTGAACTCATATAAGCCAAAAGGAGTCACAAAGGCTAACTTCTCTCTAGCACTGGGAGTCAAGGGCACCTGCGAGTAACCCTTGGTTAAATCTATGGTTGTAAGATACTTAGCCCCACCCAGCTGCTCTAGGGCCTCATCTGTCCTAGGCATGGGGTAAGCATCTGACTTTGTGTGACTATTTAGTTTCCTGTAGTCCATACAGAACCTTGTGCTGCCATCCTTCTTTGGCACCAGCACCACTAAGGAGGCCCAGGGACTGTTGGATTCTTGAGTCACCCCTAGTTCCAACATGTCCTGTACCTCCTCCCTCAGAGTCTGTTTGACTCTTTCAGGCACACTATAAGGGACCTGCCTAATAGGACTTTGGATAGCTGCTGGGACATTGCTACTCCTTCCACTGAGGTGTCAGCCCGAGCCTCACTAAGGAGATCAGTCTCCAGATCTCCCTCAGACTCCTCCTGCAGTCCACTGCAAATGCTCAGCACAAGGGCCTTCCTATCATGGTAAGGTTTCATCATGTTAACAAGGTACAATTTGTGACCCTGCCTTCTGCCTAACAGTTCCACCATGTAATTAACATCACTTACCTTTCTTACCACCTTGTAGGGTCCCTTGCAAGCTGTTTGCAGCTTGTTGTGTCTGACAGGAATAAGAACCATCACCTGCTGCCCCACAGGAAACTCTCTAGTGCGAGCAATCCTGTCATACCACACCTTTTTCTGTTGCTGGGTTTCTGCTAGGTTCTCCTGGGCCAAGCCCATGAGTTCCCTGAGCCTTGTCCTGTGGTTTAGGACGTATGCCACAACAGACTCTTTGTGAGACTTGCTTTCATCTTCCCACTCATCTCAAATTAAATCTAGAGGTCCCCTCTCACCCTATGCCCATACAGTAACTCAAAGGGTGTAGAACCTGTGGATTCCTGGGGAACTTCTCTGTAAGCAAACAGATGGGGCAAATATTTGTCCTACTCCCTCATAAACTTGTCTGCAAATGCCCATAGCATGGACTTGATTGTAGAGTTTAACAGTAGGAATTCAGACAACTGCTCCTGGTCCCCTCTCCAGAAAATAAGGATGTCATCTAGGTACCGCCCATAGAATGAACAGTATGTCATCCATTCAGATGTAAAAACTTGGGACAATTCCCATTGTATCAGGACAATATTAGCAAAAACTGGTGCACAGGCCACCCCCATAGCAATACCTGACTTTTGCTTAAAAAGATGTCCCTCAAAAATCAGGAAACTGTTTTCCAGGACTAATTCCATTAAAGTCCTAAGTGTAAGAATCCTGGTATGGAGAATGCATAAAGCAGACTTTTTATTTTAATTAGGTATACACTATGACCTTGTTTTTCATTTCTATGTAAGTTTTTATAACACTGATATTAATTATTGTTTGTTCCAAGACATTTTGGGTTTTATTGGACAAATTGTATTGTATATATTGCTTGTTGCACAGATTTATACACATGATGTTCATATTTTCCCTAAAAACAGTTAATAGTTTTGTATTATACCTACAAGCTGGCATATTTTGTTATTTAGTGTTAGGGACACATTTACCACATATATACATTTTTTATAGTGGTACTAAGTAATGGTTTATATTTTAATTTACTGGTAAAGAAACAATTCAGAAAACAAGGGAGTCTATGGGCAGGATTCACGAAGCCTCCGTGTAAGAGATACAAGGCTTACACGGAGGCTGCAGTTAAATGGTGTGACATCAGCATGTCATGCATATGCATGAGGGCATGCTGAATCACACCTAAGGCTAACACAGTCTGTGGAAGACAGTAGGGGGCATGTCCGTAGGCCGAGCCCTGCAAGTGGGACATGCTCACAGAAGAGTAAAAGTGCCAAAAGTAAACCCCCACGACAGAGTACATGGAAATGTGAATAAACACAACACAACACATGCCCCCACAGACTATGAACATAAAATCATATAAATGAACATGTTATATATTTTTTTAACTGTAAAGATGTTTGCCCGTGAGTGCGCTTGTTTGCACGGGCATGCCCGTAGCTCAACCACAGTAAGCAGTAAGTGGAAAAGCATATAAGAACTAACTATGCAAAGTAAACCAAAAAGCAATAGCATAGCAGTAGAGATGTCGGCTGAAAAGCAGGCAGCCATGGTTCGAGCCCCCCACAACATCAATTTTTATTTTTAGTGAAATAAGCACGAAACAAGTCCCTGACATATATGTACACATATAAAATTATATTTTATGTAAAATGTAATGAAATAGGCCATTTATTTTGAAGAAATGTGCGATAACAAAATAATAAAAAATGCCAGATGTGCCCATAGCTGAGCTATAGTTAAACAAGTTGAGTGTATCTGCCCGTAGGTGAGCAGTGGTTTAACAGGTGCAAAATGAGTGCCCATAGGTGAGCAATGGTTCAACAGGTGCAAAATGAGTGCCCGTAGGTGAGCCGTGGTTTAACACGCTGAAACTGTGTGCCCCTAGCTGAGCTGAGCGTAATATGCGTGCTGACAGCCAAATGAAGCGTAAACCAGTATAACCCATTTGCGCAGAGCTGCGCACCGCACCAACAAGCTAACTGACGGGCAACGTTGAGCAAGCTGTAACAAAACTGCCTTTACACAGACACACCACCTAGCCTGTCTAGACAGTCATAAAATATAAAAAGCAGTGGACAGGTTCAAACCCAGGATAGCATGCACCATAGTCAAGGTACTGAACCACTAAGCCATGACAGCTGTAGGTAGAAATGCAGTAATAGCAAATATATAGGAATGAATAGAAAGAGGAGCATGACAAAGCAGGTTTTGTGAAGCTGATACAATTCCAAAATGGCCAATCACAGATAAGTGCGGGAAAAATGGCATATATAAGCCCCATAGGTGGGAATACACAGCATAACCGATTGTAGAACTAACTTGCAGCCAGAATGTCAGGAGTAGGTGAGGGTAGTTGCTTCCGAGCACAGAGGTGGGGCATTGAGGAGTCCAGATATATGGTCTGGCTCCTTGTCCACAATCATGAGTCCCAACTTATGCAGGGCCAGGTCCTGTGGGGAGCATATAGGGCTGAGGCATGGAACCGGTTGGCTCATGATCTCACCAGTGCCACAGGGATTCCAAGGACTGGTGAGCAGGTCCATCACCACCATGCGGACCTGAAGAGACGTAAGCAGGACCAACTGAACCTTTGGATCCAGGAGGCCCGGCAAATGCCCAACGCCCCACTACTGAGTAAGTTACATTTAATTATGTATGTAAGAAATTAAACTAGCTGATATTATGGAGATGTGTATTCCAATATTACTTTATTTATATTACAGCTGCAGGTGTCAATTCTGCGAACCGCAGAGCCTATGGCGATAGGCTGGTGCAGTTGTGCCACCAGGCAGGTCAGTAATTCTCTCCCTGTAACTGTAAATAAATATAAAAGTATGACAGTTAGCAAAAGAGTGCAGTGTAGTCACTAAGTAATAAAATGTGCAAGTAAGAGTGTTTGCAAGTATTGCTTGATTACAAAAGTGTGTTGCAGTCTGTAATCCAAACAGAAAAATGAAAATGTCTGAAATAAAGTTTGAAATAAAGATGCCCCACCTGTAATATAATAGTACACAACCTGCAGCAGGCAGAAAAGTACAGCTGCAGAAGATGAGCAAATCACATGTGTGAAATATATCCCTGTTGAAATACTGAAACATGACAGAAGTGAGACTGTTGGAAAGGATTGTAATAACTACAGGTAAAACATGTCAATAAAGCCTAGAAGTAAGTACCATCCTGAATTGAAAAATTAAAACAAGTGAGAGAGTATGAGAAAGAGTTCTGAATCCACCAATAAATTAGTAATAACCCCTGAATAAAGTATACTGCAGTCAGTACAGAATGAAATGAATGTGACAAGCAGAACCAAACTGCGAAATGTGTTCAAAATGTTGCTGCAGCTGGAATGTGTATCACAAAATCTGGATATTTCTTTTCAGTCTGCAATATGCAGATAGTATGATAGTCTGAAATACCAAACATCCACAGTTGTCAATAGCTATATAAAGCAAATGTAGCAGGATGATGTAGCTGAACAAAGCCAGATATGAACGTGTATGAATAAAAATGAAAATGTATATTGATGTAGCAGTAACATTCCTATCACCATCTTGAAGTAGTCATCACATAGGAAACTGTAGATAAAACTGTAGTGTGTATATATCTGCAGCTATTAGAAATGTAAAGCATATGTATTGGTATTTGAAGATGTTAATTATATTTTCTTCACCCTACCTTATAACCACATATAATCCATTCCACGTGAAATTGGTATGTGCAATCATAATTAACACCCCTGGACATTTGTCCTGTTGGGTCATACATATTTGCATGTACGTTGAGGCATCTGCCCTGTTCATACATCCAAACCTGATGGCCTGTTGCCATCAATCAAACCTGCATGTTGTTGGACTGTGTATTGCTGTTCAAATTATGCATGTGTTATGCTCGCTGTTCAATGGTGTGAATATCTGGTTGTTTGGTTAATGGGAATACTAATGCATGCTGTTACAACTAATTGCGAATGGTATTGTATGTTACTAACCCAAAGTGTCATGACATAATGCAAAACATAGCATGACAGGGAAGGCGGGTTCCAGTGGACCCACATCTCCCACCTCAGCTGGCGAGTGCACCTGGCAGTAGTGCCCAGTCTGGACCCTCCTCTGGTGGCCCTGTGCAACCTGTGGGTGGAAGCACTGCAGGGGATAGGGCTCATCCCCCCTCTGCAAGTGTGGCCGGAGGAGAACCACCATTCACCCTCCTTAGTGTCCAGACTGTGGTGCGTAGGGAGATCCAGGAATCTATTCTTGGGCCCCTACGCCAGCTTGAGGCACAGGTGGCACAACTAACGGGCATGCCTGTTGCCCAGCCTACACAGCCCCCAGCACAGCCCCATCCTGGGCAGTGAAGGAACAGTGGCAACTGCCCATGGGTGGGGATATCAGTTCCACTGTTGCCATCTGTGGGCTCATGGGCTCTGGATATCCAAACATCCGTCCCGTCAATTGTGTAACCCCCACACGTGTCATACACCGCCCTGTATGCGTCTTGTTTGTCTTGTCTGTTGACCTACCCAACCTACCTCCCCAGCTATACCGACTTCCTTTACCTGACATACCACTCTCACCTGAAAAAAAAAAAAGGGCACTCTGTACCCACAAAAAAATCACGCCCCATACATAGCTGCCCATTTCGCACACATGTCTTCTGGACATGGAAACTGTCAATTACAATTGGCTGTACAACAAGTATTATTGTTGTCCTGACACCTCTCTCAGGAGTGGAAGGTTTCAAATGTCACACCAAATTACAAACATATGCACAGCTGTTGCTGATGAAGAAATGGGCAGCTATGGGCCTTACCTACATCCCTCCTGCAAAACCCAAGCTTGTTTCCCTACTGTCGTACCCTCTTTGTGACCCTTTTTTCACCACCTTCCTGTCTCCCCATTTTCATTTCTTTCAAAGAAAATAGCGTGGGTGTGCACCAGAGTAAGAACTGTTAAGCGGTTGTAAGCGGGTGTGTGCGGAGCTGAATGCCAGTGCACATGCGCGAGCTCCACGCAAACCAGCGCTAACCCGGTTACAACTGCTTAAAAGTGCCTTAGTCACTCTGAATGACAGGACCTGTAGTCAGTTCAAAAGCATAATAAAATCCCACTGTCAGTCCCGAACCCAGGAAACAGTAGTCTGCATGACTTACCACTAAGCCATGACTGTTATATAAGAACATTGTGCTACAATAAATATATCATGTAATAGTAGGAATGAATGTAAAGGGAATATAGGATGTGTAGTACACAAAGCATGTCATGTATATTTACTGTCAAATCTAGTGGATTTCTATAATAGTAGTGTGTGAACAGAAACAGCCATGCTAGTTGGTAGCTAGTAGGTAATAATGTCAGTTATTATACATATATAAATATATATATATATATATATATATATATATATATATATATATATATATATATATATATATATATATATATATATATATATATATAGTTGTAGGTGTCAGTGTACATACACACTTAGTACAGGAAACAGGAGAGATGAATGGAGAAATGTTAATCTACAACACAGCCTGAATTATGAGAGAGATGCTAACCTTTACACTCACAGAACAGTGTCCACAGCATACCAGCATGGTCCCCACCCTTACAACCTGAAAGGGCAACGCCTATCTCACATACCCTTTTATAGCACTGTCCTGAAATCACAGTGATAACTGCAATCAGTACACAACTGGCTGCATGCAATTAGCAAATGCTGGCTTACAATTGGTACAGAGGCCATCACATGGACATATGCAGATACCTACAAAAGCATCCTGTACTCCCACTCCACACATGCAATACTTTCATTGCACTATCTGGAGGCAGAGAGAGAGAGAAAAAAAAGAAAAAAAAAAAAAAACACAAACAAAAACCACACGTAAGACAAACTAAGTTGAAGCTGTCATCAGTGTCAGTATCAAGCTGGGCTAGCAGCAGCAGGAACCTATACTAACGGTAACGCAACCAGCTGCGACAAACACAGGTAATGTAAAGTAACAATTTAATAGTTTACATACTGTGAACCCTCCATATGTGTTATTGGTCTGTATCTATATGTATGTCTATGTGATAAGTTGTGTGTATGTTGTTTTACCCAAAGGGGATGACTATACATTACAAGTCATTCAGTGTTAGGCCATGATTCTGGCACCAGTTGTCTGTTTCAGTGAGGCCTGTCTGTAGGATGTGTGTGTCAGCTGGTGTAACGACTATGGCACTTAGTTCGCAGTCATCTGGGAACTTTGTCATCCACAACCCACCCATGTTTGCTTTCACATCTGAGAAGTAAATGCCAAACAAGAGGGGTCCTAGGACAGAGCCCTGTGGGATACCACTAGTGACTGGCTATGAGTCTGACATGGCTCCCGCAATTTTGACTTTATGGATTCAGTTGTTCAACCAGTTTGCAACCCATCATGTGACATATGTATTAACATTTAAGCTGATGAGCTTGTCTATGATGCCTGAGTGGAGTATTGTGTCGAAGGTCTTAGGCAAGTCCAGGTAGGCTGTATGGACTGCTTTGCCCTCATCAATGGCTGTAGTGACTGTTTTGAAAAAGTCAACCAGGTTCAAAAGGCAGGATCAGCCCTTCACAAAGGCAAACTGGGTGGGATCAAGTGTCTGTTGGTACCCAATATCGCTGTATATGAGTCCCATAATGAATATTTCCATAGCTTTGCAGACCAGGCTGGTTAAGCTTATGGGGCGGTAGTTCCCAGGGTCAGTAGAGGTGCCTCCTTTGTGGAGTGGGACCACTGTTGCTGTATGCCAGTGTTCAGGTACATATCCCGTAGTAAGGCCAAGGTTAAATATCAGTTTTATATGCGGTTGTAGCTCCTCTTGGAGTTCACATAGCACACATCCAGGGATACCATCAGGTCACATTGATGCTATGTGTTCTGCTTTGCTGAGGACAGCCCTCACCTGGACATCTGAGATGACAGGGAGGTTACATTCATTTGTGATAAGTATTTCTTATTTTGGGGGAGAGGGAGGGGGATATTTGCATTGAACCTGTCTGCCATAATGTTGCCAATATCTGTGGGTTCAGTGAATTTTATGTAGTTGTGTACTAACTCAGACATATCTGAGGCTTTTGGTGTCTAACAAAACTGAAGAAGACCTTGTGGTTATCTATAGTGTCCTTGGCCATTTCCCTCTCAGAGTTGGCCTTGGATGTTGTTATAAGAGAACTTAGCTTATTACTAGTGCCGACCCCAGATGCCTTCCCTTTATGTGATTCTGCTCTGTCCTGCAGTAGCCTCCTTCTATCATTATTCAATTTGTCTTTGGCTGGGGTCCACCAGACAGGATGCTTAACCTTTGTGCATAGGGTCTGGTTTAGAATTGTGTGTGCATGTTCCAAGCATTCTGTGGGATGTCCATGGGAAGCATTTGCAAAGGGGTCAGCATTGTGGGTTGTGGTCTCCACTGGCCCAGTGGGCTGCATGGATACCATCTCAGTCCTAACAAGTGAAAATCTGTCTATTCACATATATATCAAAGTAGTCTACTGTGCTGGTGGTGGTGGTGGGATATGTATATCCAGGCCAATTATTTTGTGTCCAGATCACACTAGTGGATGACGTTCCACATACAGTACCTTGTTATGAACCCCCAGAGTGAGGTGGTGCATTGGAACTGTCTCAGTGTGCTGACCGATGGGGCTTGGTACTATGTTGTATGGAATGTGGCAGGTATTGTTGCACAGGTGTTGGCTGAGCACTGATATCTGGCCATGTACATGGGTATCCACCAAGAGACACACACGTGCTACATATGGGAGTAGTAGTATATCACTACAGCTGAGTATCATGAATAGTATGTGTGCTATATTTTGCTGACATAGTTTGCTGATATCCTGTTTGTGTTCTCTTTCAGGGACATGGTGCGTCAGCGAAATCCTGCCTACTCTGCTGCAGAAGATGAAGAGATACACCAGAACCTAGTGTGGGATTATGACATACTGTTTTCCCGCACCAGCCAGAATCAGCAGGAGAGGGCTGCACTGTGGCAAGACCTTGTTCGTAGGGTAAATGACATTGGCACGCATAATAGGACATATGAGCAGGTATGACATCACTGCAGTGATTTAATAAGAAATGTCCGTCAGCGTGCGTTGGATATCCACAGGCAACAGGTCGCCACAGGAGGTGGGGTGGCCACACCCCCCCTCACCAGACTGGAGGGGCTACTCCTAAGTGTTGTGGCTCCAGCCCAGGAACATCAACAGCAACACACCTGCATTATGATGGAGGATGGATCCACACAGCAACACGACATGGAGCATGCAGGTAATATGCCATATGTACACTTGACTGTTCTGTACACTGTTAGTTTATGCATGTGTAAGGTGTGTCTTTGGTATGTAGCTGTCAACATAGTATGTAATTGTGCAGGTGTGATATTGCCAATATCAGCAGCTGACATGTGAAAGGCAACTGGTCTACTACTGAACTGTATCATACGCAGTATCAATGGCACAGTTGTGCCCACTGACATTAATCCCCTCATTTCTGCAGGTCCCTCCAGTGTTACAGCAAGGCAGCCCATCCATGCTGGTGAGTGTGTTTTAACAATACCTATAATAGTCCTGATAGTGCCAGTAATAATAGTGTAACTCAGTAGTGCTCTGTGTGTATACTGCGGGGTGTGCATGTGTGCATGTGTGCGTTTGTCCACATGTGCACGTGTGCACGTGTGCATGTGTGCATGTGTGCCTGTGTCCACTTGTGCATGTGTGCATGCGTGCCTGTGTCCACGTGTGCATGTGTGCATTTGTGCACGTGTACATGTGTGCATGTGTGCACGTGTCCACGTGTGCATGTGTGCATGTGTGCATGTGTGCATGTGTCCAGGGATTACCTCAGTGTCACTGCTGCATGTGCATGTGCATGTGTGCATAGTGTGCATGTGTCCTATGAACCTATGTATGCATGTGTGCATCACTGGTAACATTGTGTAGACATTATAAACTGTGTTTCCTGTCTTCCTCCCACAGGTTCTGGTGCTGCTCTGGTGTCCTGCAGCAGGGAGCCTGAATCTGGTGCCACAGGTACTGATAATGATGATATCTGTGTAATGGCACAGGAAGGTGTCATCAGTCCGTCATTGGTCAGCCAGTTGACAATACACAGCTGTCAACCCCATTATTGCGCACAGTCATCCTGCCAGTACATCCTATGTCACCAATGTCCCTAGGTGATGGACTGGATACAGTGGGCATTGACCAGGCTAATGTGGTATCTGTGGCACATGCTTCCCCACACAGCAGCCATGGGCAGGGACCTGAGATGGTACCACACAGACAGTTGCCTATGGGTTCTCGTGGGAGCATCCGTGGGCGTACTGCCTCTGGCAGACGTGCCCAAAGAGGTCTGTCAACCTCAGCTATGTTTCGGGCTGTCATGCAGGCACAGTCACGTATGGAAAGGTACACCAGACAGGGTCTGAGGGAGCTGAGAGCGTGTCGCACATCCATGACTGACAGTATGCGTGACATTGTGGATGCTATCCGTAATTTCACAGATGTCATAGACAGACATTGTGGGGACATATTACAGCAGTTCCACAACCACATGTCCATGAGCCAGGGCAATGGTGGACGGTTGCGGCATTGACGTGGCCGTATGCCAGCAACAGCAGCAGCTGGCAGTCAGCGTGAATGACAACAGGCCTGCGGACGCCCCCATAGTGCCAGCAGCAGCCCCAGCAATGCTGGGTCTGTGCTGTCATCAGACCGCCCCAGGAGACCACGTGCATATGGCTCTGGACAGTCCCAACAGGGACCTGTGTCCAGTCAACAAACTCCCACTTCTGATGACAGTACCCAGTCTGGCTTAGTACCGGATACGGTCAGTAGCACCCTTGCCAGGCACAGGTACCGTGTCCGTGGCCACAGACACTGATCTGTATGACCTGCCAGGTGCAATCTGTGGCTGTCCACAAACTCCAGTATATGGCAGCCATGAGGTGGAACTGTGTGCATGCATACACACATGCGAAATGTTAACACCTAGGGCTACCACATACATGCACACACTGCACCAACACTGCCCCACCCTGTACTGCTGTCCCTCACCAACACACATACATGTCAATTGGTGGTATCAGTGGAAGACTCAGGCATACCTAGTTCACACCCTGTGCATATGATGAAACTGTGCCACCTCCTGCAATCTCCAACATCAGTGAAGGAACAGGTTAACATGTTGCTGATGCACAGGGTGACTACATAGAGGTGTATAACTGGTATCATGTTGGTAACAGTACAATGTGCTGATATGATTGTGTGTATGTCCCAGCATGCCTGATGCAGTAACTGTATGACTGTTCTGAATTGTTATCTACACCAATAGTAAGTACCATAGTGTAACAGCTGCACATTATTGTACACCGGTGGTAAGGATGTCAACAGATAGCCACACACATAGGTAGCACAGGGGAGAAGGTAATGCAAGTAGTGATACGCAATGATGGTCATGTACACTAATGGTGGCATGTTGCCCACAACGACTATGCAATGTGGATGTTTGTGCATGTTGATATGTGTGCAGTACCAATTTAATTTAAATTACAATAAATATTAAATAATATCAGTTCTACCATGGACATCTGAGCTGTGCATTCCTGAGTACATGTTGATAGTACCTGCATATCTGCACTGTTACCTACTGGAAGTGGTACCCCTTCTTTGTTGTACAATGGACTACTTCCAGCCCTGCTTACTGTAGCTTTGTTTGCATGCATGTTTGCTTGAGGTTCCCTGGAACACTGATTCCACCTGCAATGCAGATTTACAGAGCATCTGTGGATTCCTAGTGACATCTGCATAGCGTACTATACATATGTCAATTTTCCACCTGACAGAACGTCACTGTCTGTCCTGTTCGCATGTACGTTGCCTGTGACACATTGCATATGACTTACCTGGCATTTACCCATGTGTGCAGTCATATATGCCAGCACTATGAAATCAGTAGCAGTACACCCACACATACTCACCTTCAGTATGTTGTTCCCCATTGGCCCTATGTGTTGGTAATCACCATGGCAATCACACTACTATGGTAGCATGTGCAAAGGTAACCTGTGAATCACCTCTATGATCCAGTTGTGGTTTATGTGAGTCATGTGGCAATGTCACAGCTGCCACATGTAAGCAGTCAACCCTCTCCCCTGGCCAGGAACGTACAACACATGTGTGAGATGCAACCACATAGCCAATCTGGGGACTGAGCACTCTGAACCCAGTACTGCCATACCCTGTCAGGTGGCATGACATACTACAGTGATTACAATACCAGTTTGACACAGACCCGCACTGACAGCAATCCGAACACACTGGGGCATACTTGGAGCCTCAGAATAACATCCTGCCTGAGCATCACACACCTCCGCAGCTGGCACACAGGCATACGTTAAGTCGGAACAGAGCACATGCCACACATGGCACACACATCCCATGTGCCACACACTCACAGCCTGTAGGGCTGCACAACACACCTGCTACAGATGTGTCAGGTACCTCTCTTGGCTGCTGCAGTGGGGTCCTGCTCAACAAGCTGTACATGGTGAAGGTCACAGTGATATGCCCGTGGGGCACTATGGTCCACCACATAACACATGCATACAGGTCAGTCAGAGGCATGGACACATATGACTCAGTTATTGTCCATGGCACTATGGATGACCTGAGATGTATCTCCCTGGACTACATGATAGAGAACAAAGAAGGGCTCTCTTAGCATGTGGCACAGGCCGGTATGAGCCTGACCTTGGTTGCCATCATACCCTCACCAGGTATGCTACCACAATATGTAGGAAGGGTGTTCTATGTCTACATTCTGCTCAATCTCCAATGTCATTCATAGGGTATCCAATGGCTGTCAGTGTGTGCTTACATGCTA
The DNA here is from genome assembly GCF_019279795.1 of Protopterus annectens. NCBI lineage: Eukaryota > Metazoa > Chordata > Ceratodontiformes > Protopteridae > Protopterus > Protopterus annectens. The sequence goes on from NC_056731.1 coordinate 1,044,708,626, forward strand.
GGGAAGCCACAATGATTTGCGAGGGGCAGCTTGCACGTGTCACCCATGGGCCATTGTATATTGGCGAAGCTCCTTGATACACACATAGTGCCTTTTGCTGCAGGGCACAGATTACATAGCCACCTCCATGGGTATCACTCGGGGTAGGACACTAACAGTAATGCTACACAACACCAGCAGTGTACACTGCAAGATGCATGCACTGGACACTGTCCTCAGCAAGGTAAACTGCAATATCTGTGCAGTAACAGATTCCTGATTCACAGCTCACAGGTGCAACCCATCACTGCCAGGTTATACCTCATACCATGCCTGTCGTCCCCTACACATGTACCACACATGAACAGAGGGGTGGTATCTCAAGGCACCACAGATACACACACCTCCAGGTTGTTGGCACAGCACAAAGCATCAGGGCCTATCCGTGAGCAGCTAACAGTGTGTTGGACTGCCTTCTGGTTCAAAGCCTGGCACACACAACCCTCCGATACACAGGAAACCCACCTGTCCTCCCTAACAACACTGGGAATATGATGGTCTCTAGATATGTCTTTATATGGCTGGACTGCATCCAGCCGAACATTGTGTGTGAGCATTACTGTAGCTACAACACACTAGCTGAAAGGTTCCCAGCATGTAGTCACTGAATTGCAGTGGAACAACATGTTACCACTCCCACAACAGGTGGGAACATGCAGCACCTGTTCATCGACTACATGTAGACTATATGGCCCAGACCAGATGTGTATCCCCCGCTGTTAGGATGATACAATGTACAACTCACACTGTATATACACATACCACATGCAGCCCCTGCACAGTAAGACACAGTCATAATGTTATGCATTGCAAATACTATTTATCTACTTGAGGCACGTGTCAGACATAGTAACTACTGAAGGTCACAGGTATATATGTGTATATGTCACACACATACATCATGTGTGCATTGCCATTGCTGGTTTAAGCAATGTCATGCATTGTTATGAACAACAACCCACACATGGTCATTTTGTGTGACAACCACACGTGGCAGTTGTGGGTTTCCAAAACATACCTATCTGTGGTCTGACAGTGGTAATAGACCCAGTAGCGGAGCACACTTTTGGCATTACTGGGCAATTAGCCCTGTTTGGCTGTACTGATAGTGTGGTGACATCACCTGTGTTTACTGGGGGAATATGCAGCATCTGGTGTATTGTAGTAGTTGCCAAAAGGAACTGTTCTCTCACACTTGCAATTACACACACCCTTCTACCCCCCCCACAAACAGACACACACACACACACACACACACACACACACACACACACACACACACACTTGCCGGATTCATACCCCTACCTAACTATGTTATGACACGTGAGAGATAAGCACTAGCGAAGCACACTATTTGGATTACTGGGAGGTTACTCTTCTCCGGCTGTACTTATAGAGTGCTGACATCATCAGTGTTTGGAAAGGGTAATGTGCATCATGTAGTGTGTTCTCCTGATTGCCAAAAAGCACTTCTTTCATACAAAATTGCACACCCACAAACTCCCCTCATTGAAACACACACACTTGCCCTTTGCAGGATTCAAACCCCTACTTAACTATGTTATGATACTTGAGAGAGACGCATTAGCAGAGCGCACTATTCGGATTATGGGAGGTTTCCCTTCTCCAGCTTTACTTATAGGGTGCTGACATCATCAGTGTTTGGAAAGGGTAATGTTCATCATGTAGTGTGTTCTCCTAATTGCCAAAAAGGACATATCTTTCATACAGACTTGCAAGCACACAAACTCCTTTCATCCACACACTTGCAGGATTCAAACCCCTACCTAGTTATGTTATGACACTTAAGAGAGACATATTAGCAGAGCACGCTATTTGCATTACTGGGAAGTTTCCCTTCTCCTGCTGTACTTATAGGGTGCTGACATCAGCAGTGTTTAGAAAGGGGAATGTGCATCCTGTAGTGTGTTCTCCTAGTTGCCAAAAGGGACATTCCTTTCATACAGACTTGCACACACACTAACCCCCCTCCACACACACTGAGCATTTGCAAGATTTCAAACCCCTACCAAACTATGTTATTACACTCGACACAGACGCATTAGCAGAGCACGCTATTTGCATTACTGGGAGGTTTTTCTTCTTTTGCTGTACTTATAGGGTGCTGACATCATCAGTGTTTAGAAAGGGGAATGTGCATCCTGTAGTGTGTTCTCCTAGTTGCCAAAGGGACATTTCTTTCATACAAACTTGCACACACACTAACCCCCCCCTCCACACACACTGGGCATTTGCAGGATTCAAACCCCTATCTAACTATGTTACGACACTGATGCATTAGCAGAGCACGCTATTCACATTACTGGGAGGTGTTCCTTCTCCTGCTGTACTTATAGGGTGCTGACATCATCAGTGTTTAGACAGGGGAATGTGCATCCTGTAGTGTGTTCTTCTAGTTGCCAAAAGGGACATTTCCCTCACACAGATTTGCACACACAACAACCCTGCTCACCCACACACACACACACACACACACACACACACACACACACACACTGAGCATTTGCATGGTTCAAACCCCTACCTAACTATATTATGACACCTGAGGTAGATGCATTAGCAAAGCGCGCTATCCGAATTACTGGGCATCTGCTCTGCACCTGCAGTATTTATAGGGTGCTGACATCTTTATTTCTACAGAGGTATGTACATCTAGTACTACCTGTCAGGTGGGGGATAGCATATATATGCATTTGCAGCCACCTACTTCAGGGTCAGATATGCACATCGCACTGGCAGGTTATGTTCTATACCATGCTTCGTGACCACAGGACCTGTAACACACAACACAACCAGTCCAGAACACCCCTCCCACATCCAGGACACACACTTTGCTTCTCTGGGAACAGTGCCGGGATATGCAGGTGTTCACATACACCATTCCAGTTGTTAACGTCAGGAACAGGAATATTGTGTGTGGGAACTACTCAGGCCTCTACAACATTACCCTGCAGTCACGACAATTTGTGGGTCCATGTGCTATGACAGAACCACTCACCACAGCCACATGGGGGAATACATATTGCACCTGACCATCTGCAACATGGGTACTCACTGTTCCACACCAGAGGTAGACCACCATTGTTGATATTTGACCATACCCACCTTTCCCTAGACATCCATATCCCATCCCCACCCCAAGGCAAGGTTGTCACTGCAAACAAACTGTATTTATCACAAGCAGACTTTACACTTGTGAAGACTGGGGTGGAAGACTTCAAAGGACCCATGCTGGGGGACTATACTGGCCACTCTGCATAATCCTTGACAATTGCATTCTATGAGCATGTGAAAGATTTGCATTGATCATGCTATCCCACATATACCCATGACTGCTCCACAACAGGACACCTGTCAGGTGTACACCAGCCATATATGAGCTGTCCAACAGACAGAGTGAGCTAATACATTGCAGAGCTGTAGCCCACAGAGGGAGGACACTTCTGAACAGTACTGGCACGACACTTCAATCCCACATAATCATCACGACACAGTGTTGACAGTGAAATTGTCCAGACAATGCAGATGAGGCTCCCCTCAGTCTGTTATTGATACCCACTTACTGTTAGAGGTCCTCAACAACCCTCTTCCTGCACACACCAACAACATGGATGTGGCTTAGCACATTCAAACCCTGGGATCTCCACTGTGTCCCTGATTGACAGAGGCACAGCACACTAGCCTCACACAATGCCTTATGTGACCTACTTTACAGTGGCACAGTAGCCTACTGTACTGGGGATGCAGACGCCAAGCACACTCTGGCTAAGCTTTCATTCTCTAGGGCAAACAGCCTAGCATTGACCTCTACACCCATATGTTTAATTGTCAGATGCACAATATTTGTTGCTGATAGACTGTTTGCAGGTCTTTATTGCCATAGCATTCCCTGTTTCTATGAACAACTTGTGTATCTGTGGAAGATGTTTGAATATGAGGGGGATCCACTATATCACTTATGTCTCTGTAGTCATTTAACTGTGTGCACTGGGCAGATTGCTGTGATGTGCTTGGTTCCGGGAATGACACGTACAAATACCAGATATGTGTGGCCAACTGCTAAACGGAGATATGGCCTAAGTGTGTTTGCATGCCCAGTTCAGCCTTTCCATGACATGTTGTCTGACATATGTCTCATTTATCAAAGTGTGCGAGCATGCCCAGTGTGAGCTTTCCATATGTTGAACTCTGCAGTCCACCACATATGTGGATGAGTGTGAACTTCAACAATATCTCACGTTTATGGTTGTGTGTTGGGTGTCATGTTGTGTACTTACTGGCCAACTGCTTTGTGTCTGAAAACAACAGGGATTATACTGTGCCTGCAGGTTTTGCATGGGATACTTTGCATACAGTTGTCAACATCCTTTCATACTGATCTAATACTGTAGTACAATATAGTGTACTGGATCAGTACTTTCACTGTGGTGGACAGTATCCTGGGATTTAGTCCTATCACTGCTTTAAATTTTCATAGTGAGCACAACAGACTGTTTAGGGGCCAGTTGTGCACATATGACCATGTTGCATTATGTTCAGATATGGACTACTTAAACCAGGCTTGTCCAGCATTGGTAGTGTATTCCACAACATAGGTGGACATTGGCAAAAACTAGCGATGTGCCGTAGGCCATTTCTAATGCTAGTCAGAGAGTGTGTTTGTCCTTCGACATACATTGTAACTGGAGTTTGCCATGACATATGGCATGGTAAGTATACTGTGCCTCCGTCTATCTGTGACATAACAGAGATACCCAGGGTAAACCTACCATCTCCCATCCACTCATCAAGATTCCTCTTGAGGAGAGTCGATGGGTGACTCTCTGGCTAACCTGTACTGGGAGTTTACTCAAGAGTGGGGGTGGCTTCTGTGTTATGGATCATTCAGTACAGCTTGTCCTATGTATGTCAGTGCTGGGGTTCAGGTCTCTCATGTGCATAGCTCACTGCCATTCAGATTGTACAAGGTGCAGCATGTTCATTGATTCCAGCTTGGACATGGCTTTATACATCAGGCACAGCTTGCCTCTGGGTGGGCAGTATGGCAGTGTGTGGAACTGCAATTTGTTTAATCAGGCAACACATGGCATCTGTTCAAGCTCTTTGCTACTCCTGGTGAGGTACTGTTGGGGACTTTACAGTTGATGGAGATGTCTGCAGAGGTACATCCCACAGGGGCTATTGTAGTCAATTGTAATGCTGATGTAGGATGACTGCAGAGCCACAATGACCTCCCCTTATCTAGATATGACAACCTTCATGATTAGGTGGGTATATGGTATGTTTCTGTGAACACTACAGCCACATGTTTGTCCAATGCAGGATATCTATCACCTTGTGTCCCCAGGTCTCTCATTACATGTTAGGTACATAATGGATTAACACCTATGTGGTAATTGGTGGGCACTTACTGTATATCCACAGGGGTTGACTATACACTTTTCTGCAATTAGCTTGCTGACATGGCTATGGCACCAGTTGTCTGTTTCTATGTGGCCCTTTTGTGGGATGCTTGTGTCAGCTGGGGGTCAGATATGGTGGGCAGTTTGTAGTCCTCTGCATACATGTTCAGACACAGTCCTTCCATGTTGGCCTGTACCTATGGGGCATATATACCAAACGAGGGAGGTCCCAGGACCAAGCCTTGTGGGATGCCACTTATATCTGGTTTGTAGTCTGACATGGCTGCAGCATGTCTGACCATGTCAGTTCTGTCCTTGGACTGGTTTGCAACCCCTCTACTGACATAGGGGTTTATATTTAAGCTGGTGAACATATCTATACTGAACACATAGGGTATTGTATAGAAGCATTTGCAAAGTCCAGCTACGCTGTGTGGAACACATTGCCCTCATCATTGACCTTAATGACTGTTTCAATTGGGTCAAACATGTTTAGGGGCAGGATCTGCACTTAAGACAGCCATACTGGGTAGGGTCCAGTGTCAGTAGGTCCCTGATATCTTTATGTCTGCGGTACATGCTGATCCTTTCTATAGCTGTGCAGACCAAGCTTGTCAGGATTCTGGGGTGGTAGTTTGCAGTATACATTCAGGCAACACCTTTGTTGAGAATGACCACTGTTGTTGTACACTGCTCTTTGGGTACATATCCTGTGGTAAGGCTGACATTGAGTAGTAGTGTGATTTGCCATTCCATTCTTCCTGGATTCCATGATGGACTGAGCCCAGGACATCATCTCATACCATTGCTGCTGTATGTTTTGCTTTGTAGATGCTGGCTGTTACCTCAGCATCTGCAATGTCAGGGGGCCAGCAGTCTGCTGGGATAGATATTTTGCATTCGGGGGGGGGGTTGCACTGCACCTGTCAGGTTGTATTTTGGCAATATGTGTGTGTGTCTGGTATGTTGTTTGTAATATTTGTGTGATTCAGAGCATATCTGTGAATTCCCAACACGGTTCCTACCATCAGTTGAGTAAGCCTTGGGATTATCCTTAGTGTCCTGTACAATTTGTATCTTCATAGGTTCATAGGTTCATACTAGGCTATCCACCCTATGGCATTTGTAAGCCTAGCCAGAGTGTGTGTGTGTGTCTTTCGCCGCCCCTTGCTATGTGAATATTATGGCCATTTATGATTTACTTTACTGTGCCTCTGTCTGGATGTGACACATTGAAGACCCCCAGTGTACATCTACGATCATCCATCCACTTGGCAATATTCCTGTTGAGGAGTGTCAGTGAGGGGCTCTGCCTAAGATGGAGTGGGTTCCTGTTCCAGGGTGTGGGGAGCCTCTGGGTTATGTATCTGTCCCTCCAGCACATCCTATTTCATTATGTGTTGAGGTTGTCATCTGTCACTCTCACAGCTCCAATGGCTTTGATATTTCTGGGGTGGAGCATGTCCATTACTCCTGTGTTGGACATGGCCTTGTACAACAGACATACAATGCCTCTGTGTAGGCAGTATGTGACTGCATTCAGCTGGGGTGTCTACAGCCAGGCAGCATATGACATATATTTGAGACCCTTTATCCTCTTGGTGAGTTACCTTTGAAGTCTTTCTAACCGCTGCAGGTGTCAGGTAAGGTACATCCCAAATGAGGCATTGTACTAGATTATGGGTCTGATAAGAGAACAGTACAGGGGCACAATGACCTCTGTTGACGTAGATGTGAATCCTTTCATGGTACGGTGTCCAATATAGACAGTCTTCCTAGCCACAGTGGCAATGTGAGTGTCACATAACAGGTTACTACCCACTTGTGTCCCTAGGTCCCTGATTACTCCTTGCATACATAATGGTTTACCACCTATGTGGTAATTTGTGAGTACCTTGTTTGGTATTTGGTGGGACATTCATACTGTCCAGTGTCTTCAGGACGTCTGGGTGGGGTTCCTGTGTGTGAGAGTGTGGTCTGTAGCATGCTACAGACTGTACAGCAGTTTTGACTACAGTTAGGTGCACATGGGTGGTCTCCGATGCTTCGTGCATTGTCAGTTACCTGGATGTATGGGTGTCTGTGCTGCATATGGATACTCCCCCTCCTTTTATGTTTTGGTCCAGGTTTTGGGGCCATAATGCATGATATGAGGTATAACCTGGTAGTGCTGGTGTGCTGTCAGTAGGCTTGCAGCAGGTTTCTGTCACTGCACAGACTTCGATGTTCTCCATACTGGGAAAGGCCTCAGGAGCATGCATATTGTGGTTTACACATCTGGCAATGGTCAACATTACCCTTATGTTTCTTACCACTTATGTTTTCTAGGATGGTGGGTTACTCTTTTCAGCCTTGCCTACATATGGCTCTATGGAGGTGGCAAAAGCCTTATCCAATATCCAGATGCCCAGGGGTAATAGGTGCAAGCCATCCCTGGAACAGCAGCATGGCTTGTCATGCATGACATCTCAAGCAGACAGACATTAGATCCTCTTGGACTGACAGCTGTAATTGTGCCACCTGTTAAAGCTGATCATTCTGTGTTTGTACTGTGGCATCATTCTTTGTGAGGGTAGGATGCTGCAAACAGCCAGTGTCATACCGGCCTGGAGTACATACTCAGAGAGCTCATTCATGTCTCTTTTCATGTAGTTCAGGGAGGTACATCTCAGGTCATTCACACCAGCATGGACAATGACTGCATCATATTTCTACTTGCTTTGGGGTGACCTGCGTACTTGTATTATGTGGCGTATTGTAGCAGCCTACAGGCAGCTTACTGTACCCTTTCCCTTGTTCAGTCTGGTGAGTGGGGCAGCAGTGTGTCTGCCTATAGAGTCACCTATTACAACTGTATCAGGCATGTTGTTTCTCCTGCTGGCCTGTGACTGTTTGGCACACCAGCTTTGTGTACTATGTGTTGCATGTGCTATGTTTGGATTTTGTGGTTGTTTGGGGGTCTGCTTTGGAGGCCTCTGTTGGTGTGGTGTGTTTGTAATTAGGGCCTCTGGGAATGTTTTTCTGTGTTTATGTGTTTGGTTTACAGTTGTGATAGGTCTATGTGGGACTGGGTTTGTGGTATGTGTGGTTACCTTCTCCTCCTGACTAGTTTTGACAGTACTGAGTTGAGGGAGCTCAGCCTCCGGTTTGGATAACTGGTTGCATCTCTCACATATATTTGTATTTATTGGGGGGAGTTGAGGGTTGTCTGTGTACTTGGGGCAGGTGTAACATTGCCTCAGGATTCACAGATTCTACTTGTTGTATCTGGCCTTAGTGGATTGTATGTGTGGACATATTTTATTGCCATACTACTGATCAGTGATTACTTCCCTTTTCATGTTTGCTCTACCATGTAGTAGCTTCCACATTCTCTTGCATGGTTTGGTAATGGCTGGAGTCCAGCTTGCCAGATGCCTGCGTGTATGGCATTGTGTCTTGTTGTTATTTGTGATTGCATAATCCAAACATTCCTGGCTGTGTTCATGGAATGCCTGTATAACAGGTTCTGCGGTGTGTCCCATATTTTGCACCTGCACAGGGCCTTTAATGGATTCCACATCAGTTTGGAGGGGTGCATCTTATGCTTTACAAATGTTTTCCACTGTGGTTTTCTGGCCAGGGACTGTGGTCAGGATGTGTATATCCGGTGTGATTACTCTATGGTCTGGTCTTACCAGTGAGGGATACACTTCTCATCTTGCCATCCAGTACCCATGTTGCTGATTATCATATCCAGTATGCTTACCCCTCTTGTGGAAGTGGTATGTTGTTCCTGGGCATTTTGGTTTATGGATTCTAGGGACTTTTCTCCTACAGTGTTGGTGCTAGTATAATGCACCCAGTGTATGTCTGGGTATTTTCAGTCAACCAATATAATGTGGTTTGGGGGGCTTGATATATTCATGTATTCTAACATAGGCCAGGTGCAGTTCATGGTGTTAGGGTGGTAGTCTGTAGCAGGCTATATACTGGGAAGTAGTTTTAGCCACTGTTACTTGACTATGGCTAGTCCATGTTGCTTCTTGTTGTGGTACCAACATGGGTGTGTGTTTATCCTTGGCAATTATTGCTAGTCACCCTCCTTTTGTAGCTTGTTCCATGTTTTGAGGCTGTACAGCACAGTATGAGGTGTAACCTGGTAGTGTTAGGGTGCTGTTGTGAGCCTTGACCCAGTTTTCTGTTACAGGACAAATATCAACATTCTCCATACTGGGTGCATTTACACTGCACGCATCTTGCTGTTTAGACTTCTGGCATTGGGTAGCATTACATCTAGGTTCTTATCCCTTGTGGTACCTATGGAGGTGGGTTTGTGTTTTGAGCCTTACCTATTCAGCCTTTGCTAGTATCCATGAGGCCTGGACTGATAGGTGTACGCTGCCTCTAGCAGGTGGAGCATCATGTCATGCTCAGCATGTCATCCCAGGCTGGCACACATTGGTTCCCCTTTGACTAACTGCATTACTTCAGCCAATTATTGCAATTGATCATCCCATCATCATATTGTGGCTTCATGCTTGGTGAGGGTGGATGTTAGTCACGGTCCTCAAGTGTACATATAGTACATGGTGTTACATTACTTAACACATGGCATTCATGCCTCAGGTGGTGTTGCAGGGCTGCCTCTGTCGGATGCACATATTACACTACCTGTACATGTTTGAGAGCAGGTTATGTCATTTTAGGCATCCATGTTATTATATGAGTGAGTCAGAGAGGGGTATCATTCCCAGGGTTCCTACTGAGCCAGTGTATGTGCTATGCATTGCCTCTTTGCCAAGGCCAGGGCATACTGGGCATGCCTCCTTCTGCCTACTGGGGCATGCTCAGGTTGTTCCTCCTCCGAGTCACGCTCTGCCTGTGATGGCCTTGGCAATGGTGGGGGGCTGTTTGGCCTGGCCCTATGCTGATCCTTTTGCAGCTGTTTTCACAAGATCATATTATGTAGCATAGCACATACCATGACAATTTGGGTACATGTAGTTGGTGAGTACTGCAAGGCTCCACCAGATGTGTCCAGACACCGGAACCATGACTTGAGCAGCCCAAACACACGCTCTATTACATTACGTGTTTGTGCGTGTGCCTCATTATGGCATTCCTGTTCAGGTGTGTGTGCGTTTCTGATGGGTGTCATCAGCCACTGCTCCAGTGCATAACCTGAATCCCCCACTAGGTGTCCGTGTGGGATGTCCCCATTGGCAAATGTCTGGTACAGCTGCGTCAAATGCCAGATATGGGAATCATGGTAGCTCCCAGGGCAGCCAGCACACACATTCATTATTATGCCCTGGGCATCACACACAACCTGGCAGTTGATGGAGGGGAAGCCCTTGTGGTTAATGTAGGCCGTACCCCGCTCACCGTCTGGTGCTTTGATGCATATGTGCGTGCAGTCTATTGCACTCACTACCTCAGGGTATTCCGCTATTTTCTGGAAGAGATGCATATTGCTGGCCAATACCTCACGGTCATTGGGGAAATATACATGATCACTCTCATGTGCTGACATGGCATCCAGGAACTGGTGCAGTACCCTGGAGGCTGATACCTGTGATATCCCCATCATATCACCAGTTGGTATCTGGAAGGTACATGTTGCTAGTATTCTTAGGCCAACACATACCTTGGTTTCCATTGGGATGGGTTCCCCTCTGTTGGTTCTGTGTGTGAGGTGTGGCCTGCACAGCTTGACAATTTGCTGCAGGAGGTCTCTGTCCACTCTATAGTGCTCTACTATCTCCAGCTCATGTAACCCATGGTAGGTGACCCTGTGCCTGTACACTCTTCTCCGTCTCCTCACTGTGGGTTGTCTGGCACCATCTGCATTGTCACCACCCTCAGCAAGTCGCCTATGTCTCCTTATGACAGCTATGGCAGCCCCTATCATTTCTGCAATGAGTTCAGCGTTTTCAGTTTTCACTTCTAATAGCTTACTCCTGTCTTGCAGTGTCTCTTGAGAGATACATCCTGCACTGCTGTTTGCAGAGTTTTAAGTGATTGACTGAGCTACTATTCTGCCTGTGTAATTGCCTGCTTCTAATTGTTTTCACCTGCTAGCTCCAGCAATATTCCCTGCTAACTTCCTACTAATTCTGTTGCTTCCTTTTTCCTTTCTGTTTCCTCGGGGGGAGCAATGTGCATACCAGCAAAAACACGCTCACAGTGGCTTACATGCATGCACATATGCTTACACGGTTCGGAATCTGCTTATTCGGGTTAAAACGCGCACACACCAGCGCAAGCAGTGTTACAACTCTGCCAACAGGCTCCCACATGCTCAGTCTGCCCTACACGTGCGCACACTAGCGCAAACAGTCTTACAAGTCTAACAACATGCTCCCACATGCTCAGTCTGCCTTACACGCATGCACACTGTCCTACCCGCACCTCATGGCACACACACATGCGCATGCACGCCCAGAAAGAAACTTTGGTGTTGGTAACAGTGTACACCTTCCATTTCTTGATTTTCTCATGCTTATCTTGTGGCACTCCTCTTTCCATGATCTGTGTCTGACATCTGTCATGTAGCACTGACCTCCAATGAACTTCATTTCTTTCTACCATTCCCCCCTGTGATGTCACCTATCTCCTACTCTATTCCTCCCCCTTATGTATCTCTTACACTACTCAGAATGTGCTCATTTGCTATGTGACAGTGGGATTCAGTATCCTCACCCTCATTTACATCAGATTGCCTACTAATGCTTAGTTACATGTCTTAGACTCAGCTTCCCCCCTTAGCAACCACTAAACGGTGGCCATGTTGTTTTTGGTCTGCTGTTCCCTGCATTGTAAATCCATGTATTGCATAAAACCCACATTTGTGGGTTTATAACCTTCATTTTTATAGCTTATACAGCGCAGCCCGTTTAGCGGGGCTGCGCCATGCTTAAACACCGGCGATCGCTGAAAAAAAAAATGATTTCTCATATTTGCATCGGGGTACCTTGCCAATGGCCAGATATTTGGCCATTGGCATGCTGCCTGACACATATGCACCCTTTATTTGGAGCTGACATGGCTCCATTGTGATTTTTGCAGAAACATACTCAGTTGTCAACTGAGTACATTTTTGCAGCTAAAACGGCTCTTACACAGGCTGCTTTCTGTTTCGTGGATTGCTACTCTACCTCATTTGCATGCCTTTTAGCTGCAAGTGAGGTATTTAGCATATCCACACCCAGTCCATGTAAGAGACGTTTTAGCTGGTCTCTTACATGGAGTTTCGGGCTGTTCCTGGATCGCGAGGCTTGCATGGAGTCTTACATGTCTCTTACACTCCGTGCAAGCCTTCGTGAATCCTGCCCTATGTCTTTAAACATTTGTATGCTCAATTATACAATTATTCAATTGTATTTAATCAGTGGCTTAATTGTTGTATGTATAAAAGGATGGTCTTGTTAACTGTCTGGTATTCTGAAGAAAACAATCCTAATATTTGACGAAAGCGCTTAATAAAGTTTATTTATTTCTGTATCCTGCTCCATTTTCATGCCTTTTGTTACTTGGTGTTTTTCTACAAATTTCATGTTTAGGAAGCAAATAAGAAATACAACTGATTGTCAAACATTTGTAAGAACAAACCTGTCACTCTAGAAACTCCCCAAAATGTTGTGAGAGTAATAAGCCAAGTATGTCCCATCTCCACCCCCATGTTGTGAAGCTGTGACCAGAGTGTGTGCAGTAACAGAGTGAGATGTGAGCAACAGAGTGAGACGTATGTGCATAATACTAATGTGGAATCTGGTAATGTGTGTGACAACATTCAGGTAGTGCAAGCAAACATTGCCCCCACAGGTCTGTCAGATATGAAAACTGTGCCTAGAAATAAAAGATTGATATCCTGTACTGGTACTGCTTACTCTGGTATTATACGACATTGTTAGTGTTGCAGTTGCTCTGAATAATAAGGTAGTACTCATCACTGACACCCACACTGTGCTACATAATAAAACTGTCTAGGAAATCCTGTATAAGAGTGTTGTAATTACAAGATCAGATTGGAAAACTACAGGAGACTTATAGACAAAAATCTGAGAAAAGATACACGGCAATATGTATATAGCACACTCAACTTTGATAGACACCGTTTTGTTTTTAGCAGACACAGCATTGGTTCAAATCCTGGGAGTAGTAATAAGCTGTATGCAGAATCATACCCCAAAAGTGTACAGAATTGTCCAGAATGTCCAGTTAATCGGTCATATCTGCCAGCTTTTAACCTGTCCCCCTGTCATATCAGTGTGCTAATCTCTGACATGTAGGCAGCATTTCATGTCATATAACTGACTGTCAGGCCTGTACATATTTGGAAAATGTCAATGAAAACAAACCTCTCACTGTACAACTCACCAAAGGTTTAAGAGGGCAATAGTCAAAATATGTCCCGGTTCACCTGATTGTGGTCAAGACATGCCCAGAGTGTGTGCAATAAGAGATGGACAGTTATGTGCATAACATCAACCTGGAATCTGAAATATATGTAGAAACAGTCAGGTAGTGTTAACAAACAATACCTCCACAGGTATACCAGGTAAGAGGTGTATACTGCAGGTAAAACTCAGCTCATGTATATAGTTGTCTACATCCATACCACTGTCCAAACTAAGATCATAGGGTAGTGTAATAATACCTGTATGGTACAGATCACAGCACTGACAAGGAAAGTAATGAGAACTACAGGGGTATACAAGTTGTTAATTGACGTCTTTCTACCCCCCACTATATCTGCAACAATAAACTAAATACACAACTCAGTTGGTATGTGCTCCATTAAATCTATTGTTGGGACATATGTACTATTGTTTGATAAATATTTAAATTTGTTTCTATGCATGTGCCATGTTGAAATACTTCCACATAGGTGGCATGCTGCCATCAATGTACCTGCATGCTGTTATAATGGCCACTGTGGTTCCATAAATGCATGTGTTCTGTTTGCTATGCAACTGTTCCATATCTGATGTTTTAGATTAATGGAAATAGCTATGCATGCTGTTATACCTAATCCTGGAATGTGTTGACAATTACTAACCCACATATGTTGTAAAATTGAAACACGATAGCATGTTTGGGAAGGTTGGTCCCAGCAGACTCACCTGTCCCACCTCATCTGGCCATGCTACCAGGCACCAGCACATCTGGGGCCCACCCTGGGACTTCCTCATCCATTGGTCCTGCACCACCTTTGGGTAGAACTGCCTTAGTGGACGGGGCTCACCCACTATGGAGAGGGTGCAGACAGGACACTGTCACCCGTTGTCAAAAGGTCCAGGGCGTGGTGTGTAGCAAGCTCCACAGGGAGTTTGGAGATCTGCTACACCAGCTTGAGGGCCACGTGTTGCAAATGGAGGGTTGGCCTGTTCCTCCTACAGGCAACTGCTTATTCGGGTTAAAACGCGCACACACCAGCGCAAGCAGTGTTACAACTCTGCCAACAGGCTCCCACATGCTCAGTCTGCCCTACACGCACGCACTAGCAAACAGTCTTACAAGTCTAACAACATGCTCCCACATGCTCAGTCTGCCTTACACGCATGCACACTGTCCTACCCGCACCTCATGGCACACACACATGCGCATGCACGCCCAGAAAGAAACTTTGGTGTTGGTAACAGTGTACACCTTCCATTTCTTGACTTTCCCATGCTTATCTTGTGGCACTCCTCTTTCCATGATCTGTGTCTGACATCTGTCATGTAACACTGACCTCCAATGAACTTCATTTCTTTCTACCATTCCCCCCTGTGATGTCACCTATCTCCTACTCTATTCCTCCCCCTTATGTATCTCTTACGCTACTCAGAATGTGCTCATTTAATATGTGACAGTGGGATTCAGTATCCTAACCCTCATTTACATCAGATTGCCTACTAATGCTTAGTTACATGTCTTAGACTCAGCTTCCCCCCTTAGCAACCACTAAACGGTGGCCATGTTGTTTTTGGTCTGCTGGTCCCTGCATTGTAAATCCATGTATTGCATAAAACCCACATTTGTGGGTTTATAACCTTCATTTTTTGTTTTATACAGCGCAGCCCATTTGGGCGGGGCTGCGCTGTGTTTAAACACCAGCGATTGCCGAAAAAAAAAAATTATTTCTCTTATTTGCATCAGGGTACCTTGCCAATGGCCACATATTTGGCCATTGGCATGCTGCCTGACACATATGCACCCTTTATTTGGAGCTGACATGGCTGCATTGTGATTTTGTAGAAACATACTCAGTTGTCAACTGAGTACATTTCTGCAGCTAAAACAGCTCGTACACGGGCTGCTTTCTGTTTCATGGATCGCTACTCTACCTCATTTGCATGCCTTTTGGCTGCAAGTGAGGTATTTAGCATATCCACGCCCAGTCCATGTAAGAGACGTTTTAGCTGGTCTCTTACATGGAGTTTCGGGCTGTTCCTGGCTCGCGAGGCTTGCATGGAGTCTTACATGTCTCTTATACTCCGTGCAAGCCTTCTTGAATCCTGCCCTATGTCTTTAAACATTTGTATGCTAAATTATTCAGTTATTCAACTGTATTTAATCAGTGGCTTAATTGTTGTATGTATAAAAGGATGGTCTTGTTAACTGTCTGGTATTCTGAAGAAATCAATCCTAATATTTGACGAAAGTGCTTAATAAATTTTATTTATTTCTGTATCCTGCTCCATTTTCATGCCTTTTGTTACTTGGTGTTTTTCTACAAATTTCATGTTTAGGAAGCAAATAAGAAATACAACTGATTGTCAAACATTTGTAAGAACAAACCTGTCACTCTAGAAACTCCCCAAAATGTTGTGAGAGTAATAAGCCAAGTATGTCCCATCTCCACCCCCATGTTGTGAAGCTGTGACCAGAGTGTGTGCAGTAACAGTGTGAGATGTGCAGTAACAGAGTGAGACGTATGTGCATAATACTAATGTGGAATCTGGTAATATGTGTGACAACATTCAGGTAGTGCAAGCAAACATTGCCCCCACAGGTCTGTCAGATATGAAAACTGTGCCTAGAAATAAAAGATTGATATCCTGTACTGGTACTGCTTACTCTGGTATTATACGGCATTGTTAGTGTTGCAGTTGCTCTGAATAATAAGGTAGTACTCATCACTGACACCCACATTGTGCTACATAATAAAACTGTCTAGGAAATCCTGTATAAGAGTGTTGTAATTACAAGATCAGATTGGAAAACCACAGGAGACTTATAGACAAAAATCTGAGAAAAGATACACGGCAATATGTATATAGCACACTCAACTTTAATAGACACCGTTTTGTTTTTAGCAGACACAGCATTGGTTCAAATCCTGGGAGTAGTAATAAGCTGTATGCAGAATTATACCCCAAAAGTGTACAGAATTGTCCAGAATGTCCAGTTAATCGGTCATATCTGCCAGCTTTTACCCTGTCCCCCTGGCATATCAGTGTGCTAATCTCTGACATGTAGGCAGCATTTCATGTCATATAACTGACTGTCAGGCCTGTACATATTTGGAAAATGTCAATGAAAACAAACCTCTCACTGTACAACTCACCAAAGGTTTAAGAGGGCAATAGTCAAAATATGTCCCGGTTCACCTGATTGTGGTCAAGACATGCCCAGAGTGTGTGCAATAAGAGATGGACAGTTATGTGCATAACATCAACCTGGAATCTGGGAATATATGTAGAAACAGTTAGGTAGTGTTAACAAACAATACCTCCACAGGTATACCAGGTAAGAGGTGTATACTGCAGGTAAAACTCAGCTCATGTATATAGTTGTCTACATCCATACCGCTGTCAAAACTAAGATCATAGGGTAGTGTAATAATACCTGTATGGTACAGATCACAGCACTGACTAGGAAAGTAATGAGAACTGCAGGGGTATACAAGTTGTTAATTGACGTCTTTCTACCCCCCCACTATATCTGCAACAATAAACTAAATACACAACTCAATTGGTATGTGCTCCATTAAATCTATTGTTGGGACATATGTACTATTGTTTGATAAATATTTAAATTTGTTTCTATGCATGTGCCATGTTGAAATACTTCCACATAGGTGGCATGCTGCCATCAATGTACCTGCATGCTGTTATAATGGCCACTGTGGTTCCATAAATGCATGTGTTCTGTTTGCTATGCAACTGTTCCATATCTGATGTTTTGGGTTAATGGGAATAGCTATGCATGCTGTTATACCTAATCCTGAAATGTGTTGACAGTTACTAACCCACATATGTTGTAAAATTGAAACACGATAGCACGTTTGGGAAGGTTGGTCCCAGCAGACTCACCTGTCCCACCTCATCTGGCCATGCTACCAGGCACCAGCACATCTGGGGCCCACCCTGGGACTTCCTCATCCATTGGTCCTGCACCACCTTTGGGTAGAACTGCCTTAGTGGACGGGGCTCACCCCCTATGGAGCGGGTGCAGACAGGACACTGTCACCCATCAACAGGTCCAGGGTGTGGTGTGTAGCAAGCTCCGCAGGGAGTTTGGAGATCTGCTACACCAGCTTGAGGGCCACGTGTTGCAACTGGAGGGTTGGCCTGTTCCTCCTAATTAGCCCCCAGCACAGCCACCTTTGGGGCTGTGAAGGTGCAGTGGTGACTGCCCATGGGTGGGGACCTCTGTCCCACTGTTTCCACTAGGGGCCTCATGGGCTTCTGATTTTAAAACACCTCTCCCCATCAAGGTGTTTACCCCCTACACATGTCATATACCACCTCTGTATGCTCTCTTGTCTGTCTTGTCTATTATCCTACCCAATCCACCTCCCAAAATAGCCTTACTATCCCTCCCCAACATCCTACTCTCACCTGAAAAAAAAATGGCAATCGGTTCCCAAAAAAAAAAAATCTCGCCCCATACATTTTGCACACGTGTCCACTGGACACATGTAGTCTGGTCTAATTGGCTTTACAGCATGTTATTGTTCTCCTCACCCATCCCTCAGGGGTATGAGTGTCCAAATCTACCTCCAAATCAGTGAATATGCACAGCTATTGCTGTAGAAGAAATGGGCAGCTATGGACCTTCCCTAGACCCATCTTGCACATCCCTAGCTATTTTCCATACTGTCTTTCCTTCTTTGTGCCCCTTTTTTACCACTTTCCTATCAACTCTTTTTAATTTCTTTTAAAGAAATTAGCACGGGGTAAGAGGGAGTAAGCACTTTTAAGCAGCAGTAAATGGGTTTAAGCCTGTTTGCACGGGGGTAAGCAATGACTACACAGGTTAAGCAATTGAAAAGCTAAATCAGTATAAGAAACTGTAACCGGAAGTTAGCAGTACTTACCTCCATGCAAACCCGTGCAAACCCACTTGCAACTGCTTAAAAGTGCCTTAATCACTCTGTATCCAACAGCCCTTGTTCTGCCCAGCAACAAAACAAACACCCTCTGCAAGGCTCAAACCCAGAACCCTGCACACCATAGCGATTTACCACTAAGCCATGTCAGACACATATAACATTGATGTTTTCACAAACATATCATCCAGCACAGTCATTCAACAGTACAGGAAATGTATTTATACATGTAGATGTATGTGTGTGTGTGTGTGTGTGTGTGTGTGTGTGTGTGTGTGTGTGTGTGTGTGTGTGTGTGTGTGTGTGTATATGTGTGTGTGTGTGTGTGTGTGTGTGTGTGTGTGTGTGTGTGTGTGTGTGTGTATATATATATATATATATATATATATATATACACACACACACACACACACACACACACACACATATATATATGTAGATGTATGCATATGTGTGTATGTATGTATATGTATATATATATATATATATATATATATATATATATATATATATATATATGTATGTATATACGGATATATATCTATAGATATAAAAGAGAACATAACAAATATATATATGACCAAAGGCACCATTAATGGAGGTGAGGGTGCCCAAGCTAAATACATCTTGTAAGTATTGATATCACCCCATCCCCCACAGCCAAACAGATCTGCCCTGCAATACAGTACCAACTGTTGCAAGTCCCATACCCAGGACCTGACACATCATGGGCACAAGTCGTTAACAGTAATCCATCCCACCTGAGACATACCTCCCTGGACTACATGAAAAGAGACATAGAGGAGCTCTCTGACCATGTAGTCCAGGCTGGTATGACCCTGACCTTGAGTAGCATCTTGCCCTCACCAAGAATCATGCCACAGTATTAAGACAAAATGATCAGTTTCAACAATTGGCTAAAGTAATTGTGTCATTCAAATGGGATCCAGTGTCTGTCAGCCTGTGATCACATGCTCGACAAGCCACGTTGCTTTGCTAGGGACGGCTTACACCTGTCACCCTTAGGGTTTCGTATACTAGCCAAGGCTCTTGCCACCCCCTTAGTGCCCTTTTTAGGCAAGGCTCAAAGGACAAACCCACCTCCATAGACAACCCAAGGATAAAAAAACTAAAGGTAATGCTACTCAACGCCAGAAGTCTAAACCTCAAGATGCACGCACTTGAGGCTCTCCTCAGTATGGAGAAAATCGATGTCTGTGCAGTAACAGAAACCTGGTTCAAGGCTCCTGAGAGCACCCCAGCACTACCAGGTTATAACTCATACCATGTGTTTCGGCCTCAAAACTCGGACCGAAGCACGAAAGGAGGGGGAGTATCTATATTCATCAAAGATACCTACACCTCCAGGTTAGTGGCACTGCACGAAGCATCGGAAACCATCCATGTGCAACTAACAGCGGGCAAAACTGCCTTTCAGTTTGTAGCCTGCTACAGAACACCCTCCCTATTACAGGAACCCCACTTGGCATTCCTGAGAACACTGGAGAATATGAAGGCCTCTCCAAATACTATGTTATTGGGTGACTTCAACTACCCAAGCATTGACTGGGAAAACTACTCAAGCCCAAACACCCTCACCCAACGGTTCCTTGAATCTATAAACTCTAACGCAATGGAACAACTGGTCACCATTCCCACAAGAGGGAACAACATATTGGACCTGGTCATCACCAACATGGGGACTCTATGTCCCACATGAGAGGTAAACCCTTCATTGGTAAGATCAGACCATAAACAAATTTCCCTGGACATCCATATCCCGTTCCCACCCCCAGCCACGGAAATCACTGTAAAGAATTTCTCAAAAGCCAACTTTGCACTTCTCAAGACTGAGGTGGAATCCTTCAAAGCCCCTGGGCCAGAGGATACTACAGCCCAATCCGCAGAATCCTTTACAAATGCATTCTATGAGCACCTGCAGGAATGCATGGATCGTGCTATCCCAAATAAAACCAAGACTCACTCCTCCAAAAACAGGAGTCCAGTCTGGTGGACCCTGGCCATAAATAAGCTATACAACAGAAGGAGGAAGCTACTACATGACAGAGCAAAATCCCAAAAAGGGAAGGCATCTCTGATCAGTATTAGCAAGAAACTTTGATCCCTCATAAAATCATCAAAGGCCAGCTTTGAAAGAAAAATTGCCATATACACTAAAGATAATAACAAGGCCTTCTTTAGTTATGTCAAGAACATGGGCAGAAACTCCCAGATATGCTCTGAATTGTTGCATAACGGTACAAAATATACCAAACCTACAGACATAGCCAACATCCTGGCAGACAGATTCAGCGCAAACTTCTCCCCCCCTTCCCCCCAAAAGGAGCAAATGCCTAGCCCAACTGAATGTAACCTCCCTGACATCACAGATGCACAGGTGAAAGCTGCCCTCTCCAAAGCAAAAAACACAGCATCTATGGGACCGGACGGTGTCCCAGGCTGTGTCTTACATGAGCTCCAAGAAGAAATGAACCCTCACATTAAGTCACTGTTCAAACTTAGCCTTACTACAGGATATGTACCCAAAGAATGGCGTACAGCTACAGTGGTCCCATTCCACAAAAGTGGTGCCACAACGGACCCCGGAAACTATCGCCCCATAAGCCTGACTAGTCTGGTCTGTAAAGCTATGGAGCGTATTATCATGGATCTCATAAACAAAGACATTGGGAGTGTCCAGACACTGGACCCTACCCAATTCGGCTTTGTTAAGGGCAGATCTTGCCTCTTAAACCTAGTTGATTTCTTTGAAACAGTTACCAAAGCCATAGATGAGGGCAAGGTAGTCCACACAGCCTACCTGGACCTCGCAAAAGCCTTCGACACAATACCCCACTCGGGCATCATAAATAAGCTTACCAGCTTAAATATCAACCCCTATATCACAAGATGGGTTGCAAACTGGCTCAGAGATAGAACCCACATGGTCAGAATCACAGGTGCCATGTCTGAATCCAAACCAGTTACAAGTGGCGTCCCACAGGGCTCAGTTCTGGGACCTCTCTTGTTTGGTATATACTTCTCTGAGGTTCAGGCTAACACGGGGGGATTATGGCTGACAAAGTTCACAGATGACTGCAAACTGGGGGCCATAATCGAATCTCCAGCTGACACAAGCATCCTCCAAAAGGGTCTCACAGAGACAGATGCTTGGTACCAGAGCCACGGCCTCAAGCTAAATGCTAAAAAGTGCATAGTCATCCCCTTTGGGAAAAACAAGGTGCTCACAAATTACCACATAGGTGGTAATCCATTAAGTACGGAAGAAGTAATTAGAGATTTGGGGACCAACGTAGATAGAATCTCTCCTTTGATAATCACGTTGCCAAAGTGGTTGGAAAGACCTTCTATATAGCCCACCTTATCATGAAAGGGTTCGCATCTAGATCAAGAGAGGTCATTGTGCCCCTCTACTCGTCACTCATCAGGCCCATAATTGAATACAATGCCCCTTTTGGGATGTACCTTACCCGACACCTGCAGCAACTGGGGAGACCCCAAAAGTACCTCACCAAGAGGATCATGGGCTACAAACAGATGTCCTATTTAGCTCAACTAAAGAAACTCCAGCTCTACTCAGTTGCTTACCGCCTACTCAGAGGCAATCTATGCCTGATGTACAAAGCCATGTCAAACCCAGAATTAATGGACATGCTCCACCTCAAAAAATCCAAGTCCCTTAGAGCTACATGCTCCAGGGACCTAAACCTCAGCACAAAAATAAATAGGACATGCTGGAGGGACAGATTCATTTCCCAGAGGCTCCCCTCACTCTGGAATAGAATCCCAATTCATGTTAGACATAGCCCCTCGCTGACCCTCTTCAAGCAAAATCTGGACGCGTGGATGGGAAATCACAAATTCACCCCTGGGATCTCTTCTGTGTCCCTGCTAGACAGAGGCACAGTAAACTAATCTTAAAAGGGTACCTTCTGTGACCTACTTTACAGAGGCACAGTAGGCTAATCCAATAGGGAACTGGAAGCCAAATACACTCTGGCTAGGCTTATAAATGCCCTAGGGCAGATAGCCTAGTATCTACCTATGAACCTATGATGTCAGGATGGTATCAATAACATATCATGCAGTACAGTCGGGCTACCATAAGGAATGTACAATGTGGAAGCAATAAACATTCCAAAGATACATATATACACACACACACACACACACACACATATATGCAGATACATATAAATATATATATATATATATATATATATATATATATATATATATATATATATATATATATATATATATATATATATATATATATATATATATATA
This sequence comes from Protopterus annectens, assembly GCF_019279795.1. Classification (NCBI taxonomy): domain Eukaryota; kingdom Metazoa; phylum Chordata; order Ceratodontiformes; family Protopteridae; genus Protopterus; species Protopterus annectens. The sequence goes on from NC_056731.1 coordinate 1,044,731,702, forward strand.
TATATATATATATATATGTATATATATATATATATATATATATATATATATATATATATATATATATATATGTATATACATATATATATATATATATATATATATATATATATATATATATACATATACATGTATATGTAACTACGCATACACACAAAGAGATTTGTATAGATACATATTTAGCAGGTGAACACCATACTGAACAGCCAGTATTCCTACAGTTGCCACCTTATCAAATGGACAGTGTATGAGTCACCCATACAAAAGACAATTGTGGCCTGAAACATATACCCAGAGAGAAGTCAAAGGATATGACACCACACACAGGTTTGCATACATAAGAATGTTTTATTTGTGTACTATTACAGTTGTATATGCCATGTCATATAGCTGTTTAGACTTTCAAATACATACAAACAGATTAATGCAACTCTCAAACAGATCATTTAATACAGTAATCTGAAAGCATAACATATGTTGCTGTCCAGGCCAAGGCCTTCAAGTATTACAACAGTAAAGACAGACCAGGCCACAGGATAAAAATCAATAAACAGTAAGTAATGCAGATGTATAGTCTAGCAGCCTCTAACTACAATCTGTACTCAATCCCTAGGGGAAAAGACTTAAGTTGACACAATGGGATGTATCTGTTACATAACAATGCATAAATGAAAACATCACAATCACACTGACAAACAGAACAGTCTTTATGGCAGTAATTAGTAGGCCAGCAATGTTCCCAAGGTGAAATGTATGGTAATGTACAGCCATATACCTTAAGGTGGCTTACTACTGATATCCCTCACATGTTGTAACAGCCTAGGTTATTTATGGTGCATACCTCCCACAGACTGACTTACAGGGGCATATAACACTTTTACATGCACTGACCTCAGAACTGCAGAGGGGCACACATGTTCTGTGCAGATGAAGCCCACATATATATTTAACCTACCCCACAATATGTGTTGGGGCCACAACAGCACTGGAATGATGGCAGGAATGGCAGCATGACAATCACAGGCCACTACATAACAACCCCTTACTGCATGTTATATGGACAAAGCCTGGTATGTAGGTGAAGGACAGAGGCTGGAACATAGGCCCATATGTGAAATAGTGTTGTCATACACTGAGCACTTTGCTGGTGTTACAGGATAGTCTGCAACATAACCTTAGTCAGGAAGATGAAGTCAGAAACACAAATGGATGTAGCCATGTATTGATAGCATTCAACACACACATTGCCAGTGATATATCTGACAAAAGACCTGTGTGGTGGACAGAAAACTTAACAGGCACACCTTTGGCCATCATGTGTGTAGGCCCACAGTTGAGAGCTATGCAGACAGACTGCATTCCATGTTAAACTAGTATGTACACACAAACCCTGTAACACTGGTGCTATACAATGTATATAACAACAGTACTCACACTTTGTCTGTAGTTCTGGAACCTTATACAAATATGTAGCTGGCCTGAGTCTGCAAGTCCTCTTGTAAGAGGTATTGCTACCTGCTGTCTCTAACACTGCTGCCTACACACAGGAAGGATGTCTACCATACAGGAAAGGTAAAGGGATGACACCCACATGATGTAGGGATTTATAGTAGTGGGTTTCCATGGCAATGGTAATTGTAATTACTACGCAGCATGCTGCATGCAGGTAGCAAGAGGAGGACACTGATTGGTGCAGATGCCATCACCTGATCATGTGCACCACTTACAAAATCCATGCAAGTGACAACATCCATGATCTTGCAGGTGCCCTCTGTGATTATACAGAGGTCATGGATAGAAGGTTGGGTGAGATAGTGGACCTCATCGATCGTGGATTGTCTGTGCTAGAGTATGTGGTAGGAGTTGGGCAATGGCTGGTTATATGTAGGTTAGCAACACAAACAGCTGGCAGCCAAAGTGGACATGCAAGGACACCAAGCCACTCCCGTAGTGGCAGTACCAGCCCCAGCACTGCAGGAGGGGCACTGTCCACACCACACCACAGCAGGCCATGTGTATGTGGCCCTGTAGAGTCCAAGGAGGGACCTGGTTCTAGTGGACATATGTCATCATCAGGAGAGAGTAGCATATTGAGGCCTGTACCTGGACATGCCCATGAAACCCCTGGCAGGCACAGTCTACATGTCCATGGCCAGAGGCGGTGAACTGCACAGCCTGCCAAGTATGGTCTGCAGCTGTCCAAGAAACACCTGTATAGGGCAGCCACATGGCAGAACTGTGTGCATGCATACTCACACACTATGCAAACACACCTAGGGCAACCCCATACCTACACACACCACATCACCATGCCCATATCAGCAACTTACACCCCTCACCCACACACATGGTGTCAAATGTATGGCCCACCCAAGGTCTTTGGCAAACCAACAGCACGCCCGGTTCATATGATAGCTGTGCCACATCCCTGTCATCCATACCATCAATGCAGGGGCAGCCTAATTTGGTTCTGATGCACACGGTGACTGTACTACAGTGTACCAATGTACTGCTGTGTAACATGTTGTCAGCAGTTATGTTTAATGTTTGCATGTCAGGTAGTGTAGCTGTCCAGCCATGATGCGTTATACCTGTTAGTAACATTGAGTGATTGTGGTCCCCTTAGGTTTATCCATTTGTGTTGTAGGTGTACATGTGTCAGCAGGAGGATGGTCATCTGTCATATCTCACAAGGGGTATGGCACTGAGATGACACAATGGCTGTGCTGGGTCTATATCATATAGTCAAGCTGTCATAAGTTCGACTATGTAAATATCGAACCCGGAACTTCGAAACACAAGACGTTTGATTGCTCTTTGCACAAAACAAAAAAAAATGAGCACTTCAAACTCTTTCTAATGTGAGGGGCTTTGCCCCCCCTCACCCACCAACATGGGGGGCTGTGCCACCCACACCCCCCTACTTAAATATACCAACACCGAGATCGCACTACAGTGGAGGAAATAGCAAAGCTGTGGAAATGGCCCACCAAATTTTTTCCCCTGGGAAAAAATTTTGTGTTCCGCGTCTTTGTTCTTTTGAGATTTTGGACTTCCAAGTTCAAAGTTTCGGCATTCGAACAATTCAACATTTGGACTTATGATGTAGATGCAGTGTGTCATATCCTGGCTACAGTTGAACACATGTCACAGGTCTGTTTAACAGTTACTGCCTGTGCTACATGGATAGATGACCCCGTGGGACATGTATATTCAGCAACTTGAAGTAGATCCCTCCACATGCACGCACACTCTTACTTGGTAACACTGGGACTAGACCCCTACCTAGGTATGTAGTGCTACTGATTTGTGTGGCTTTAATTGCACACACCACACAGCATTTAGGATGAGGTGTGTTCCAGGTTACATGATACATGAAGAACATCCCCAGGCATGTACAGTATGGTAATGGGGGATGTAATGGTTGTATATGGACAATGCATAGTGTGACATACCATCATATACACATTAACAAACACATAATAGGCAGACACACATCCGAGAGACCTGGGCCTATCAGTGCTAACTAACTTGTCAGTGTGTCCAGTGTGTTACAAGTAGGCTGCACACAGCATATGCATAACTGGGCTGGATAGTGTTAGCAGTTACCTCTATTGTTGATGGTGACAATGGTCACCATACAGTGGTACATGGGACATGTACCGGGGGTACCATGGTGTAATGACAGTATACCCAGCACCCACACCCCACTGTGGATATTGTATGCACTGGAACCCATGATGACACTCTGACATACCCACCATCATGCATTGACCAGGACTGCAATACAACCCCTTGTCCATCCCAAGAGTGCTACTACAAGGATATGCATCTATTGCACATGCCACAGGCATAGTAGCATGATGTATTGTCATGCCTCTCCTTTGGGCAGCAACACCACTATCCCTAATACTGTGTGGCAATGTGTATTGTAATAGGAGTATGTAGCCTCAAAATGCTGTACCCTACATATATACAAACATGCACACATACACACACACACACACACACACACACACACACACACACACACACACACACACACACACACACACATACACACACACACACACACTTGCCAGAACTCAGTGGGTATCCCATGCCTATTAACCTATATGGATAACAGTATTGTGCTGGTACTGCAAGGCTCAGGTAGCCTTTAGGGAGAGGAGTGTAACAAGGTACAGGCAATGTCCAGTACAGCAGCAGCTACATCTAACTATGGCAATGGGTGTTGCGGTGGGTGTGAAGGGCCACAACATATTCCCAACTACAGGTGTACTAACACACAGACACCGAAATCCTCAGTAATGCATCACTGCAGGTGTTCATAGGTGTGTACCTGGCTATTGTCCATGGAGAGATGGGAAGTGTAAAGGATGTGTGTACAGTGGTATCATGCAACCTGCCATGTGTCACCAGGCAATCTATCTGCAGACACCACTGTGGTGACCCTCAGGGTGAAAGTGACATGCATCAGCCAATCCTCTAGGTGGCTCCTGCAAATAACTGGTGAGGTGCTCCAGTTGACATGTATGCAACATGTGTTACAAAACATTGTTAGTGTCCGTGTTGGAGACCTGTACCCAAGCATGTTCTGTTAACTGTGGTAGTGTAGAGGAGGTACCCATCACATGTGGTGCATACAGGGTGTTGTGTCCTATCTGTGCCAGTTATAACACAGCTGTGCAGACATGTCAGTGTCAGTCAAGCATAGATCGCCTGTACATATCCAAGCTGGATACCTGACATCTGCCCATCTGTACAGGGACTGACAGACATCAGCTCACCAACTAGCTATGCAGTAGGATGAATGTGTTGACAGATAGACATCTGACACCAATAGGTATGCCATTACTACATGTTGGCAGCCCTCACTGACGTGCTATACAGGCAGTAGTCTACAGCAGTGGTGGCTGGTGACTTAAATTAAAGGAGGGCTGCAGGAGACAGCTGAATGGGTGGGGCCAATGGGAATGGGGTGTGGCCAACTAGAAAGGGGTGGAGCTATGCTCACAACCACAATGACTGGAACTTTAATTAAATACGCTGCCCTGGGTGCCAAACAGTCATTACGAGAGTCCAATCAAGACAAAATGAAGTATAGAAGAAAAATATTTCAATGCATTGGCTACATGACAACTTAATATCCAGATGGAAACAGGTTGTGAGGCATGTAAATAACTTTTTTTTTATTACTGGAATGCCAGTCAAAAATCAAAAGTATAAAAAAAAAAGCAGCACTCAACAGCCACTACTCCTTGCACACTTGCAGTTCTAATTATAATTTATATTCAGCCTTATAAAATTACCAAGTAACATGCTGAAAGTAGCAATCTCTGTGATACCCTCACTTGTAAAAATATTTCTTATCCAAAAAAGACCTGCTGCCTGACACAAATATCTACGTGTTTCATGGGGAAGACATGATCAAAGTAAAAAATGAACAGCAAACAAGAAACAAGCTCAAGATAAATTGCTTAAAGGATTCCTGCACAAGTTATGGACCACACATGATAGATTGGCATTTTGTTTAGTTTATGGGTAAGCCTGCAAAGATGACTGCAAGTCTCCAACAAAAGATGACTGCAAGTCTCCAATAAATGTAATGAGCTTCTGAAAATACTGTAATCCTGTTCTTTTATTACAAATACTGTCGTATGCATTTCAATACCCAAGGTTTATACATTATCTAGTTATGTAAATATTCTCTGCATGGCAACAACGAAAAGGCTTTCAATGCTGGTAATTCTTTAACAGTATGCCTATTAAAGCTTACTTGCATCTTACAATCTCCGACAAGCTTACCTGATGCTCATTAAATCATTGCTACTTAAACAGAGCAACAGGGCACTGTGACAGCATGCATTTCCTGAATAATAAGAAGCATAAATCAACAGTATAAAAATCTGACAGAAAACCAAAACATTCTGCAAAATCAAGGACAGATGAAAATCCACGGTCATACTTGTGGTCTACCTTGGATGGGGGAATACTCTGCACACATACACTGCTCCTTGCCTTCCTTGGGCACATCCAGAGCCACTACAATGGGGAGTGGGGTGCAACAAGTATGTCATAATTTGAAATGTCTCAGGCTGACAGTGATGGCTCTGACACTCATACCTCTCAACCTCAGAGCAAGAAATCTGGACAAAGCCATACATAGAACTAGAAGTGGGACACAGGCCCAAAAATAAGGAAAATGTTTAAATATTGCTCTTATTAACTTAGATAATAGAACAGTAGTAGATCTTGCATTAGTACGAATTATCTGAAGGGTATGAAATCTGAAACTCAAATGTCTGCCATTATTTTTTAACTTCAATCTTTAATGACTTGCCATTAATTTGCCAGAAAACCACAATTCTATGAAAAACAGACCAAAAATGTGATGCAAAAATATAAAGTTGCCGCACAATACAGCTGGGAACCTGTCAAAAAAGGGACACTTTTTTAATATTAACACTGTTAACTTGAGCAGCTAACAAAATAAGAGCATCTACATGCACTTCTGAAATAAAAGTAATCTATAACTCTGATCATTACAGTTATATAGAATTGTAAACCCTCCGCATTTTCTTCCAAAATTGCCATTTTGAGGAGGGATTATTAGGGGAGAGCAACATTTTGAGCCAAAATTGGAGACAATTGAGAGGTTTGGATATTCCTAATTCTACAAAGCGATTTGCACGTACCTCTCAACCTCTTAATGCAGGAAATCTGGACAAGGCCAAATATATTGGGGGAACATACAAACGCTACTAAAAATTGCTCTTGTATAAACTTAAGACAGTTGATAGAATAACAGGTCTTGCATTAGCATGCATTTTTCTGAAGGTTATGACTTCTGAAACTCAATGTCTGTCATTTAGTGACTTCATTCTTAAATGATTTGATATAAAACCACAAATTTTATAAGGAACAAACCAAAAATAAGAAGCAAAAATCTATTCATTCTGCAAAAATATGGACAACTGAGAGGTATAGTTCAACCGGGGCTGTCTGAGTTTGCTACACTTCCCCCCTCACAAAATCATGGTCGAATGGAGCCTCCCCCCTGCAGCCATTCCAACGTCCCATTCCTTGGTTATTTCACCCCATTTACCATAAACACTGTAATGGGCATACTGCTTTACGTCTGCGATGATATGGATTTCATTTGAACGTTTTATTTTATATTTTACAGCATAAACCCTAATAGATATATGTTAAACAAAGCAATGCAGTCTCACAATGAAAATAGACTTAGCATTTAAACTTCTATGCCCTTGAAACTCACATGCATTGAAACAGCACTGAAACCTGCATTCAAAGAAAATACATTTTGCCAGTGGCAGATAAAGATTAACTCTGGGCTGTTTTCAAAATCATAGGCCCCTTGAACATGAAACATACACATGCTCTTTGATACACCTTCCTGACTGTATTACATTATATTCCTTGCACAATACAGTACAGTTGTTAGAGGGAATTTTAAATTTATTGTTTTGAACATTTTTCCAGTAAACAATGAAACAAAATGCATGCACCAATAATGACAAAACTGCCCAGTTCAGAACATTTCCATCATAAAATGTCTACTCAACCTTCTATAGTCCACCAGTATCAGTAAATATGCACAACCTCTGAAGTAGTAAAATCCACATTAAAGAAATCTGTAACTAATAAAGAGGTTGCTGCTAGCAAACAACTTTATATGTCATTGTTTCATCCACAAATAAAGTGCCTGTTGCCCATGAAGAATAAATTGCCTATGTTGCATGCATTAAAAAAATGATAAGCTAGTAATACCGCAGTAGGGAATGGATAGCAAACTGATAACAGGTTCATAGTTACTAGGTATCTTTGCCAAAAAGGACTGCAGCATCCACCCCCTTTGCAACACAGTACAGAATCAGCAATGCATCTATCTACTGTGGGAGTAGAACCCACAGCCTTCTGCATCAAAAGCAAGTAGACTACCTGTTGTGCTATTAACAATGAAAGCAGACTTAGCATAAGCAGCACTAAACTTTTGTTCCCCTGCAGCTCTCAGCTCCTTGTAAAATGTACTCGACACTAAGTTGTATCTCTGAACTCTGCAGCACAAGATATCTGGAAAAAGCCAAAATTTATTGGGGGGGGGGTGGCGACAAAAGGCCAAAAAAAAGGGACATAATTTAAACATTGCTTATATAATGTTGGAAAGTTGCTAGAATAAAATGCTGTGTTACCACCATACATTTCTCTGCCACGTCTTGAACCTAGGTGACCCTGTGCAAAACAGTCAGAGAAACATACCACTATGCCAAATCAGCTGAAACAGAGGAAGACAAACTTAAATGGCTACTATTTAGTGAATTCAGTTATCACCATAGCTGTCAACCTCTTAGCAAAAAACACCTAAAAAAAGCCAATAATGTGGGAATACAGCTGACAAACATATTCAGTGAATTCAGTTCTCACCATAGCTCTCAGCCTTAGCACAAAACACCTGGATGAGGCCAATAATGGGGGAATACAGTCCCATAAATATGGGCAAATTTCAAATATCCATGTTGTAAACTTAGGCAATTGCTAGAATAAAAGGTTTTGTTTTACCATGTACTTTATGAAGAATATGAAGTCTGAAATTCAAATACCTGTTATTTTTAAACATTTGTTAACCAGGAAACTAGTCTGACTTGGAACAAAACAAAGCCAAATTTCAGCAGAGCAGGGAGAAACACATCTTTGTAAGGGATGGGAGGACATGCAGAATCCATACAGAAGGCACCCCAACCAAGAATCAAACCAGAGAACCTGTAGCTGTCAGGCAACAATGCTATCAGTGCACCACTGCACTGCAAACCTTTGCAAGGAAATATGAAGATACAGAAACCACAGATTTTATGAGGAACAGAACAAATATGAGGCAAATATCTGCATTTGTTTACAAATAGTGGTGGGTAGGGAATTCAGGTCCTTGCCACCTGCATCCAAGGTACAGGATTCAAGCCAGGGTATTTCTACCCACCACTATGTGTAACTAACACACACACACGCACACACACATGCACACACACACACACACACACACACACACACACACACACACACACACACACACACACACACACACACACACACACACACACACACACACACACACACCTGTAAATGGGTCCGGAAGCAGTAAACCAGGTCCAACTCCATTGTCTCGAAGCAGCAAACCCACACTTGACTTAACGCTTCCCTTTAAGAGCTTTGCACTCAACTTACTTCACTCCTGATTGGTCCTGCCTGTGGCTGAAGCAGTCTGGAGCTCCTCTCTTCTGTGCAGCCATCTACCACATGGCATCTTGGGCATCTCTGGGGCAGAATATACCTTCCCTGCATCTGGACTGCTGACTCGAGCAGTCAGAGTTTACAAGGATTGCTGGGCATCTGCAGGGCAGTCTGAGTGTGTCTGTGCATGCACAGCAGTTCCGTTACTCATTAAAAAAGAAAACATTTTTTTTTAAAGTTTATGTTTCATGGTATGTATTTCATTTATTTCTAGGTGGGAGGGCTGCAGTCCTGCAGACCGATAGCATGAGCCGCCCCTGGTCTACAGTTAATTTCCGCATGTCATATCATTATCCAGTGGAAATATATAATGTGACTCAGCTTACACACCAGGAACATGACATGTGGAAGTGTAACTGGGCTGTCTGGGGCATGTTGTGTACACAGATTGTTATTATCAGATGTGCCATTCCTGGTCTAATGTGGTGAGAACTGGCAATGGACACCAGGTTGATCCTGCACATACATTGACACCATGATACAGGTATTCCCTGGTGTCAGTGGCATCTGTCCATAAAGAGCATGTGTATAAGGCAGGGTATATCCTTTGTGGGTTACATTTGCTGGCACTACAGTTGTTGCAGGTGTTCAGTGTGGAACATAGTGAAGGACCACTGTATGCAATTATGTGCTTATTGCAGTGATGGGACAGGGTGCCATGCACTCTGTGGTCCGCTGCAATCACACCATGGTTACTATCTGTGGGCAATAGGCAGGGAACTACCAACATAGTGGTTGTTGCCTCGCTGAATGTGTTTGTGTATGACACCACAGAACAAAAGGCAAACTGCAGAAAAACAAGCAAATAGGCAAAGTGGTATACCAGCCAAATGTGTTTATTATTTATTTGTCTGATATACCACTTTGCCTATTTGCTTGTTTTTCTGTGTTTGTGTATGAGACATGAGTTGAGAGTGTTCCCTGGGTAATACAGGTGTTGCCTAAATTGTTCGCCGGGCCTTGATACCACATGTAGGGGGATGGATTGTCAACCCCAGCCTCTCTGCTGTTTGACATCTATTATCCTTGTAAGGTGGACATTGTGACATATAATAGGCCCACCATATAAGAAATATGCAAAACCCACTCCACAATGAGTCACACAAAGTCTCACAGTTGCATGTCTGGGATTGGAACTCTTCCATAACTAGTACATCACATTACAGCATTATGCAGTCATAGCATGCACCTCAGAGATTACTGGGTTACAATGTCCTCAAAGATGTATTTCAAAGTGAATGACATCAGCAGCCATGCCAAAGTAGGGCATTTGAAATTGTAGTGAGTGTGACTGGCCAAAAAAGCATTGATCACTACACAGACACACACAGTTGCCACATCTGGGATTAGATCTCCTAATACATCACACTACAGAATTATGCAGTTATAGGATGTGCCATGGAGATTACTGGGATACTATTCGCTCAAAGGTGTATTTCAAGGTGAAGACATCGGCAGGCTTGCCATAGTAGGGCAATGGGGAGTGCAGTATGTATGCATGGGGCATAACCCATGCACCTAGAGGCAGACACACAACATTCAGGCACACACAGGTTTATATTCCACAGGTACATGTATGCAACTGCTAGATGACCACTGACTTGTACAGTCATGTTACACAATTAGCACAAGCCCCACAGACACTATAGTGCAGAGGAATACCAAAGGCAAATGTCTATGGTGATTGACATTTGCACATCATGTGGTTTTAGCCAATTAGATGGGTTCTGGGTGGGACAGGCCTCATGATGGGAGGCTCTTTGTCACTGTCACTCTCTTCCACACATCTATGTATGTGTATTTTTGACCTATTGTAGTGTGTTGTCCTTGGGTATATATGTGTGTATTCCTATCCAATGTTTGTGCAAAGCATGACTGGTGTGTACTCAGAAGTGTGTGCACTAACATCTGCAATTGTCAGATATGTATGGTCTATTGTTATTGCCAGACATAGGCTTCATTTTAAGTGTGGGAACATGCCCAGTATGACCTTCTATATTAAATGTGTGAATCCATTCCAGGGAGATTGTACTCCAGTGCAGACTTTTGTGTTCTACACTTACAGCTAGCAAACTGTTTCTGCAGGATATCTGTAGATCGGTTCACAGTATGTGGTCAAAATGGACAAAGGATAGTGGGTTACTGTAGGCAATTGTGTCTCTGCTGCTTCTGCTACATGGTCCTGGTGTTAGCAGAGATATTCTGACATATGTACTGTTATACTCTGTGATGTTTTATGTCATCAAGTACTGTCAGGTATACATATTTGCTTGCAGTGATGTCCTGGGGAACACAGGGTGAATGCAGCTGTGTCCAATATTGTGGTCAGCAGCCTACATAGTCTTGCACAATCATGCCATTCTGGAGGGGAAGCTGCAGACACTTGCTGCTGGGTCTGTGTAAATGATTCAGCACCTTGGTACAGTGGTGGCAGAGGATCCCATGGTTGTACATCCATCGATGTGACAGTATGGCCATATCATGCTGTGGCCATACCTCACAGCTGTAAAAATTCACACAGGTTACCCAGAGGCAGGGGTCATAATTCTGGACATTATCCCTTCACATTGTGGATTACGAGCAGGTTTGTAGCCACCCATTCTTGTGTTTGCAGCCAGGGATAGTATGTGCACACAGCTGAGTTTTGGACTTCACACACTCCATGCTGCCCATGCTACACCCCTCTCCATGCCGCCCATGCTACACCCTCCTATTATTCTATCCTCTTCCATACATTATGCAAACATTATCTGATATGTTCCCTATAGTTATCACCTCATCCCAGCAGTAATTTGGTGTTGGTCTACAGTTCATGCAGTAGGACATGGTGGACATGTTACTATGATTTGCCCACATGGCCTTGCTTTTGGGTTCTGTGGACGGTGTAATGTTGTTATTTGGGAGTCTATGACACACCATACATTGGCAGTACGGGTGAGACACAGGTATTTGGCAGAGGACTGTAGGCCATTTGGTAGTGATGTAGTCCAGCTGTAGCAGGCCATTGCATTCTGTCACTCCTACAGTCCTAGACTGCAATACACTATATTCCCTTGAGGTGACAAGGTAGGTATGCAAGGTGTTCATGTCAATACTTTCTGTAATTATTGATCCAGTGGTGTGGATGCTGACAGAGTGCTGCTTACAGATAGGGACACACCTGCATGGGATACCTTTTCTGCATGCTGTATTCTTTTGCTATTGCCATACACAGGTGGGGGTAATATTGTACTCATTCCCAACAGCAGGGATAAGAAGGGAGAGGTAACTGTGGGTGGTGGTGGGGTGAGCTGGATGCATGTGTGCTATGGACACTACTTGCATCTGATTCACAGATATGCATGGGGCATTCCACTTATGCTGGCTTGTGCAGGGACATCAGCTGTTTCTTAATACTTCATTCCTATGACCTTTGTGTTCTGCCAGTGTATGGCCAGACAACATTGGTATTCCCTACTACAAGCCCAAATAATGTGCTGCAAACCTGTATGTAGAATTTCAAGGGTGTGTCCATTTGACAGTTACATATTATACACTGTCTGTCTGGGGTACTTCCCTCTGTGTACTGCTTGTATATCTGGGCCGACATTCATGCCATGTCCATCTTTCAGATGGTGACACATATTACTTCCAAACATTTACTTTGGCTTACTTCTGGAATGTGTTTTGCTGGGAAGCATTTTGTTTGGCATTGCAGTTGTGAGAACTTGGCCCTGTCATTGGCAGTACTGGGCAATGACCACCAGGACAAACCTTGCCATGCATACATACTGACCGCTCTCACACAATATACAAGACACACCAACTTAACACACACAGACCTGCATATTGTACACATGCTACAATCTATCTTGCTACCTTGGCCATCTCAGGTAGTCTGTGCTCCACTGTTATTATACCTACAGATACATGTTACTACATTTCTACATAGGCTTGGGGGAGCACAACTGACTGTAACTACATTTCTACAGAGTATTGGAAAGGCACACCTGACTGTTATTACATTTCTACATAGGATTGGGGGGCACACCTGACTGTTACTACATTTCTATATAGGATTGGGGGCACACCTGACACTTGCACACATTTGCTATGACTGTACTGGTATTTCAGGTACTCCATTTCATTCTGTATTCTAACCTATCATGCTGACTATAGGCATATCAGTGTACTACAGGTCTTAGGATTGATTGACCTACATTTCAGTTTCTTACTTCTTACCCTACAGTACTAACATCCCACTGCCTGACCTGTTGTAGTCTGTCTGTGTAGGTCTTGGGGGGGTGTTCTCCATAGCCATCAGTCATAGGCCTTAGCACAGCCTTTGTTTGTGTTTGTCTACACCTGTACTGCTGGCTGAGACTGTTTTTGTGTATGTGAGCCTCCCTGACTGGCATGTGTGTGTCCTATGGACACACGTGGCCCAGCACATTTCCTGCAGTGAGTTTTGTCACCTTGTCTAGTACTGGCTACTATGGTGACACCAGTATTTGTTACAGCTCTCATGCTGCTACTATAGGTGTCTACTATCTGCAGGCATCCCATTCAGCCACCCAATTCCCTTACATGCTCACATCCATACCATAGACACAAGTAACAACCCATACTACTCCATTTGGCATTTGGTAGGAAGAGTGACTTACCTTGTGGCTGTGCCAGTATTGAGGATGTTGCTGGAGGGCTGACTATGTCAGATGCACATAGTACATTCCCTATACATGGTTAAGCACAAGCAGTGTCATGTTTGGCGTTCCTTTTACTGTATCTGTGAGTCAGAGAGAGGTGTCATTCCCTGGGTCCCTATCATGTCAGTGCATGTGCTATGCGTTGCCTCTTTGCCAAGGCCTGGGCATACTGGGCATGCTTCCTTCAGCCTACTGTGGCAGGCTCAGGTTTTTCCTCCTCTGAGTCATTCTGTGCCTGTGCAGGCCTTGGCAATGGTGGGGGGGCTGTGTGGCCCTGCCTCATGCTGTTGCTGCTGAAGCTGTTTCTGCAGGATCTTATTGTGTAGCATGGCACATATGATGACAAATTGGGTACATGTAGCTGGTGAGTACTGCAAGGCTCCACTGGATGTGTCCAGGCACCGGAACCATGACTTGAGCATCCCAAACACATGGTCTGTTATGATTCTTGTCTGTGCAAGTGCCTCGTTATGGAGTTCTTGTTCAGGAGTGCATGCATTTCTGATGGGTGTCATCAGCCACAGCTCCAGTGCATAATCAGCATCCCTCACTAGGTGACCGTAAGGTATGTCCCCATTTTCAAATCTCTGGTACAGCTGCGTCAGATGCCAGATGTGAGAGTTGTGATAGCTTCCAGGGTAGCCAGCACACACATTCATTATAATGGCCTGGGCATCGCACATGAGCTGGCAGTTGAAGGGGAAGCCCGTGGAGGTGATGTAGACCCTACCCCGCTCACCGGGTGGTGCTTTGATGTGGATGTGCATGCTGTCTATAGCACCCACTACCTCAGGGTATTCTGCTATTTGGTGGAAGAGCCGCATATTGCTGGCGAACTCCTCACGGGTGTTGTGGAATTATATGTGCTCACCGGCATGTGCTGACATGGCATATAGGAACTGGTGGAGTACCCTGGATGCTGATACCTGGGAGATTCACCATGATATCCCCAGTTGGCCTTTGGAAGGTACCTGTGGCTAGTATTCTTGGCCTACACATACTTTGGTATCCACTCGGATGGGTTGCCCTCTGTTAGTTCTGTGTGTGAGGTGTGGCTGGCATAGCTCAACAATTTGCTGTAGGAGGTCCCTGTCCACCCTATAGTACTCCACTATCTCCAGCTCATGTAGCCCCTGGTAGGTAACCCTTGGTCTGTACACTCTTCTCCTTCTTCTCACTGTGGGTTGGTCGACAGCATTCTCATCCTCACCACCTTTAGCCTCTTCCACACGTTGATTTATGATAGCTGCTGCAGCCCATATCATTTTGTTGCCTTTGTTTGGTAAAATTTCCTTGCTTGTCTACACAGGTGGTGTAGAATATGTGGGAAGAAACAGAGGGTAAGGTGTTTGCATAGCTTATAGTGGTGTGCTGGGCTGGGCCAGTGTACTGCCTGTGTAATTGGTTGATTGTGATACATTTCATCTGCCAGCTATGCTAGTTCTCCTTGATTGCCTTTCTACTGCTGTTTCCCTTCCCATTGCCTTCCTGTTTAAGGCCAGGGGCGCACCGCACAAACAGAGTGCTCATTTGTGCACAGAGCTGCTATTTCCTGGTTTACTTTTGTTTTTCCTTTAAAACCCGCTGTGTGGCATGCACACCCACTTAGGCAATGTAAAGAGTACAAGGCAGCCTCAGACGCACTCCCTTGCTTAGGTCTGCTAAGCTAAGGGCAAACCTGAGCCACAGGGCTCCAGTAAGCTTACAACATGCCTGACATACCCCCCTATGAGGTCAGCGAACTCTTAGGCTTGCATCATGGTATTTCTGCACTTATATGGTTGGGTGCTGGCTAGCAATGAGGGGAAATCTGGGATTCAGTATCATTGCCATCATTTGCATAGGATTGCCTGCTAATGCATAGTTACAAGTCCCACATTGAGCCATCCCCTTAGCAACCACTATTCATTGGCCATGTTAGGCCACGATGGTGCAGCAGTTAGCGTTGTCGTCTGACAGCAAGAGGTTGTCCCATTCGATTCTCGGCTGGAGCACCTTGTGTGTGGAGTCTGCATGTCCTCCCTGTGGTCAAGTGACATTAAAGACATGCAGGTAGGTGGGTGCGTGAATGGGCATGCCTTCTTTGAAGGTTAGGCATCGGGCTGGCAACTCGGTACCGTAAAAATCCACTGCCAATCATTAGCAGACAGGAGTTCCGCTGTGGTGACCCCTAACCGGAAAAAGCCAAAAGACGTTTTATTCAATGGCCATGTTGTCTTCTGCCTGCCATTGAGTATGATGGCAAAATAGTGATTTTGAATACAATGCTTATTTCATGTTTTTTTAAATTTTTGGCCCGATCCCGTTTCAGCACCGCTGCCTTGCTCTTAAACAGCCAAAATCAGCAAAAAAAATAAATAAAAGTATTTTTTTATTTTGGCAACTGTTTTCCATGCCAATGGCCATATAATTGGCCATTGGCATGCTTTACACATAATATACACCCTTTATTTGGAGCTGTCATGGCTCCGTTTTGTAGTTTGCAGAAATGTACACGGTTACTAACCGAGTACATTTCTGCACACTACACTAGTCCTGCACGGCTGGCTGACAGCTTCCTGGATCGCAAATTAACCTCATTTGCAAGGTTTTCAACTGCAAATAGGGTAATTTGCATACAGGAGCTGCATCCATGCAGGAATAGTGCAGGAGCACCCATGCATGTCCCTGGAGCTTATTCCTGGATCGCACAGGGGACATATTGCCTCCAGTAGCTCATGCACTATTCCTGCACGCTGTGCAGAGCTTGCTGAATCTGGGAGTATGTTTTCACAGTAATAATGTACAGGTATGAGACTTAGACTACAATTAAGGCTGCTCTTCAAAAATAAATAAATGAATAAATCAATAAATAAATGAAAACACTGGTAATTCCATGGATTGCAAGAATATCTAGTCAGTCAATACTTAAGGAAATAAATCCAAACCTTTTGCTGGTAGGTATAATAGTAAAAACTAAAACATAGATACTTTGTTCACAGAATGAAAAGGCAGTACTCAATAAGACATGAATGCTTTGAAAGAGAAAATGTAAATGGAAAGGGTGTGGAAAAGGCTAAGATGGATACATAACATTATTGAACTAATGTAGATGTATTTGCATGAACTAAATGAAACAGTTTGCTGTGAAATAGAAC
This sequence comes from Protopterus annectens, assembly GCF_019279795.1. Taxonomy (NCBI): domain Eukaryota; kingdom Metazoa; phylum Chordata; order Ceratodontiformes; family Protopteridae; genus Protopterus; species Protopterus annectens. The sequence goes on from NC_056731.1 coordinate 1,044,748,833, forward strand.
AGGTGTGGTAAAGTCTTCGAGGGGAGAAAGAGTTGAATTCAATTAAGAGACTAAACAACAACAGGTGGGCAGTTAGTTCCGTACAGCTAGTCCAACTCAGCACAGATATAAACCTTTAGAGGGGTTGTGAATAAGGACAGAGGAATCAGACAATCTGAGAAATCCAGAAAATCTTTAATAATGAGCCGATGATATAAAGTTTTTGATTGTTCCATATAGAACACCATGAACATGAGGGTGCTGATAAGTAAAATGTTTTTTAGGGGAAGCATAAGATTGTCTGCCTGTGTAATCACAATACAGTAATGAATCTGCTTTTCAGCACCAACAACAGCATGACAGATGTGTCTTTGCATTGCTTGTAGTTTCAGACTATATTCTGAGCAGCAGATATGCCATAGGTAGGCAAAGAGTTTTCTAGCACAGGCAAAAGTCCCCCTTTGCTGATGCTTTCCATGCACTCCTTAGTTAAGTATTTAAATGAGTGACCTAGCTCAGTGCTTAGACAATTTATGGTTTCAAAATTGTCTATGATGCTCTCCTAGTTCCAGTAAGGTTCCAGCTAGTCATAAAGAAGGTAAAACATTTGAGAGTGTTGAAAATCTTTGCCTTGGGTCTTGCCAGTTAACTGTTAAAGGTGCTAGAAATGGACAGATAAAAGTGGTCACTTGCCCAGATGACAATAAACTCTGTAGAAAGAAGGACATTGCTGCTTCTCTGTCCAGTAATGAGTGAAATAATACAGATAGAAAATAGCAGTAGCTCATAAAATTAGCCCAGGGAGCTCTAGACAAAATTAGGGAGAGTGATGACGAGACTCATATAGATGATATTCAAATTATAATGTTTAGTGTAGGTGTGCAGCATAGTCAAAGTTGCTGCTGAGCCAATATCATCGACTGAGGAATCTTTGAAGAAGGTGGCGGAAATTGCTGTGGATCTAATGAAATGAGTCCTGAAAGGCCTACAGCACTAGGAGGATTGCCATCATCTTTAGGACATTTATGTGAAGATGGGCTTATAAGCTGTGCCACATTCATTAGATCACTCTCCCCTCAAAATCCCCCCACTATACAAAACAGAAGTTGTCAGTGAAAATTGTTGCCTTGGGAAGGGAAAGTGGAAAGGTAAAGTATCTCCCTGCAGACTATGTAGGCTACACAACTCAAATCACTATGTTAAGTGTTTTCTGCAGAGCAGACACAAATAAGAGTCAACATGGAGTCTGTTAAATGAGAATATTGTATGCCCAGAGTCTACTGTAGAACCCACAAGTGAAACCTTACATGAAGTACAAGAAGTATAAAATCTGCCATGATAATGGAGACTTTTATGATGGGAGAAGTGAGGGGAGATTTGGTGTACCAAGAGAAGAAATTGCATTTTTTAATTAATAAAATACGTATTTTTCTGGTACTTGGACAGTACATGTCCTTGTGTGCAGATCATGGCATACTAAAAACAAGGCTTATGAAAAGCTCTAAGAGGAATTTTCCATGTTCATTATGATGTGTACGGACAGACAAAAGATAATACAAAAATAATAAACTGAGCACACCAGTGGTAAAACCCGAGCAGTATACCTTTATTAAAGTCCACACAACAAAGTGACTAAGCGCTTTCGCCCTATTCATTCAGGGGCATCATCAGAGTCAACCATTCATTAAAATCACTTCCTTTTATACCACAACCAATAAAACAATTAATCAATTAACAATACTAATGACAACTTAACTATAAATATAAAACTGTTTCAACATTAAAATTCCATAGTCTCACTCCATAAAAAGAATTTGTTTGATTATACATTCATAGCTCTCTCCTTAAGTAAAGCCGCTGTTGAAATCCCATGATTTAAACCAGGCTAATGTTTTGCATTTAACCTAAACTGCCATTTTGTTTCTCTGGCTTCAACTTCCAAGTTCACATTCCCGCCCCTTTCATTTTGTTCCACTTCATCAATTATAAAAAATAAATAAAAATCTCTTGAAAGCTGCACATAAAGTACTATGTACATATAAAGCAATGCATGTCTTTTTCTTTTTAATAGCCCTCATGTGCTCAGCTATTCTATCCCTTAGTCTACTTGTGTTTTTCCCAGATAAAAAAACAGGGCAAGCTGTGCAAGTGGCAGTGTAAACCACATTGGCATCAGCCTCATAATACCCATGGGTGGGCATTAATTATACATTAACACACACCCTTGAGGGCATTATTGCTTGCCTGGAACATAAACAGAATATGTTGGAGAGATAGATATGTATCACAGAGATTCCACTTCTTTCAAATCATATTCCTCTACAAATAAAACAAAGTACTTCTCTTATACTATTCAAATATAATCTGGATGAATGCATGGGAAACTGCAAACTAATTCCTGGAGTAGCACTCTTGTCCTTTATGGAAAGGGTTAACTTTTTTTATTTTAATTTTCTACATGTCATGGGTTATTAATATTTAAATTACAGGGGCTAAAAAAATCATGGTAATCCATAGCTAGGCTTTGAATGATCCCACAGGGTCAATATTTTAGTAAGACACAATGAAGCTATGAAAACCTTTCTGCTTCCATCCAATTTCTGGATACCATCAAAATACTTCAAAAATTAAAGCCTAATAAAATTTACACTCCACCTGGTAAATATCTTAAAACAGCAGCTGAGGCTATTGCGTACCAAGTCTTAATTCTGATAAATTTATCAGTATCTGAAAAATAAAGTCCCCTCACTGTGAAAAAGCCTTCATTATTCCACTGCACAAGAGCAGAATCAATACAGATCTTCCGAACTAAAGGTCAATTGCCATTTTGCCTTCCCTATTAAAAATATCAGAAAAAATGTATCCATAAACAACTTCTCAATTATCTATTACATAACCAGCTTCTGTCTTCTACCAAACACAGCTTCCATCTTCACTGTAGCACAACTACCACTTTGCTGAATTTTGTTAATGCTGTCAATACCCATATAAATGCCTGAAGCCTAGTCTCCGCCATCTTTCTACACTTATCACAAGCTTTTGATATTATCTACATAAACCCTCATCCTTAGGGCTCTCCAAAGCATCACTGCAATGGTTCCATAGTGACCTGTCAAACACAAAGCAAGCAGTGAAATGGAATAATGATTTATCCATCTTCTCGTCTGTAACTATTACTGTCCCACATGGGTATAGACCCCATAAGTTTAACTTATGCAACAATGACCTCTGTTCTGCTACAAAAATGCTTCCCTAGTTAAATACACCGATGACTCAACCTTAATCTGCTCTGCCAAAACTCATTCTAAACTCCAAAGCCTTATACAACAATACTTATTATCAAATGAAACATGGCTAAACAATTTACAACTAAATCTAAACCATACAAAATACTGTTCTTCACCTCAAAACACATCTCCGCAAAATCAGCATTATTTATTTAACATTTGTTTACCAGGAAAGTCTGACTGGGACAGAGGCCATTTTCAGCAGAGGCCTGGGAAGAAATGCTCTAGACACTTCTTTGGAATGTGGGAGGAAACTGGAACACACAGAGGAAATCCACACAAATGTAGGGAGGACTTGCATACTCTGCACAGAAGGCACCACAGCCAAGAATTGAACCAGAAAACCTATTGCTATGAGGTGACAAAGATAACTGCTGCATCACTGCACCACCCAACATTATTCACTTTGATCTCTGCCAACAAGAACAAGTAACGCACACAAACTTACTGGGTATCATCAGAGCTGACCATCTGAAATTTGCTCACCATGTATCACTTATGGTTAAACAATTCTCATCAAACACTAGGTGCATTATATACAGCAAAAACCTACCACACTGATATGGCCAAAAGACGAATACCCTCTACTTTCTTACTGCTATCTCTTCTTTGTGCTGCCCAAATCTTCACAAACATTCAAAACTTGAGCAACATTATAATGAAATAGTCAAGTGTGTTGAAATCTATAACAATAGAACACACAACTGCCTAGCACTCAGAGAATTAAAATGATTAGCAATACCACATCACCTAGCTCTTTCTCTGCAATCTGCAATGCACAGACTTTTTTAAATGCATCCTTCTCAGCCTTTAACATAATACAACACAATTCTCCAGCAGAAGTTTACTCTCTAGAGAAAACAAATAATCACTTTAACCAAATCATCTGATACTGTAAGTGGCTCTCTACGTTCAAGTAATGTAATAGCTAAACTATGGAGTCACATCCCACTAGCACTGAAATCTATTCAGAATGTAAACTAAATCTTCTCATGTTAATGAATGGCTCTATCCCTGTATATGTTTAGCAAAAATGTCACTGTAATATTAATTGTGACATATTGTCTATGCATCTTTCTTCACTCAGAATCCAGTGCTCTACAACCAGTCTTCATCAATACCTGAGTAGTTTTCCTAGCATTTCCCAGCCATATACATATTTTATGGCACTGCTTGACCTCTACCTTCATATTTCTGATAAAATTCTTTTGAAAGTCATATGTAATTGTCTCTGTGCCTAATACTCCAACTCTTAACTACACTATTAACATTTTCTGCCCTATCAAGTTCCTTCCCTCACTTCCATTCTTTGAATTTCTAATCATTATTCACATTTCCCAGGATTCATGAAGCTCGGCACAAGGACGGCGTTAGCCTTGCATCGACCGTGCGGCGTAGAGATGGCGCAGCAGCACCACATGCATATTAATGAAGGTGCGCTGCCGTAACGGCCATGTGCATAGGAAACATGTACGAGTGCAGGGGGCGTGTCCAAGCGCTGCACGGAGGCGTGAATATGTCAGCTGCATACGCGCAACCTAAAATGCTGACTAGTACAGCCTGCTTCTAACTGTAATCACTCCTGTCATGTCCGTGGCTACTGAAATGTATGCAAAGCATACAAGACAGTTTTGCGAACACCAAAATAAAAAGTAAACACAAAGGCACGTAGCTGAATATTGAGTCCCCGTCCCACGAACAAATGATATTTAAAACCCTGTGCCCATATTCCATTGTAGTGTCAATAGTTATACCAAGTGGAAGCAAAACGCATCCTGCTAGTGTGCCGACAATTGCTAAGCCTAGCCCAATGGTTAGGGTTACCACCTGTCCTACATTGTGAGGGACAGTCCCCCCCTAGGCAGTTGTGTCCATACCAAAACCATTATAAATGTCAAATGTCCTGCGATTGCAGGACATAATTATGTCCGATATATTATGTAATAGTCCCATACAATATTTATTTCCATATATAAAATACCTAAATGTTACAAGAAACAGAATAAGCAAGTAAATGAAACAGATTAAGCAGCTACATCGCTACAACAATAAAAGCTTATATTTAGGCATAAAACTAAAGTGCTATCCTTTGTATTGACCATGGGTATGTGTTGGCCTGTAAACTCTGATGTGTGTGTCCCGAAAATGTCCCATCCTGGAATATGAAAAGGTGGCAACCCTACCAATGGTCAGATCATTCGCCTGATATCTGCCCATTCGCGGTCCAAGTCGTCCTTGTCAGGACGGCCCATAAATGAACGGGTATTACCAGGGTCTACCTACCATGTCATGAAAGATAAGTATTTGCGTGTACCTATCTGCATGAAGTGCAGCATGTGGATGATCAGAAATGCTAGGGTAGTCCTCACAACCATATTGGTACCAGAGATATGTAGTGTACACAATGTGTTCTCTTGACTGTGCCATGGGCCATCAATTAGAGAAAGGATGGATGGTGTATGTGGAATATGGGGGTGGGGGGTGATGGGTAATGTAATAATTCGCCAAGGGGAGACTGGGTTGGATGCACAATAGGTGAACTGGAGGTGTACGAGGGAGCAGTGGGTGAATCAGGAAGATAACCAAAGAACAAATATTCACATCCGCAATACAATCCCACAAACATATGAACATTAAAAAGTGCAATACACATGTACAGAAACGTTACCGGCAGATACCCACATAATGGTCTGGCCTGAACTGAGTCATCCAACCCCAACACACCTGGATACATAATTGAATACCCATCATCCCCTTCACAGCACGCCACACCCCCTTCCTGAACATCCACCAAAACCACCCATACTCGGGCTGCTAGATAGGTGCAGACATATCTGCACATAGTGACCCCTACCCATATCTAGTAGACAGTCTCACCCTAGGCAGTCCCAGGATTGCAAACTATGTATCCCTTGCATGTATAACCCTACCTTATTTCCGTAAAGCCAAAGAAGGTCATTAGTCCCCACAATTTTTGGATATCCCTCATGGGATAAGTATCTGTTCTAAATATTAGACTTGGTGTCATGACACGATGTCCATTCCTGTATACATCTGGACACAAGTTGTATGAGCAGTAGTTGTTCACAAGACTGCTCAGCCTCCAGCAGGTCCTGCAGAATTTACGACCCGGGATTAAACACCTGACCATGATGTAAGTCTCCCCACATGCATTATCGGGAATATATAACTTACACATTCGCATAGTGGCAGTCGGATATAGGGTGCTTAAAGCGCTTTAAAGCAGACGTAAGTAGGGTTAGCACCTGTCACACTTTGCGAGGGACAGTCCCTTTTCGGGCAGTTGTGTCCTGACCAAATATAATACAATGGCAAATGTCCTGTGATTGTAGGAAATACTTATTTCCCATATTTCATGTAAAAGTTGCATAAAACAGTTATTTCTGTATGTAAAATACTTAAATGTTACAAGAAACAGAATAAGCAACTAAAATGCTACAAGAATAAGCTTTCATATAGGCAAATAAGTAAAGTTCTAACCTTTGTACTGACGGTGGGCATGTGTTGGCCTGTACTGATGTGTGTCCCGAAAATGCCCCACTTTGGCCGTTTGAAAAGGTGGCAACCCTAGGCGTAAGCAGGTATGCAACCGTGTATGCCCGACGGTAAGTGGCAGTGATTCAACGATATGGGAAATGTAAATAAGCATGTAGGTGTATTTGCATGTGTATGTACAGACTGATATATATATATATATATATATATATATATATATATATATATATATATATATATATATATATATATATATATACACACACATATATATATATATATATATATATATAGAGAGAGAGATATATATATATATATATATTTATATATATATATATATATATATATATATATATGTAGATATGAAGAATGAACATGGCCACAATATAGCAGTCATAATGAATGTGAAAGGAAACAGCAGCGGAAATCCCCGTAATATTTAGTGCTGTTATATATCAGGATGGCCATAGGTGAGCACACATCTGCATCCCCAACCACAGGTAGGACGCTAAAAGTGGAACGAATGATCTCCCCGTTCTAAGTCTGACATTGAACTGGGTACAGGGCAGTCCCAGTCCCCAGTCAGACAAGCCTAAACCCAGATGACCATATGAACACCTTGACAATCAAACACATGAATGTGCCAGGACTATCGGCTTTGGAGGTCTGAATATCCTAGGAGTGAGTCAACATGCAGCACGGGTCCAGAGCAGTAGGGAATAGGGAATGGCTCATGTGTAGTAGTGCAGTTTTCCCAACAGGAAAATGGATGCCTGCTGTGTAAGTGAAGTGATGAGGCATGTGTTCGGGTAACTATGAACCATGGGTATACATATAAATGAAGCAGAACACCAATAGTGTAGTGGTTAGAGCATCCGCCTAACGAAAAGGCATTCACTGTTCAAGGTCGACAATAGCACATATCATTTTCCTTGTGGAAGGAATGTTGCTCTGCTGTAAAGCTGACATTTAAACATGTAAAGGTGAACATGTGTATCGCATGGGACTATTAACCAGATCCTTTCAATCAAAGTGGTACTGTCATAATGAATAAGGCACAAGTAAGCACAAATTAGAGGCAGTAAACATATGTAACACACAGTAAGCATAGGCGAGTGCGCCTGCGTGGGTGTAAGCAGCTCCTAGCATAGGAAATGTATGTTTGTATGTACAGATGTAATATATATATATATATATATATATATATATATATATATATATATATATATATATATATATATATATATATATATAGATATGTTTATATATAGATATATATATATATATATATATATATATATATATACAGATATATATATATATATATATATATATATATATATATATATACACACACACACATATATATGTGTGTGTATAGATATATATCTACATACATGAAATATATATATATATATCTACATACATGAAATATATATATATATATATATATATATATATATATATATATATATATATATAAAGAATGGACGTTGCAACAATAAAGCATACACAAAGGATGTAAAGGGAATCAAGAGCAATGTTGGTATTATATAGTGCTTTCAGCGTATGTCATAAAAAGCTGCCCAGGAGTGAGCAGAGCACCGGTATTCACACCACAGGCAGGGTTTTACCAGTGGGAGTAACATCGTTGAATTGCTAAGTCTACTTTACACACAGACGGAATGTAGTCCCATGCTGTGACCTCCAAAAATTGGAAAGTGCAAATGACCAGATTCCATAATCCCAGGAAACGCACATATGTGCAAATATACATGGTGGGAGACCCTGTGAATACACGAGGTGGGACAAAATGTGTGTAGGGCCCCAAAAGCTCTGGAGAGGGCAATGTGTAAAGGTGTGTCATGGCTGCGATAACAAGTAGATAATGGATGTTACGCATGTAAATTCAACACGGCTGGGGTGGAGGAACTATGGGTATGCAATTATGGATCCAGGTGTGCCAGGGTTGAATGGGCTGGTTCTAATGGACCGCCCCATGGAGGTCTGCTAGGTCGTAATAGATACCACTGTCTCATATATATATATGCATACTCACATGCAGACAACAATATGTTGAAGTACAAATTCTGTAATACATGCATTCCATTTGTTGACATAAATAATAGGAATGTGCCCATACAAACATCGACAGTAGATGGAATAATAGGCTGTGCAGAAGAGGGACGGGTCGAATCATGCTATCACATTCCATTTACCATCGGTAATCCGTACATGAACATATAGCGACATCTGTCTGCTGTATAATGTGCTACATACCAATTACAAGATAACTGGAGTGAAGGGTCGGTGTTATAATGAATAAGGCACTAGTATGCTGGTGAAGCATATATATATATATATATATATATATATATATATATATATATATATATATATATATATAGACATATATATATATATACACACACACACACACAAATATATATATATATATATAGAGAGAGAGATAGCAAGATATGAATATACATGTATGAATAGATATGCAGATATATCTGTATATATTAATGTAAGTAGATGTATGTTACAGTAAATATACACATGCATATACCTAGGTTATGTTACAGCAGTTACGGGTAACATGTTCAGACTGGGCATATGGTGTTGGGAGGTCCAATCAATAAACGTCTACCTCCCACCCCCTAGCTAGGCTGGTGAGACATACAGACATGCAATAAAGGTAAATACAACACTGCTTCCCAGACCACCGGCAGGAAACTATCAGTGAGAGAGATCTACAAGGTCTACACTTTAAACATGGACAGTGACGTCCCTTGTGGGACACCAAAAATTCGGTTCTTCCAGGCGATGTGAGTAACAACTACTGCGACCAGGATGTAGCTGTACACAGAACAGTAGGTTGTGCAAGCCTGATAACACATGGGTTGACACAACGTACGACATGTGTCCCGACACAGGGAGAGTGGGCAGTGTGTAGGGGTGTGTTCATATCCCAACTGGGCCCACCTGCCCCCACAGTAACGATGAGTGCTGTAGAGTAGTGGCAGGTAGGGGAACTATGGGTATGCGATTATTGGCCTAGGCGTGCAGGTGTTGGCTGGCAGACATGTATTAGGACCACCCCGTGGGTGTAAGTAATATTCCAATGTGGGTATAGCAGATGCCCATACCTCCCAAACCTTAAAAGTACATCTACTGGACAGTCCGTAAACCATTGTGGAAACACATAGGGACCATATCATTGAACTGTCCCCGATTACCAAGGACGTCTGTGATTACGAATCAGAATCTAACACAGTCCCAACTAAACCCTCCTAGAACTAGGGATATTAGGAGGAAAGGTGGCGGAATACATGTAATGAATAATGACAACATGTAAGAGTCCTAAACAGCATGTACCTCAGACAATGTGTATGAATATTTATGTGCTCTGGGTCCATCAATGTGTCAGGTTAATAGCACCAACCTTCTAAATGTGTCCCTGAGGTCGTTATGCAGTGTCTCTGATTCAGTGTTCATTCTTCCCCATTCGTATGAGAGGTCTGATAGTTAGAGAAAGTGCATGTTCCGCCGACTACCTTAGAAAGTTGATAGAATAATAGGGTTGGGGTTACCACCTGTCCACCTTTGCGAGGGACAATCTACTTTTGGGCAGTTTTGTTCTGCAAAATAACTAATTATGGCAAATGTCCTGTGATTTAGGACAAAGATTACCTATATTGTCTGTAGTAGTTGCATAAAACAATTATTTTGCACCTGAAACACCTAAATGTTATAAGTAACAGTATAAGCAACTATAATGCTGCAAGAGTAACCTTTTATTTAGGCAAAACAGTGAAGTACTCCCCTTTCTACTGGCTGTGGGTATGTGTTGCCCTGCAAAGTCAGATGTCTCTACATACAGGTCCTATAGGGTTGCCACCTTTCCAAATGGCCAAAGTGGGACATGTTCTATAGAAATGTCAGACTTTCCAGGACAAAACATACCTACAGCCGTGCATAGTACAGGATTATACTTATTTGCACAAATAAAAGCTTAATCTTGTTACATTTGAATTGCTTATGCTACTTCACATAACATATAGAAGATTCATATATAAAATAACTGTTTTATGCAACTATTAATGAAACGTAGAATATAATAATGTCCTGTAATCAAGACATTTACTATGTCTTGATTATTTTCACAGTGCCCCTCGCAAAGTGGGACAGGTGGTAACCCTAAAGTCCCACCTTGGCCAATTGAAAAGGTGGCAAACCTATAATAGGTATGCAGTAGCATGACTCGGCTGACGGATGTGGCTCCCACAACCCAACTACTTGTCTGTATTGAAGAGTCTTGGTTCCCATGTATCAGCCAGATGGGAGCAGATTGTATGCAGAACACACAAATATGATTAATTCACTGTACAGGCCACTGATTCCGTACAGTCGAACGCCATGCAGGCGACTAATGGGCAGCCATTCCTGATACTGTAGTCAGGAGCGGCCTTAGGTCAACTGGTGCCCTAGGCAAAGGGCACAATGGCACCTCCCACCACAACACCCAGTGACCCCATACTGGTCTACCTACATCAAATAAATACTGGTAAAGTGCCCCAACTAAAGAGGCACCCTAGGCGGCCACTTAGTTGGCCTATGCCTCATGCCGGCTATGACTGTAGGCATCACACGGTGGGAGCAGATTGTATGAGGAACACAAAAATATGATTGATTCACCGGACAGGTCGCTGATTCCATACAGTCGAATGCCTAACGGGCAGCCAATCCCGATACTGCAGTCATGCAGTCTGACGTAATAGGCATCACAAGGTAATACTGTGGTCCTCACTCCCACCCAGGGGTGTGAGTGACAGATGCAAGCACCAATGTCGGTGCATTTGCAAGTGCGGGAGCGAGCGTGTGTAAGCATGTTTGGCTACCAGTATGCTAGTATTGCACTGGTAAAGCAATGTAGAGGCTAACCGAGTGTAAGAGGCTGTAACCAGTGGTCAGTAGTGCTTAACACCACACAAACCCATGCACACCCGCTCCCAACTGCTTTAATGTGCCTTATTCCCTCTGTATCCAATGGGCTTGTTCTGCCCTGCAACCAAATAAACGTCCTTTGCAAGGGTCAGAACCAGGACCCTGCGCACATAGCTAATGTGTATTACCAATACGCCATGGCAGATATACAGACAACGGACAGTACCACAAACATATCATACAGTGCAGTCATTCAACAGTATAGGAATGTACCCCATCATGTAGATGTATATGTGAGTGTTTATGTCCAACATATAGGTACATACATATATAGAGATGTATCAGGAACATACCATGTGGCAACAAAGCATTACAAATGAATGTAATGAGAAACACCAGTGACGCCTGTATTATGTAGTGGTGTTGCTCTATGTGATCACAAGACACCCTCAGACAGATATGTGTCATCATACAAGCAAATAGTTGTGCATTGGCCGTATACATCACTCTGTGCATGTAATGTACATTAACACAACAGTACCTGTCCAATCATTATGTGTGAACAGTACTCTTGCAAGGTGCTGGGTGCAACATCATCATCATGATAAAGGTAAATGGGGTAACCATAGAGGGACCGGTAGTGTTGTGTGTACACTGGGGTCGTCCTCATCACGTGTACCTGGACCATGTAGGAATGATGTGCATACCAGAATCGTGTGCCTGAGGGACAGGGGTGAGGATAACAGGAGTATGTTGTGATGCATATTATAAGGGTTTCATGTGTCCAGTGGGAACGTGTGTGAAATGGACAGCTATGTATAGGGCCGATGCTGTCCTAGGAGCTGATTGGCCTTATGTGTCCATAGGTGAGGGTCAGATGTTGGGGAAGGAGTATAGGTATGGCCGTGGAGGATAGGTAGGATCACAGAAAAGACAGCATACAGGGTTGGTATATGACACATGTAGGGGGGATACACCCTGGATGGGGATGGGTCTTCGGCATTCAAAAGCCCATGGGAACAGTGGGACAGAGGTCCCCAGCCATGGGCAACTGCCACTCACTGCACCTACACAGCTGCAAAGGAAGCAGTGCTAGGGGCTGTCCAGGAGGGGCAGCATCACACTGTAAATGTGACACTCCACCATTGAACTGGCATATCTGGTGTCGTAACCCCTTAGGGAGCCACCAATGCAACAATTCCGGGACTGCACGACAGCAGATATGTACCTGTCTGGTTCTGCTCCCAGGGGGGACATGCTCCATCCTCAGTGGTGGTACCACCAGAAGGTGGTGCAGTGCCAACAGAGGTTGATGTCTATGGCTGGGCCCCACATGTGCTAGTGCCTGGTGCCATGGTCAGCTGAAGTGGGACAGGAGGCTCTGCCGGGACCTCCCAACCCATTCATCGTATGGTGTTGTGTTTTAAACCCACATATGGCTTAGAGATAGGCAACAGCAAACAGGATTACCTACGACAGTATGCATAGATATCACCAGCAACCCAACACAACAGATGGTATACATTTGCAGAGGGAGCACAACACATGCATATATACTGCATGCCAACTTTACAATGTGTAGTAGGCGTGTGACCACAGCTATGAACAGTTGCCCATCATTGACATGTCACTGGGAATCCCACACAGTGTGTCATACCATTGTCTCATGTGACACATGTCCAGTCAGGGATGCAATGGCAGTAACACATCCCTATCATCATGTACTGTCTGCAATCCTCACACCATGCTTCTGCTGCAGATGTGTGTTCAGTGTGTAACACAGGAAACAAATGGTTGCACACACTGACCAGTTCACAGATGACCCTACAAATGGGGGTCCCTCATGAATAGAGTACTGTCATGTCTGTATTATAACATGCAAAATAGTCATTACCACACACATGTTAAACAGGCAGTAGTCTCAATGTAGCATAGCTACACTTACATATTGTAGTCATGTGTGGCACATCACCCTCATGTCTTTTGGCTATTTCCCACTATGGAAAATGATTGAGGTACATCCAAATATCAGCTGTGTTGCTGTGTCAGAACACCACATCCAGGTACCACTCACAGTGACTGTCATGGCCAGATAACAACATGTTTCCCTAGATAGTGTACTGTGTTTATCATGTGGATGGCTATTGGAACACTATCACAGCTGTACCACATGCAATCAGCTAGAGGAGGACTGCAATAGGTGCAGAGGCCATCACCTGACCATTTCCATCACTTGCAATACACATGCTGCTACTGTGCAGGTGTACACCTTCACTTCCACCAGAGAGGGTGTGGGTGGGACAGGCAATGTACACCAGGGAAGGGCTTGGAGACTTAACCATAAGCATCATCTGCCACACGCCGAACAGTACAGGGGTCAAATCCCTGACTACTCATTACTATTACATGTGCATGACTACTACATGTGCCACAAAGGTGACATGTTGCTGTGCTGTAAGAATATGTGTGCAGGTGAGTGACATCTGCACCAGATATAGTAGACACACATTAGGTGTGGCACACGTCTGTCCACATGAATGGATGCCATTGTCACCACAACCACACTCTCTAATGGACACGCATTGACACCTTTGCCAGGGCCACAAATACACAACTTAACTACTTTGTTTGCCACACTGCAGTAATGCACAGGACCACATGCACCACAGGGGATATCTGGAGGTTCTACGGGCTAGGACATGTGAAAGTGCTTGACAACTGTTGGTATGCCAACGAGGTTTATACTGGGAGTGACTGTGGTTGGGAGCATCACAACCCACATGCAGAAACAGGGTGCCAGTACTGGTATGCAGGTATGCATTGCTCCATGGGTGTGTAGTGTTTGGCTGTGCAAGATGTCTGTACAAGGCTGGGTGAGGGGTAATCCTTGGCATTGCATCACCCGACAATGGTGTGTAGTGCAGGGGTGTAGTGCCTGCAATGTCCCACACAGATGGGTACTGCATTATCTGGCTTGATATCCTGGTTACCAATGTGTAGGGCCATAGATTTGCAATGCATGCCATGTCTGTGTTTGATAGTCCTTCACATTGACATTGCCTGGGATGTGCATATCCCACAATACTGTACAGTGACATGTACAGGTGTACCTGGTTTGGCAGACACATGTTGTGTACACATCCTGTTATACCCCGATATGCCAATACTGGCCTGGTGTGGCGAAACCTGCTTATAGTGAGCAGGTCGGCCCTGCACCTGCATGGATAGTATGATACAGGTATTCCGTGGTGTCAGTGGCATGGGTCCATATAGGGCACATGTGTACAGCATTGTCTGGCCTTTGTGGATCACATTTGATGGCACCACATATGTTGCAGGCATTCAGTGTGGAACATAGTGAAGGCACAATGTCGGCATATATGTGCCTATTGTACAGCTGTACAGGGTGCCATGTCCTCTGCAGGCCACTGCATTCACACCATTCCTACTATCTGTCCTCAATGTGCATGGTACTTGCAACATAGTGAGATATCCTAGACAAGTTTTTTTGTGCATGGCACATGGGTGCAGGACATATTACTATGTCATACATACTAGTAGGGCTGCATACTTAGTTCACCAGGCCATTTGCCAGATGTATGGGCATGGCTTGCCAGCACAGTCCCGTGGCTGACTGACAGCTGTACTCCTCATGAGGTGGCCAATGTGTCACAAGATGGATACCATATAGGAAAACTACAAAACCCGTTCCCAAACATGTCCAATGGTAAGACAACCACGGCCACCTCTACACAGGCTCTGACAGGCAAACACACACTTGCCATGTCCTATATAGAAACCCCTACCGTATCACACTGCAGCAATATGCATTTAGGACATGTGCTATGGAGAATACTACAAAGCACTGTACTTGTCTCACACAGGCAGACACACACACACACACACACACACACACACACACACACACACACACACACATGGCAAGTGTGGGACTAGAACACCAACCTAACTACTTTATTACACACAAACACACACACACACACACACACACACACACACACACACACACACACACACACACACACACACACACACACATACATGGCAAGTGTGGGACTAGAATACCAACCTAACTACTTTAGTACACTACAGCATTACACAGTTACAGAACTCGCTACCGAGATTACTGAGACACAGCACTCCCAAAGGTGTATTTGTAGATAGGTGACATCATCATTCTTGCCAAAGGTGGGTATAAGAAATGTATGGGGTGTGAGCAGTCTAAAAGCATTACTCAGTCCTCAGGCAAATGGGAACACACACACACACAGCAAGTTTGGGACTAGAACACCGATCTAACTACTTTATTACACTACAGCATTACACAGTTACAGAATGCGCTACCGAGATTACTGGGACACAGCACTCCCAGAGGTGTATTTGTAGATGGGTGACATCATCATCCTTGCCAAAGGTGGGTATAGGAAATGTATGGGGTGTGAGCAGTCTAAAAGCATTACTCATTCCTCTGGCAAATGGGGACACACACACGGCAAGCGTGGGACTAGAACACTGACCTAATTACTTTATTACACCACAGCATTACGCAGTTACAGAACGTGCTACCGAGATTACTGGGATATAGTACTTCCAGAGATGTATATGTAGATGGGTGACATCATTATCCTTGCCAAAGGTGGGTATAAGAAATGTATGGAGTGTGAGCAGTCTAAAAGCATTACTCAGTCCTCAGGCAAACGGGGACGCACACACAGCAAGTGTGGGACTAGAACACCGACCTAACTACTTTATTACACTACAGCATTACACAGTTACAGAACGCACTACCAAGATTACTGGGACACAGCACTCCCAGAGGTGTATTTGTAGGTGGGTGTCATCATCTGCCCTGCCTAAGGTGGGTATATGAATTGTATGGAGTGTGAGCAGTCTAAAAGCAATTTGCAGTCCTCTGGCAAATGGGGACAGACATACACACACATGCCAGTGGTGGGAACGGAACACCTGCCTATTTACATATTACTATTACAATACTACATACTTACGAGTCATGCCACACAGACTACACATTTCAAGGCTGTCATTATGACCTTCTATGAATGTGGACATCAACAGGGATGCTGGCAGTTAAGATGTACATTCCTGTGAACCTGTGTGTTTAAAGTAGGAATCCATCCTGACCTGGAGTATGCCCATCTGTGGAATGGATGACTACTACCACTATACAGGGTTACAATGGCCATGCCCATACACAGAGGCACATAACCGACACAAGATGTCACTGGGCATGCTCACACACTTAGTAGCACAGGGCTGTTCAGAATGCACTATGTGTCCATCTACACAAGGATATACTAGGCATGCTCATACACTTAGTAGCACAAGGGGCATGCTCACACACTTAGTAGCACAGGGCTGTTCAGAATGCACTACTATGTGTCCATCTACACAAGGATATACTGGGCATGCTCATACACTTAGTAAACATGGAAGGCCACAGTGGCCATGCTATTACAGGTAGATGTAAAGAACACATTGTAATGGGCTCTGGTGTTAGTAGTTGTCATTGTTAGCAGGAACGCTGCTCTACATATAATTGACTTTTACACAATGTCTGCTGTCATTCTGGGATGACATGGCTGACAGTAGACAGGCCTTTGACACATATCACATGCATCCATGATTCGAGTGGGGATAATATCCAAGTCGCATCTGCCCACACAGTGCCATTCCAAGGCAAATGTCCTAAACACAGGATAACTCCCTGACACCTGCAGGACAACTGCATTGTTTTCCTATGCTAACCAGTGCTAGATGTGTAGCATCCATAATCACAGCTGGGCACTGTAGATCCAACAATGGGGAGTACTGACATCTGTGCAGTGAGGAACACCTGGCTGATGGCTGATGGCTCTGAAGTGCACAATAGCACTACCAGCATATACCTCAGAACCTAGCACTACCACCATATACCTCAGAACCAGACATGTGGCCCATAACACAGGCACGGACCACTCCAGGTGGTGTCCCCACATACATAAAGGCCACTCACATGTACTGACCGGTACCCCCACGGAAGGCATCAGAGATGAGTCATGTGCAGGACACAGTGTCACATGCTGCATTCTAGGATGTAAACCTCAGACACCACCATGCCCTCGGACCACCAACACACATCCATACATGTTGTAGGACATATAAGTGTACACCACCATGTGACTCTTGACCTGTGTACTGTACCAAGCTCTACATCAACTGTAGAGAGTACCCATGTGCTGACATAGTTGCATCATGTGTTATGCAATGATACCACTGTCTGTAACCAGGTCAGCTGTACACATACCAGGGGCCCTTGGTACATTCCACCATTAGCAGATGACTGTTACATGTACCTGCCTCTGGGTATGTACATGCCACACACACATACACACACACAAAACATACATGTTAATAGCATAGCTGTTGTTGTCCTTTGTGCAAACAGGTGGCTACAGCCATTACACACATGCACATGGAATGTAGGTCCATGACTGCTGAATGCTAACAGTACATAAGATTGATATCAGTGTTGACAGAGGTAACATTCCCTCTGTAATGGTCACCCATTACACCCATCATATCATACAACATTCCATGTGTCATGTATGTCATTACACATGTCCACCAATTGCAATGCCTACAAACATGCCCAAATGTCAGGATTATAGGACCTACACAACTGTACACATAGTGTTGTGCATTCAGATAACATGCGTGTGCAGTTGCTGATGTATGCAGGTGACATGTATCCTAGTACATCATGCAATTGCAATGCAGCCTCAACATTGCCAACTGTATATGGTGATATTCTGAATGTACGGAAAGATGTACCTCAGGTATTGATAGATGTGTGGAAATAGCTAAGTGGTGGGGCATCTTTGCAGATGGATGTTTGCTGTGGACAGCTCGCAGGTGTGTCACTAGTGGTCCTACAATAACCTATGTAACTGGTAAGCAATGGTTTTGTTAATTGAAGGACATAACACACAACTTAGACAGCGGTCAGGGTGACAGCGAAGGTAGATCACTTGACACCTGTTAATAGTTAAGACGTCCCATGTGCATATATCAGCACTGTTGCCACAGGAGGCATCAGTACAATTTGTAATGCATGCAATACTGCTGTACGTCTGTCATAAATATCATGAGCTAGGCAGGTCTGAGATTCACAGTACTGGCATGTGTGGTTGCGTGTGTGTCCATATATGTCACGAATGGTGGGGAATACATCTCAGTTGTTACTTACTCTCCTGTACACTAGTGTACACATCTGTACAAACTGCAATGTAGAAAGCAGGACATAGGCAGGGGCGTGTATCTCACACATGTGAGGTATCTGTATGTGCGTGACATAGGTGTATTCAATACTGAATGCCACAGTGTGTGCATGTAGGGCTGTCTGGTCCCTGGGGTGAGGATGTATGTTACCATACTGAACTGATAAGACCCCTCCCCCATCCAGGTGATGCATTCTACTATCCGTGTTGATGTCCCCGATCTTAGGCCATACTAACTACCTGTACATGTGTATTCTTTGTGGCGCATCATGTAGGTGCACAGTACTGTAATGATGATTTGCACATAGGCAGGGGTCCTCACCTCACCAGTAGCAACTGTGTGCAAGTGTGTGTTATTGTGTCGGTGAATCCGTGAGTGTGTGAGTGTGTTACTGTGTCACTGAATACATGTGTGTCAATACCTGAGTGTGTGGGTGCAGTTGTGTGCTGGCATCCTGCCATAGGAATGTGTATTACTGATTCCCAATGAGGCATCACACTTCCCACTGGACTCTACCCTTGTAATCAGCAAGACCACACTTTTACCTCACCACTCCATGTAACTGTACATGTGATGTCACCCTTTATGGATGTCACATCTGTTGCCAAAGTAGCATAATACACAGATATCATGCTCTTGGATCAGTAGACATGTTTGTAACATGGGACATTCTCACTGGTATGTGGCAGCTACACGGTGCATGCTGGTATATTCATACATACCTGTGAGTAGTCCACATTGACATATGGGACACTAACTGCAAACACTGACATCCACCGGCATGTGCAATTAGACCTGAAGGAGGACAGCAGAACATCATGACCAACATGCAGTTACTGTTGTTACACAAGACACATACTGTTAACAGTACAAAATGCATTGTACACCTGTAGTACATGGTATTTCTGCTGCCTGTCAACAGTACTCAACAATTGTAAACTGCATTTATCTTCCTAGTCTGTTCACCCTGTGCATCAGACCATATGAGCATATCCCTGCACCGATCATGTGGATGTCAGGGATGCGGTACAGGCATCATCATATGCACAGGGTGATAATGTTTGCCAGAGGGCTAAGCTGCACTGGATGACATCATGTGTGTGGGTTAGGGCCTTTGATCTAATTGAGCGTGTTTGGATGTTATGCATGTATGTGTTGCGGTGCCCTACATATGTTTCCAGTGTGTGTGTGTATGTATGCACACAGTTCTGCACTACCAGGCAGAGGTGCAGATTGGGTACTGTCTGATGTCACTTGTCCACTGGAATCGTGTCCCTGTTGGGACCATCCCTGGCCATGTGCATGTGGCCTGCTGTGTTGTGGTGTGGACAGCACAGCACCAGATGCACTGCTGCTGCAACCGCCACTATGGGAGTGGACATGTGAGGTAGCTCGTACACATAGACCTGAAACAGGGGATGTAGCAGGCCTACGTCCACATGCGTGATGCCTCACTCCTACCAGATGTTCCAACACAGACACCTCATGCTCGCGGATTGTCATACCATGGTCAAGGACTCCAACCATGTCACCCAAGTGTCTGTCCAAAGCTTCAGCAATCTGCTGTTGAGCATTTACCATTGCCTGGATGTTGTTGTTTAAAGAATGGACAGCAGCCCTCTGAAGCCTCTGATCTTCTCTGTTGTGCTGTTCAGCATGTGCCTGTGCCTCCATTACAACCTGAAACATGCGTCTGGTGACACCAGCTGCTGCGCTATGTCTTGCAGGAGCATGTTGGCCAGAGGTCCTCCTACGAGCAGCACTGGCCATGTGCCTGTGTGGGGCACCACCAGTCAGTTGACTGACACCATTGTGTGCAGGCACACCTTACATAGCCCCCACACTTTCCTGTTCCAAGCTACCATGTGCCAACTGTCCTTCCTCTATGGCCACTGGTGATGGGGTATGTGCAGGCATGGGATCTGTGTGCAGGGATGAGGGGGGCTATAGCCGGAATGGCAACCAATGGCACAGTTTCAGCCCCTGACAACTCTGCCTGTGACTCAATCATACGTTCAGCATCACTGCTAGAGTCTGTGGGGACACTAACAACAGATGTACCGCAGGAGGGCAACGCACCTACATCACCTGTGAGGGCAGGCAAGAACTGCACATTACATTCTATACAATAGACACATACACAGAGACACACGCATGTGATATGACAGAAGGCATGCAACATACATGTGATATGGCAGACGGCATGCAGCGCAGACAATAATAGTGGTAGTTATCATACATTCCTGGGTTGCACACAACAGCATGCATGTGTCATAGCAGATGGCATGCAAATTACACAATCATAGTAGTAGTTAGCATACATCCCTGTGTTACACCATGTAGACCAGCACAGGTTAACAGTACACCTGCCTGATGTGTGGCTTATGACCTTGACAATCACATGTAGTATGACATGTGACATGTGATCTGCTGACATGTACAATGACATGCATACATGTGCAACACAATGGTGTCTTGCCAAATATACAGTGGGGCAATGGTGTCCTAATGCAGTGTTGTCTGTCTACCTGACATTAGCTGATGTGCATGGCCATTGCAGGGAATCATGAGGCGTCTCTATTGCTATACAGTGTGAGTTACAGACACAGTTCATAGGCATGACTGTGTTCAGATACAATGCATATATACTGTGGAATGTGACCCACGTCACTGAGGTGTATACACACTAAACCATGATGTGGAAGTTGTGACACAGGTCACTGATGGGTATATGGATGGCACCCCTGCACATCTGCAACCATATTTCTGCTGCCTGGCAAATATGGCCAGACATGGCGAACACGTCGGTACACCATGTCCCACATGACATCTGTGTACCAAAAACACACACACACACACACACACACACACACACACACACACACACACACACACGGGGAGCAAGTATGACATTGATGTCTGACACCAGCAAGGAGAATGTACTGTATCTGTGGGCTGATGTGGATACTGTACAGGTGACTGCTGTCATGCCATGACACCCTCAAGATGTTCAACACATCTTATGTGGTGGATTGATGTTACACCTACACAAGATGTGCATAGGCCTGTAGAATGTCTAGTGTTCCACATCTACAATATAACCATTATGCAAAGGCCATAGTTGGGCCATTTGTAGCCATCGTATGACAGGGTGTACACACAAGCACATCACTTCTACTGTGTGTGTTGTTCCATGTCTCTGGCCATCCTCTATGGCCATGTGTTTACATGTGTTGGCCAAATTATTGTGATGGGCATTATTTCACATGTCTGTGTTGTCCCATATGGCATACACCCATAGATGTCATATGCTCCACTGATGACAGGGTTATGCAGACAAAGGGTGGTATGTGGGATATGTTTTCAGGTTAGGTAGGCAGTGTTGCACCCAGGAAACTAGATGTCATGGACATGTCAAGATATCACATCACATTGTGTAACATTCATAGCAGGGCTATGATCCACACCAGTGAATCCTGTGGGCTGGCCATACTCCAGCCCACTGTGTAGTACTATTTGTATTCCCCACATGTGTAGTTCTGATCTGTAGTACATGTTCCTACAGTGAACAGCACCTCCACCATTGTATGCACAGCTGTCCACACATCTGGCAATGACAGTTTGTGAGGATTCCTGTCGGTGAGATGATTCACATAGTTTGCAAGTGTTGCACATGGGTAGGCATTGTGATGCATTGCATGTCCAACCTGTATATTGTGACAGGACCATACATTATGTGTACATGTTGTAAATGGCCACATGGCAGATACATCTGTGCATTATGATTCCTGATAAAATAATAACAGTCTCACCTGCAATGGGCTGCTGTTGCAGCAGAACACCAGAGGTACCTAAAAAGGAGTAACACAGCAGTTTGAGCATTATCCACGCCTGTATAATGGCTACAGAGTGCAATGTGTATGTTAACACATACACCAGTACATTAGAATATACTATGGTGTATGCACATGTGTGCATACACAGAGTAGCATACTATAGTATGCGGCATGTGTGTATACATGCCTAGCATATGATGTTACATTACATATTGTACAGTGACACATGCAACTATATGGAATATAGTTGTTATAGGTGCAGTACTGACTTACCAGGCATCTCCAGGCTCAGTGATTGAGAGACACCCACCTCGACAATATCGGCTAAGGCTTGTGGATGTGGTTCTTCAGGTGTCCCCAGGATGGCCAGCAGCTCCTCGGTACGTGTGAGTGGGGGCTAGGTTGGTGGTCCACCACCTGTTGCACCTTGTTCCCTGGTGATTGCATTCACATACTGTTTTGCCCATCTCATGAGGTCTGTACAGTGTCTGCACACCTGCTGGTATGTGCAGTTGTGGCCACTCACATCATTAACCCTCCTGCGAAGTTCCATCCACAGGACATCCCGCTGCTGTGCATCCTGTGGCACATGGCTGAACAGGATATCATGATTGTCAAGTAGGTATGGGATGAGGGCCTCATCCTCCAAGCAGGTAAAAGGGGGTAGACTTGCACGCAGCATACCTGGAAGACATAATGATGGAGACAGGTCACAGTAACTCACAGAGACATACAGAGCTGCAGCCGAACATACATGTGTATCGCATTTATTATGTTTAAATAGCTGTATTTGCAAACCTACATGACACTGATGTGTTTGTGTCACACACATGTGACACTCAATGCTGAGTGGATATTATCACCATATATGTGTGTGTGTCACCTGATTACATTGCTCATACTCCATGTGGATGCTGTCTTGATGTGGGCATATCTGTTTGCCTGTATTGGTGTTTCCACCTATCAGCACATGGCTGGATGTGTCCAGATTAATGCAATTGACCTTGATGCTGTGTATATGTCACATATAAAGACTTACACTGCCTTAACAGACATGACCTGTGACCCTGCAGACTTGCTCACATAAGGTTTTACATGTATGTGTTCTGCCATATACATCTTCACGGCACTGTACAGCAACTCAACATCCTGTCATGTATCACCTGTGCTGCACATGTGATACCCATGGAACACTGGCTAGCCAGATGGTATTTGCAGGGATGGATATCGACTATACATGTACAGTCACAGTCAACTAGTGGGCTATATGCCATGGGCCATGTATGAATCTAGGATGAAAGGTTAACTGGCAGTAGCTGACAGGTGGGTCTGTGGGGACAGGTGGAGCAGTGCCACATTACTTATCCACAGTTTAATGATACATTTACCATGCGGTCATCACACCATGTCTGAGAGGGGAGCAATGCGCAGCTTTGATGAACAGGAATGCATAGTATGGCAGGACTATGTAAAGTGTATGGGACAAGGATATGTCCAGCATGTGGAAGGTGGATGTCCATGAAGTATGTGTTTGAGATCAGGATGTGTACGTGTAGCATGTCCAACATCATTGGGTTGGACATGGATTTATTCAGGGTATGCATCATGCTACATAGTGGAGATGGGGAATGGGAAGGCTGGTGTAGGCCATCTGCACATGGCCAATACCACTTAAAGGAAATATGTGATCTGATATGGGTCACTTGAGTGTTGTGTATGGCTGGACAATGATCTCTAAATTTATGGATGGCACCCTATCATTATTAGGGTTGCCACATATGACTACCTAACAGGTGTGGTGATGTAGCTATCACAGGAAAGACAACTGCCCAGCTGCATCCCTTACACATAAGTGTCCATTTTGTTGACCGCTGCCTAGGTGATAGATCATGGATACAGGGTTATTAACATAGGGGTGACAATGCAATATGTAGCTGTCAGCTTGTGGCCATATGTCACACACACCTCACCCACAAAGCCTCTTCTGTATGTTGTCCACAACACTCCTGAGTCGGCTATTGCTCCTAGGTCATAGTCATTCGCATACTTCAATAGGCAGATGCCTTCTGTTTGTCTGTGAGGTATGGACTACAATGAGGGGGAATACAAATTCATTAATCCTGACATATTGTAGCTGCCACCGGTGTGATGAGCATGTATTATTCAGACACCTTCTGTAGTGTTGGTTCTGCCAGCAGTCCCGTTGCAAAACACTCCTGTGACATAGGAATGTACATCTAGTATACCGAGTGTAGGTGGTACACAGTATGGGTGATGATGTCTTATGACCTGACAAGGTTATGATATGCAGTATGATATCAACCTTACTGTCATCTACATCTGTACTACTGACATCAATTATTTGATGAAGGTTCATGGCCTTCCAGACCAGACTCAGCAGGGTAGTAGTGCAGTACTTCCCATTATCAGTGGTGTCTCCCCCTTTGTGGGTTGTGATACCTGTTGGTGTGCACCATTCAGTGTGTACACAGCCTGACATGGAGCTATGTTTTACATGATGTGTTGGTGGAGAGCATCTTGTTTTGCCATATGTGTATGATACAACCTGTGATGTGGACAGGTCCCATGTAGCCTGAGTGCAGCTTGTACCTGTATAGTTGTGGGTACAGGGGCACTGTGGTGTACATGGATATATGCTTGTGTAATTGTTGGGGAGGCGTGTGTTTAAGTTGTCCAAGACCCTATCTGGATTGCTTATTCATGCTCAGCACTTGTTCAGAACTTGTAAGCACTACATAAGCTAATAATTACTATAGCACTCAATCTTCCTCATTACCTAGAGGTAAACAGGTTTTGTACATACTTTTCTCACTTGCTTAGAGTAAAATAGCGCTTGCACTCACTTTCCTCACTTATCTAGGGGAAAGTAGTTCTATATTCAGGCATGTCCAAGAGTCAACTGCCAGTGTTCTCACCTATCTGATGAATCTGGACATCTTGAGGCAATGTAGACATTGCCTCATGTACACAGACAAGCCTCTCCACCTACCACCCAACACTACAACCTGTGAGAGATGCACTCATCAAGCCAAACTAGAGGTAAAGCTCTCTCCAATCAAGCCTGACCCTGACAGTCATGTGGAGAAGGTAAACATTCGCACCACACCACACTCATCACATAGTCTTACTGAATCTACCCCACCATTAACTTGGAAAACTACTCGTGTCCCAACTCATTAGCTCAACACTTTCTGGAATTCATAATCACCAATGCCCTGGATCAACATATCCACACACCCACCAGGGGCAACAATATCCTAGACGTAGGCATTACCAACATGAGTAACCGGTGCTCCACACGTGAAGTAAACTCCTTGTTGGTCTGATCCGACCATGAGCTGAACACTGTTGATATCCACATCCCCCCCCATTAAGGGAACCACAGTATAATATATCTACAAAGCCAACTTCATGCTTCTTAAGACAGATGTGGTGAACGTCATGACACCCATGCAGATGGACAATACTGTTACAACTGCTGAATCCTACACAAATGCAATCTATAAGCACTTACATGAGTGCATGGATTGTGCTATCCCAAAAAGAACTAAGATGCTATACTCCTAATTATGGAAACCAGTCTGGTGGTCCCCTGCCATAAACAAACTGTACTACAGGAGGAAGATACTGTTGCAAACTAGAGTACAATCCCATGCATGGAGGAGCTCACTGGTCAGCCTCAATAAGAAGGTGAGATCCCTCATAAAATCCTCCAAAGCTAGCTATGAAAACAAAACCGCCACTAATTCCAACAACAACCACAAAGCATTCTATAGCTATGCCACATATTTCGATGTCAGCAACCAGATCTTCTCTGAGTTACAGCACAAAGGCACAAACATTACAGAACCAACTGATATTGGCAACATCCTGGCAGATAGGTTCAGTGCTACCTTTCCCCCCTGCCTCTCAAAGCTGGACACTCTAAAGCCAATATCACAGCATCCATGGGACCGGACAACATCCCAGGCTGCATTTTACATAGACTTCAGAATGTACTGGCTCCCCACCTATGCACCATGTTCAATAATAGCCTTGCATCAGGCTTAGTGCCCCCTGAATGGCGCACAGCAACAGTTAACCCACTCCACAAAGGTGGCGCCACAACGGACCACAGGACCTATTGCCCTATAGGCCTGACTAGCATGGTCTGCAAGGCTATGGAGCACATCATGGATCTCAGTCACAGAAACATTGGGTACCTCCAAACCTTTGACCGCTACCAGTTTGGCATTGTTAAGGGCAGACCATGCCTCCTAAACCTGGTGGACTTCTTAGAGACAGTTACCAAGGCATTAGATGAGGGTAAGGAGGTCCACACAGCCTACCTAGATCTCTCATAGGCTTTCAACACCATTCCTCCTACTGGTATTATCAACATACCCATCCACCTGAACATTAACCCCTACGTCATGTGCAAAGTGGCTCACGGACAGAACCCACACAGTGGGAGTTGCATACCCTAGGTCTGACTGTATACCAGTTACAAGTGGCGTCCCCCAGGGCTCAGTCCTAGGACCCCTCATGTTTGGTATATAATTCTCTGATGTACAGACAAGCACAGGAGGCCTTTGGCTGAAAAGGTTTGCAGACGACTGCAAACTAGGGGACATAATTGTTTCCCCAGCTGTTACAGATAGCATCTGGAAGGGTCGCACTGAGACGGATACCTGGTGTCAATATCATGGCATCAAGCTGAATGCCTAAAAGTGCATAGTCATCCCCTTTGGATATAACTAATTACCCGCTGACTACCACATAGGTGCTAGTCCCCTACATACAGAAAAGGGGATAAGAGATCCGGGAACCCCAGTAGATAGCAATCTCTCCCTTGATACCTATAATGACAAGGTGGTTCGAATATCCTTCTACATGGCCCTCCTAATCTCTAATGGGTTTGCATCCAGATCAAAGGAGGCCATTGTGACTCTCTACTCATGACTTATTAGACCTATTAAAGGATACAACACACTATTTGGGATATACCTTACAAGACAACTGCAACAGCTTGGAAGACCACAACAGTACCACACCAAGAGGATTACTGACCTCAAACAGATGACCTATGCAGCCCAACCTAAGAAACTCCAGCTGTACTCCATTGTATACCGTATACTCACAGGTAATCTCTGCTTGACATACAAGGCCCATGTCCAACCCAGTATTGCTGGATATGCTCCACCTAAACAGAGGCCCCTGAGAGCCACATGCTCTAGGGATATACACCTAACCACAACGATGACTAGGACATGCTGGATGGATAGATTCCTGACCCAGACACTCCCCATGCTTTGGAACATGATTCTAATGTACATCAGGCAGGGCCACTCACTAGCACTCTTCAAGGGAAACCTTGACGTGTGGATGGGTGACAGACATGTACCCCGGGGATCACTGTAGTGGCTTTGTTGGACAGAGGCACAGGGAACTAATGGCTCTGCCATTCAGAGGCACAGGGAACTAACCTATAGGGGTGGCGAAAGCCAACACACTCTAGCTAGACTTATAAATACCCGTGGTAAGACAGCCTAGTACCTACCTTTGCACTTATTACATGTCCTATGTGCATGGATAGTTAACTAGCTCTTCCATTTTACTTTGCTATCATGCTGATAAACTGTCAGGTGACTAAAAGACATATGTATCCTGTTATTGTGTATTGTAAATGCTAATAGACATAACTAATGTTTGCCTAACATAACAGTAATGCTATGTAACTTGTAATACATATCTGCCTACAATACTGTACATTACACAGTTATTGGCACAATATCCCACAATGCAAATCATAATTGCACAGTGGGCCAACCTTCGACATGTTATTCTCAGTAATACACCCATACATATGGCTATTGTTACAATATATCAACATATACTATCCCCTGTTATAGCACATACTTGTTGGACCAGCCCTGCTACTGACAATGGCTGGTGAGGAATATTTCTGTTCAAAGCCCTTATATAGCATCCCTTGTGGTGTATGCTGTGTTTGTCTTGTGACCTACAGCAGTACACACAAATGCTAGAAGCGTTACTATGTTCAACAATACATCACTACAAGATAACTGTTTCCACTATATGGATTGCATGCACTTTAAATACTACAGAAAAGGTACTAAAGACACAGACATACTGACTGTTCTACATACCTTATTAGTAACCCGAGGTGTCATTAACTGTTGATTCAATCCTTTTCAGTTTGTGTTTCAGTCTTCTTTGTAACGTTCTGCTGGTATATACGGATGGTTTGAATGTGTGATAACCCATCCTTTTATAGTTAAATATCAGTAACATGTGGTATCCTGACCACCACTTGGTGTTCCAAAGTAGTTAATAAGATGCACATCAGCTTGCAGCTACTCCATTAGCCGATACCATGGCAACAGTGGTGTATAACTGAGTACTCCTTCTGGGCGTTGTCCGTTTGCCTTACTTTCGAGGAAGACGGCCTGGATGTGTTGTTTGTGATGTATTTCAACAGCTATATGGAGACAGACATATATTAGATTCATGACTCCCGTGGATTGTGTGTAATGGCTAGATGATTTTGCTCTACATGTGAGTACAGCTGTTATATTTCAGGACATTGCTACTTATGCAGAGTTTGTTTGTACCTGATACTTCTGCAGATGCTTAAGTCAGGCAAGGATGTTTGGGCAGCTCAAGGCTGTATGGCTATGCATGAACTTTTATGTGGTTTACAGTGTGCTCACCAGACATCCTTGATTTGGTGTACAAGTGTAGCATATTGTGCTGTTACTCTGTAATTGCTAACACATCCCGGTGTATACACAACCCTCTGAAATGGGATTCATGCAAACAAACCCTGTTACATCAGCAGATGTTCCATTGTATAACAGCAACTATTTCACATAGGGCCATGTTAGTGTGTCTCTGACAAGGTATGTTAAGGCTTCTGCAGATGTCATACAGTGAGTGAATGATTTGTGATATTATTACAGTTTGTATTGTAATTTGTTTGGGTGTGGGGGTGATGTTGGTAGGTGTGTAGGAACTGCTTTTATACATAATCAATATGTGCGTTAGGGTTCCTTCCCTATTTGAACACCTATCCTTTAGTGGACTAATACTATGGTAATTGCAGGCTGATTAATTAAAGCACTGTTATGTGGTTCCTGTATAGCATGCAGGTGATGTTAGTCCTTGAATCCCTTCGGAAATACATCAGAATGTAATAAAGTTTTGCTACATGAAAGCTGTGTATTTCTGTGATAGGTATTTGCAGTCATTATAGTTGTGTTGGTGACTGACCCTCTTTGGCTAGGGTTGCCACCTTTTCATATGGCCATAGAGGGACATTTTCGGGACACACATCAGAATTTACAGGCTGACACAAACCCATGGTCAGTACAAGGGATAGAACTTTCCTTTCTTGCCTAAATATAAGCTTATTCTTGTAGCAGTTTAGTTGCTTATCCCGTTTCTTGTAACATGTAGGTATTTTAGATACAGAAAGAACTAGTGTATGAAACTATTACATTACATATGGGACATAATTATGTCCTACAATCCCAGGACATTTGCCACGTTTAATATATTTGGTCAGGACATAACCGCCCATAGAGGAACTGTCCGTCGCAAAGTGGGACAGGTGTTAACACTATCATTGGCACATGTCCATAGCACATATTTGTAATAGTGTATAGGCATATACTCTCCATATCCTTTGTTCATAAAGGTTGGTCGTGGCAGAATGTGTGATTGGTATGGTCCATGTTATACACATATATGAACACTTCAACCACTGTATGTGAGATACCTATGGAATCCCGAAACCACACAGTTCCGATGCACACAGTACCGGGCCCAGACTCCCATACCCCACATTACCGACAGCGACAGTAACTCGCGAAAGTAACACAAACATGGCACACACAGACGCACACACAGACACAGACACACTGCTACCCACCACATCTAAACAAACCATCCTACACTACATATGAGCAGGTGGGCAAGCCCCCCTACACCCCCCATATGTAGATGTCTGTGCCCCCCACACCCCCCCTACTTTAATATAATACCTCCTAGATCGTGCAAACAGACGCACAAAGCTAACCCACACCCACACATTACAGTCCCCCAAGAAGACACACCACACCCAGAACACACACTTACACGCACTACAGCCCTAAGAAACACACTTACACACAGTAACCTACCTGAACCGCAACACCAGAAGCACTGACTAACTGTCTCTTAACATCGTGATTTTACACCTTGCACATCTGGTGTTTCGGTACTGTGTTCTTTCAGACCTTAAGCCTCGGGATTACACGCGTCGGTATGTAAAGCAGTCGGTATGTGGTAGGTATTCCATTTATATGTGCCTCCATGGTTATGTAGATGTTGTTAACCTATCTATATATCTACATATATATGTATATCCCCATATATCATCATATATCTCTCTCTCTCCCTCTCTCTCTCTCTCTCTATATATATATATATATATATATATATATATATATATATATATATATATATATATATATATATATATATATATATATATATATATATATATAAAACATACACCTTTCATTGGGTACATGCTGGTTTGTCCTTTTCAACACATTCTTACCTTTTGTGTTTTATCCTGTCAGTATACACAACTGCCATTGGTACATCTCAGGTAGCTTAGTGGCATGTTATTGTGAAGATTGTGTACATGGTTGCGTGTTCTAATCCTGGCAGTGATATCTTACCTCTCAGACCAGGCACTGGTAGTGCAAGAGTGATTAACGCACATTTCAGCGGTTGTGTGTTCCACATGTTTATTATTCTGTGGCGAACTACCTATATATGCAAGCTGTGTTTAAGGTATACTATGTAACATGTAAACATCTGAGAAGATTCCTGTCAGGGATACTCCCCATTATTTGGAACTACATCCCTGATTACATTATACAAAACCCCTCACTAACACTCCAGGGAATCCTTGCAGAGTGGGTGGGGAACAGTGGATACACCCCAGGGATCCCGCAATTGGATCTGCTCCATGGAGGGACAGGTAATTAATCGATGGGGTGGCGACAGCAGACACCTTTTGCCTATGCTTATGACTGGCCTCAGCAGTTGGGCATGTACCTACCTATGTATCTGAACCTCTACATACAGTATGGACACATGCTGATAGCTTAATTTACTGTTCAGGCATCGACTTACCTTGTGCCAATGGCGATTCTGTGTACAATAGTTCAGGGATACCTATGTAGGATGCACACAGTAGACCACCTATACATGACAATTTACAGGTGGTCATGTGTGTGTGCCATCCATGTTTGCTATGTGTGCAGGTGGAGAAGGGTGTCAGTCCATGAGTGCCTACACTGTCAGTGTGTGTGCTATACATTCTCTCTTTGCCAAGGCATGGGCATACTGGGCACACCTCCATCTGCCTACTGGGGCTAGCACAGGGTGTTCATGGTCTGAGTCCCTCTGTGCCTGTGGGTCCCTTGGCAATGGTGGTGGGCTGTAAAGGCCTTCACCATTCTGTCCCTGCTGCAGCTGTTTCCGCAGGATCATATTGTGTAACATGGCACATACTATGAAGATGTGGGCACATGTGCCTGGAGAGTACTGCAAGCCTCCACCAGATATGTCCAAGCAAGGGAACCATGATTTCAGCATCCCAAACATGTGCTCTATGATGATTCTGGTTTCTGCATGTGCCTCATTATGGCGTTCTTGCATGGCTGTGTGTGCATTTCTAATGGGAGTCATCATCCACGGTTCCAGTGCATAGCCAGCATCCCCCACCAGGTGGCCATATGGAATGTCCCCCCTGGCAAATATCTGATACAGCTGTGAGGAATGCCAGATGTGGGAGTCGTGATAGCTTCCAGGGCTGCCAGCACACACATCCATGATAATGCCCTGGGCATTGCACACGACCTGGCAGTTGATGGAAGGGTATCCCTTGCGGTTTATGTAGTGCCTACCCTGCTCACCGGGTGGTGACTTGATGTGTATGTGTGTGCAGTCTATTACACCCAGTACCGACAGGTAGTCTGTCACACGGTGGAAGAGATGCATATTGCTGGCCAACTCCTCCTGCGTTCGGGGGAAGTATATGTGCTCATTGGCATCTGGTAACATGGCATCAAGGAACTGGTGGAGTACCCTAGATGCTGATGCCTGTGAGATCCTCATGATATCCCCAGTTGGCCTTTGGAAGGTACCTGTGGCTAGTATTCTCAAGCTTACCCATACCTTCGTGTCCACTGGGATGGGTTCCCCTCTGTTACGTCTGGCTCTGAGACGTGGCTGGCACAGCTCAACAAGTTGCTGTATAATGTCCCTGTCCACCCTGTAATGCTCTACTATCTCCAGATCATGTAACCCCTGGTAGGTTACCCTGGGTCTGAACACTCTTCTCTTCCTCCGGTGCCTGAGATGGTTGTCAGCATCATCCTCCACACCACCGTCAGTCTCCAACACATGCTGGTGAATCAAAGCTATGGCAGCCCTTAACATGTACATATTAAAAGTTCCCCATCTGTATACACCAATGGTGCAGAGTGTCTAGGAATACACAAGTGTGTGTGTGGGGCTTTCACACCTTATACTATTGTGCAATGGATGATGCTGGTGTAATTGGGTGTGTTTGTGCTATTCCAGCTGCAGGGTATCTTAATTATTGGTTTTACAGCAGGTACTGCTATTGTGGGGCCTTTGGTGTTGACTTACACTTGGCTGCCATGATTCATCTGTTGCCCTTTACTTCAGTTTTCTACCTGATTCCCCTCCCATTGTCAGGCATGCATCCAGCTACCGGCTTTCTTGTTTTGTACTTTCACTACCCAGGATTTTGTTGGGAAATGTGTTATGTAGCTGATTTACTGCAAGTTTGCTTTGTTCTGCTGTGACAGTTCTCTTTTCTTTGCTGTATGGCACCCCACCTTTCCTGTTCTGCAGGTAGCTGCTAGCAGCTCTGTTAGCTGTTGTCTGTGGCCCACTGTGAGTTCTGAGGTGTTAATTACTCATTTGTACTCCAATTACCATGCTGCAGCATTTCCTTATTGTCTTCCCGTATCCTTCCTTTTTCAGCTGTGGTGCGCGCCGCTCACAGCCGTTTACCGGGTTTTGAGCGCGTTTTCATCCATGTTCACATGAACATCCAGTTACCTTGTGTGCTCTCAGCTAAGCAAAGCTATGGTTACTTCCACACCTCTATCCTGTGGCTTTGGTTAGCAACAGGCAACACGGATTAGCAATGATCCAATGTGCTTACAGCTATGGTGGCGCACCCCTCTCTTGATGTCATGTTTACCTCCAGGCCACTCCTCGGTGTTGTACCGCTACGCTGTGTGGTACATCCTTACGCCGGCGGGGCGTTTGAGATTCAGTATTACTTGACTCATTTGCATGGCATTGACTACTAATTCCTAGTTACCACACAGAACACTGTCACAGACCCTTAGCAACCCTTGCGCCATGGTTGTGGTGTAGCATGCATGCCATTGACTATTAAGGGGATATCATGAATTGTGTTACATTGCAGTTTTATGACATCTAAATATATTTTCCTTGTGATCCCGTTTGCACACAGATGCACTGCAGTTTTACTTTGCGTTAGTGTGGCCATGACATTAAATGTTATTTTTTATATGTTGTGCATGTTTTTTTATGCCACTGGCTATATATTTAGCCATTGGCATATATTAACATTATAATACATAAGTTTGTTCTGCTTTCATGGCTCCGATTTTATGTTTGACAAAATGTAAACTGTTTTTTTTTGGTTTACATTTCTTCATGCTTACACTACGCCTGCACCACTTCATGAATCGCTATATACCTTCATTTGCATGCTACACTGCTGCACATGGGGTAATTAGCATACATGCACCAGGAGCTGCGCAGCTCTGGTGTACGCTGGTAGTGCACATGGAAACAGCTCGTACCTGAATCGCTTGGTGGTCATATTTGGTGGTAGATCACCAGCGCTACTCCGGAGCCTGGCGAAAGCTTCATGAATCCCAGGGAATGTCTGTTATCTATCTGACAAACCAACTAATACACCTCTTCAAATGCTCAGTGTTCAACATTTACTAAATGCATAAACATATTTTATGCCGTAATACTTCCTTTTATTTCTTGTGAATGTAATCTAACTATCAAATGTGTCTATACTTTTTAATGTATATTAATTGCTGCTTGTTTATGTATGTAACTGAATGCCTGTTTAAAAATGCTTGTAATATTTTGCAGTTTTATTTCCTGAATCTCTGTTGAAAAGGAGTATAGATTAAATTTATATTAATAAAACCAGTAAATATAGCAAAATAAATAAATATAAATACAAATTCTATGTTTTTCTTTTCTGAATAACTGACTTATAACATCAGTTTTTGAGAATAAATTAAAATTGTTTTCAAATTATATATATATATATATATATATATATATATATATATATATATATTGCAATAAACACTGCTTAGTGAATATTTTTTGAGGGAGCTCATATGACTCGTCACTTCTGTGGTTTATCAACAATTAGTCTTATGGTTCAAAAACATGTTGATATAAAATCAATGATTCTATTACCCTTTTAAATGATTCAAAGTAATATTTAAAAATTGTTCTGATTTTGGACTGCTCATTACTTTTTGTATCATCTCTGATTCATTAGTTAAGAGGTTGAAAGCCATGTGTTACAGCAAGCTTTATTTGATAGGTTCATAGGTTCATAGGTAGGTACTAGGCTATCGGCCCAAGGGCCTACGTAAGTCTAGCCAACAAAGTTCCATGGCTTATGCCATCCAAGAAAGTTATTTTCCTGTGCCACTGTCGAGCAGAGACACAGAAGTGATCCCCGGGGTGTATTTCCTATTTCCTATCCACTCATCAAGATTTTTCTTGAAGAGTGCTAATGAAGAACTTTGTTTGACATAGATGGGTAGCCTGTTCCAGAGTATGGGAAGTGTCTGGGACAGGAATCTATCCCTCCAGCATGTCCTGTTTATTGTGGCAACAAGGTTTAGGTGGCTAGAGCATGTAGCTCAGAGGGATTGGGATCTCTTTAGGTGTAGCATGTCCAACAGCTTTGGGTTTGACATAGCTTTATATGTTAGGCAGAGATCACCTCGGAGTAGGCGATATGCTATGGAGTAAAGCTGGAGTTTTTTGAGGTGGTCAGTATAGGGCATTTGTTTGAGGCCAGTAGTCCTCTTTGTGAGGTACTTCTGTGGCCTTTCCAGCTGCTGCAGATGTCTTGTGAGGTACATTCCAAAAGGGGCGTTGTACTCTATAATAGGTTTAATGAGTGTCGAGTAGAAGGGAACAATGACCTCTATTTTCCTGGATGAGAACAATTTTCTGATGAGGTGTGCCATGTAGAAGGACTTCCTGACTACTGTGGCGATGTGACTATCAAAGGAAAGACTACTGTCCACCCGGGTCCCAATGTCTCTTATCACACGTTCAGATTTATCTAGATTTCCGCCTATGTGGTAGTTCATGGGTACAGAGTTTTTACCAAACGGGATGACACTGCACTTTTTGGCATTGAGCTTGAGGCCATGGCTCTGACACCAGGCATCTGTCTCAGCGAGGCCCTTCTGTAGGATGTCCACATCATTTGGGGACTTGACTATGGCTCCTAGTTTGCAGTCATCTGCGAACTTCATTAGATAGAGGCCTTCTGTGTTAGCCTGTACTCCAGAGAAGTAGATACCAAGCAGGAAAGGTCCCAGGATGGAACCCTGTGGTACTCCACTTGTCACTGCTTTGAAGTCAGATTTGGAGTCTGCAACTTTTACAGTGTGGGTTCTGTCAGTGAGCCAGTTGGCAACCCATCTTGTGATGTAGGTATTTATACCTAGTTTAGTGAATTTAGCTATAATTCCAGAATGGGGGATGGTGTCGAAAGCCTTGGTGAGGTCAAGATAGGCTATGTGAACCACCTTACCCTCATCTACGGCTTTGGTGACTGCCTCAAAGAAGTCGATCTGGTTCAGGAGGCATGAACTGCCTTTCACAAACCCGAACTGGGTGGGAACCAGAGTTTGGAGGTTACCAATGTTTTTGTTTATGAGTTCCATGATGATACGTTCTATGGCTTTGCAGACCAGGCTCATCAGGCTAATAGGTCGATAGTTCCTGGGATCAGTGGTGGCTCCCCCTTTGTGTAGTGGGATAACTGTTGCTGTGCACCACTCAGTGGGCACAAAGCCTGATGCAAGGCTATTATTTTACATGGTGCTTAAGTGGTGAGCCAGTTCGTTTTGAAGTTCGTGTAAAACACAGCCTGGGATGTTGTCTGGTCCCATGGATGCTGTGTTTTTGGCTTTAGAGAGTGCAGATTTTACCTGTGTAGTTGTGATTACAGGGACTCTGCATTCTTTCTGTATAGATATGGGCCCTTTAGGGGGTGAGAGGGGGGTAAAGTTAGCACTGAACCTATCTGCCAGGATGTTGGCAATATCAGTTGGTTCTGTAATTTTCTTACCTTTGTGCTGTAACTCAGAGCAGATCTGGGTGCTGCCATCGAGATTCTTGACAAAGCTATAGAATGCTTTGTGGTTGTCCTTGGAAATAGTGGCAATTTTGTTTTTGTAGATAGCTTTGGAGGATCTTATAATGGATCTCAGCTTCTTACTGAGGCTGACCAGGGAGCTCCTCCACTCATGAGAATTTACACTCTTTTGCAACAGTTTCTTCCTTCTGCTGTACAGTTTGTTTATGGTAGGGGACCACCTGATTGGCTTCCTTTTTTGGAGGATAGCGTCTTGGTTCTGTTTGGGATAGCATGATCCATGCACTCGTGTAAGTGCTTATAGAGTGCATTTGTGTAGGATTCAGCAGTTGTAACTGTATTGTCCATCTGCATGGGTGTCATGAAGTTCAACACTTCTGTCTTAAGAAGCATGAAGTTGGCTTTGAAGAAATTTTTTACTGTGGTTTCCTTAATGCAGGGTGGGGGTGGGATGTGGATATCAAGGGTGATTCGCTTATGGTCGGATCGGACAAATGAGGAGTCGACTTCTGGTGTGGAATACTGGTTACTCATGTTGGTAATGACTAGGTCTAGGATATTGTTGCCCCTGGTGGGGATGTGGATAAGTTGATCCAGACCATTGGAGTTTATGAATTCCAGAAAGCGTTGAGCTAAGGAGCTGGTACATGAGTAGTTTTCCCAGTTAATGGTGGGGTAGTTGAAGTTGCCCCTTATTAGGGTTTTTGGTTGAACCCTAATATTTTCCAGTACATCAAGAAAAGAGGAGTGGGAATCCTGGGGCATGGTGGGGGATCTGTAACAAGCTACAATTTGGATTGCAGTTTTGCCCAGAGTTAGTTGCACTTGGATAACCTCGGATGCATTATGCTGAGCAACTAGCCTGGAGGTGTGGATATCCTTAATGAATATGGACACACCTCCGCATTTGGTGTTTCGGTCTAGGTTACATGGCCGAAAAGTGTGGTATGAATTATAGCCTGGTAGTGCAGGGGTGCTCTCTGGAGCCTTGAACCAGGTCTCAATCACTGAACAGATATCGATGTTCTTCATTATAAGGAGTGCCTCGAGTGAGTGCATTTTGAGATTTAGACTTCTAGCATTGAGTAGCATTACCCTCAATTTTTGCTTGCCTGTTCCTGTTATGGTGGTGAATTTGTTATTTGAACCTTGCCTAAAAAGGCACTATAGGGGCAGCAAGAGCCTTAGCCAGTATCCGGAATCCCAGAGGCAACAGGTGCAGGCCATCTGTCGACCATGCCATCCCAAGCAGACAGATAATGGATCCCCTTAGAATGACACCAGAAGCTTAGCCAATTGTTGAATTCAATCATTTTGTCCTTGTACTGCGGTATCATTCTGGGCAATGGTAGAATGCTACTCAGGGCTAGGGTCATACCTGCTTGGGCTACAGGATTGGAGAGCTCTTCCATGTCTCTTTTCATGTATTCCAGGGAGGTACGTCTCAGGTCATTCACACCAACATGGACAATGACAGAGTCATATTTGTACTTGTTGTGGAGTGACCTGAGAGCGTGGGTTATGTGGCGGATCCTGGCACCTGACAGCAGCTGACAGTAACCTTCTCCTTGTTTAGCCTGGTGAGTGGGACATCAGTGTGCCTGACTATAGAGTCACCTATGACTACTGTGTTGGGTACATTGTTTTGCCTTATTGGCTGGCTGTGGCTAAGAGACACACTGAGTCTGTGGGCTATGTGTCATTTGGGTTGTATTGGGGGATGGAGGTTGCTTGCATTTCTGCTTTGGAGGTCTCTGTTGCTTAGACAGATTATTATTGCGAGCCTCCGCAAATGTTTTTGTGTTACTATGTGTGGATTTTGGGGGTGTAGATTTAGTGAGACTATGTGATGAGTGTGGTGTGGTGCAAATGTTTACCTTCTCCTCATGACTGTCAAGTTCAGTCTTGGTTGAAGAGAGCTTTACCTCCAGATTGGCTAGATAAGTGCATCTCTCACAGGTTGTAGTGATGGGTGGTAGGAGGAGAGGGTTGTCTGTGTACATGAGGCAATTTCTACATTGCCTCAAGATGCCCAAATTCATCAGATAGACAGGAGAGAATACTCGGAGCTGACGCTTGGACATGCCTGAATAAAATGCTATTTTCTTCTAGATAAGTGAGGAAAGTGAGTACAAGAGCTGTTTTTCTCTAAGCAAGTGAGAAAAGTAAGTACAAAAACTGTTTTCCTCTAGGTAATGAGGTAGACTGAGTGCTATAGTAATTAGTAGCTTAGTTAGTCCTTACAAGTTCTGAACAAGTGCTGAGCATGACTAAGCAAATTTAAGTGCTAAAACTAAGAATCTGTATCTGCACTAGATGTGTTACAGGTCAGAAACAAGTGCAAATGCAGGCTTTCAAATCAGAAAGTTGAGAGAGATTGAAGAGATTGACCAAACGGCCAATAACTACAATTTCTGGGCCAGAACCACTCCTTATGTGGTAGACAGATTACCTAGTGCTTACCACTCCCACTGATAAGCTAGAAGGCTTCCCTCCAACACAGAAAGGCTTGGGGGGCTCAG
The DNA here is from genome assembly GCF_019279795.1 of Protopterus annectens. Lineage (NCBI taxonomy): Eukaryota > Metazoa > Chordata > Ceratodontiformes > Protopteridae > Protopterus > Protopterus annectens. The sequence goes on from NC_056731.1 coordinate 1,044,788,749, forward strand.
AAGCTTACATGCAGTCCTGGATACAGCAAATCTCTATCTGGAACACTAGTTACAGGAAAGGTAGGAAACAGGCTTAGTTTTTTTTTTTTTTTACGGAAAAGTAGCAAAAACAGTAGTAAAAGCAATTCACATGCAGTGCAAGCTAACACACGTGAGTATGTAGCAATATTAGACCAAACACAGTTTAAAAAATGCAATTAAATTAAACGGGACTAAAAGCAAGTACAGAAAGAGTTTATTAGGTAGAATGTGGTAAAGAGATGGGACTGGGGGAGTGTCCCAGATCAAATCTATAGTGGGGCGGGCAACTGCAAAAGCCACCAAATTTAAACTACAAACCAAAAATAGGGAGGGTGGGTGGAACAAAACAATTCAACAGAGATCTAAGCAACAACTAACAGTACAAACTCTAAAACCAGAAAAATATACTCAGCTCTGTATATTTGCAGATAGTCTGGAAGGCAGTCTCTCAGAACACAGGTTCCAGCAAACTTGATAAACTGGAAGATGGTTTGATATAATAAGCAAACAGCCACTACAGCCAAGGGGAAAATGTAAATTGAGTCTGTTAACTGCCTAGCAGACCAAAAGTTAAAAGAATGAAAGACAAAAGTACAATGGAGATGAGAAGGCTATAGTACAACTATAGTGTCTGGGATAGATACAGTAACAGTGCCTGGTTCACTTGCCAGTAAATTTGTATAATCTTTTTGCCTGAATAAGTATTTCTATGCTGTTATATAGCTGACACATTTGCCTTAACACTAAATATGCCTGTATTGTAGCACATAGATGTAAATTATATGTAGTCTGAAATATGTGCTATCTCATCAATGCCCCATATCTCTTAGACACACACACACACACACACACACACACACACACACACACACACACACACACACACACACACACACTCACACACACTCACTCACACACTCACTCACACACACTCACACACAGGATATGTATACCCTCACAAGTTAGAGAAATCAATGTGCTTTTATGTAAAAAAAAAAAAAAAATCAATGTAAGTTTAGAAAATTATATTTGTAAAAGTTGGCAGACATAAATCATAACTACTTGCATTGCATATAATTCTATTATAACTAAAATTTAACTTGCTTAAATAAACAACTCAATGAGAAAGGAAAACACTGACCATTTTATGAGTACTGTGTTCAGGACCCTCAACACTTTTTGCAGTTGTCATCTCTTCTGTAGCAACAAGGAGTCTCTGGACAGTTAGATACCCGTTTTCCCCCAAGAGCAAATTTCCTTTCAACTAAGAAACCAGCAATACAGTGTTTTCTTTTGATGTTTCATGGAATATTCTACATTTAATAAGACATGTTCATATTTTATATAAGCACAAGTTGCATTTATTTGATATGGAGCATTAAAAAACTGTGAACAGTTGGATGATGTTCATTGGTATGTTCAGGATTTAACAACTAGATTTATTCTGAAGTCTTTTTTTGTTAAAAAAGTTGTTGGCACATATAAATGTGTATTTTTCAAACAAGTGTTTGTGTTTTACATGGTCTTCACATAGGCTTTTTTTGTCATACCATGCATGCAGTAGATGATGGAACAAAATCATTAAATAGCATATCTAGCATTGATACAAATTATAGGTGTACTGAGTATCCCTTTTCTTGCTCTTATTAATGAAAAACAGTAAAACGAGATAAAATAATATATCTGTATTTTCCTAATGGGCTTTACTTAAAACCTGTTATTGACTGTTTATTAGACTGGAAAAAATGTTAGGAAACATGAATTGAAAATCATTTTGTGCTCATAACTCAATCAACTTTGTTTATTCATGGTTATATTGACGCAGCATAAGGAAAGGACAATGTTTCATATTTAAATCATAAAACACTTTTGTGAATTTAGTGAACAGAGACAACCACCAAAGTTATTGATCCATGCAAACTCTGGTTAAAACGTATTTCATGTGGAAGATTCACCTTCAGCTCTGCTAATTATAATGTGTTACAGAGCTTATTTTACATAACAAATAGCATTTACAAACTTCAAATAGTTTGCTAAAATGTATGTGCACTCTTGAACTTTGAATCAAAACTCTTTCAGAGTTTTGCCTTGCATGCCCCATTTTTTAATTCCCTTAGCTGTAGGTTTTCAAAACTCAGGAATGCAGAAAAAGCTGATAGCATACCAAGCCTTCAAAGAATGTATTTAGCACTTAAAGGGCAGTGAGTTTACATTGAAATTCCTTTGCTGTTTTCTCTTGTCATCACTTTTACTCTTTTAAAAGAGTAAAGAGAAGGGAAGGCAAACAAGTCAAAATTAAGTAGCTGATGCAATATTTGTAACCTTGAATCATTTAACTAGTTTAGTAAGTTAATGGGCTCATTACATTGAGCAAAATCATAATACACTTTTATATACTGATAACTTCAGTCATAATGGTAAATGTTTTTTGTGTTAAATTAATAAAATGTTCATGCCAAATATATCAGTACATTTTGTACTGATTAAAATTCTTTGCAAACTTTCCTTGACATTTTGTTTAAAATTCTTCAAATATGATATACTTAAATTAGTGTATACTTTGCCTAATAAAAACAATTTATCATGGTTTATAATGTTTCCCAGTAAATGAGCTTGAATTTTTAATGGACATTTTCACCTTATCTCAGACCAGCTCTATGAGCATATCTAACACTTGTCTTGCTAAATAAGTTTTTAAATTAAAAGCTTTACAAAAAAAAGGCAGAATATAAATTGCAGGTAATGTGAAATGGTGAAGATGTCACTATAAAATAAAACATTCCCGTGCTAAATTTGTTTAGTTCAATGGGACATTCAATAAGCTAATAAGAAGTCCTTGTAAACTGTGCTGGCCATTTATCCACTTCCCTATTAAAGACAAAAGTTTAGCTTGTTGAAAAGCAAAACATCGACAGCTAAACTTTGAATCGGCAAAAACCGCGAACGACCACCTAAGTGAATTTTTTTCCCATGGAAAAAATTCACTTGGCCGGCGGACACCACAAAAACCTTTAAACCCTAATTAAGTCGGGGCCTTTGCCCCCTACACCCCCATGTGGGGGGCTGTGTCCCCACACACCCCCTAACTAAATATACTAACTCCGAGATTGCTCTACATGGGAGAAAAGGACAAATTCTCAGTAATGGTTACCAAATTTTTCCCTGAAAAAAAATTTGCTCAGGTGGCCATTCGCGATTTTGCTGTTTTGGAGTTTAGCTGTCGATGTTTTGTATTTCGACAAGCTAAACTTTCACTAATTTAATAGGGGAACCCATTTATCCTGTTATTCTGTAAAGTCTTGTTCAACTAAGATGATACTATAAACCTGAATAAATGCTCAGTCTCTGAGCTAGCTATAGTATCTGCCATTGTTTTGAAATTCCCCCTGTTGCCCAGAAACCTGACAGAAAATAAGAATAAAGTCAAAGCAATAAAGAACATTAAATTGTGTCATAATGTTCCATAATAATGCAGAAGCAGTTTATCTATTTATGTATTGATATTTAATTACTAGGAAAGTCTGACTGGGTAAAAGCCCATTTTCAGTGAAGGCCTTGGGAGAAAAGCTCCAAATTATTACAAACATTATAAGAACAATAATTTTACAATCGTTAAAATAAAACAAAAAGATCTGCAGTTTAAATAATTATAATAAATTAGACATAATATAAAAACTTTGGTTAAGAATCAATACAATGTATATGACAATCATTTAATATTTAGTGAAATGTTAGACAGTTTATAGAGAAATTAAAGGTAAGATAGTATAATAGGAATTGCAATATGAAGTGAGAGAAAAACAGGCTTATGGCATACTTATAGAGAAAGTCAGGGAAGAGAATAAGATAGCAGTAATGAAGTAAGTGAAGAAGGCAGAGTAAGGAGGAATAAGGAATGAAAATGTGTTTAATTTATTTTTTACTCCTTCTAATGCTGGAAATTAATATGGTATAATTATCATCATTACATAATTGGTCTTCTTTCTTCCCATAAGCAAACAGTTATTAACGCTCCCTTCTCATTATGTATTAATCATAAAATCTGTTTTGTACATCAGTAATTTTAATCCAGAAAGCTGAAAAAAAAGAAACAATTCAGTAAACATAAAAATAACCATTTACTAGCAGAAGAAAATGAGGCAAAGCCATACAAAGCTGATTTATAAACATGTGTGTTTCAGAAAATACTACACAAGAAGCAGTAACTTATAATAGCCATACCAGTCTAGATTGAACTTTGCTTAGAAATTTCCTTAAATGGTTGAGATTTGAAGCTAAACAGAAGAATTGCACAAAATAATATGATCACTGATATACTTTAAAACTGTCTGAATTAAATGATCAGCGATCCTATAAAATCAAGTTGCGATCAAATCAGATCTAACATTGATCTGATGTTCACACACCCGTGCTCATAATGGTTTGTTCAGTATAACTTCTACGAAAACTTCATTTAGTAGAAGTAAATGAAAATTCTTTGAATGGTTGAGAATAATGGTATGGAAAGTTTCTTAAGGTCAAGGTGGTAAATCCAAGAAGGTAAAAAATGAAATGTAGAAAAATAATAACTAGTTTGTCTCATTCACCATGTGTACCCACTGGTGCAAATGTGGTCCTGGATTCCAGTACTGAATTCTGAAAGATGATTGAAGAATAAGGTTACTCTTTAGTAAGTTATTGTGTTTTTGATTTTGTAGCAAGTTATACAGGTTTGTGGATACTCAACTAAATTCATTTTTTTAATTACAGCATATCCTCATGTATGCTATTCAATGTTTGAAAAAAACGGGCCTTGTCTGTGTAGTAATCCTACAACACACAAGAATGCTGAATTGTCTGTGTCATTTTGGAATATTCATGAAAAGCCCTGCCTTGTGAATTGCAATGATCTACTGATGAAGTTCCTTATTTCCTTCTGCATGATAAATAAACAAACTTGTATCAGTCTATCTATCTATCTATCTATCTATCTATCTATCTATCTATCTATCTATCTATCTATATCTCTATTTATCTACCTATCCTTTATTGCCGTTTGCTCACCAGGAAAGTCTGACTCGGCTCACAATGTAGCCATTTTCAGCAGAGGTCAGGGAAGAAAACTCCAGGTTACATCACAAAATTATTCTACAAATATTATACATTATGCAACAAAAGTATTGCAAAGGACACTTGAAAAAATTGGGATGAGGAAGAGCATTTAAAAATTGATTTGAAGGAAAGTGTCCTGTGTGTTATTTGAAAATTGAATGCACATTCTCCATCTCCTCATTAAAGCACTTGATTCCCAAAACTGTATCAAACCTTTTGTTAAGGAGTTGTGCTACTGCACAGAAAAAAGGACCCAGAAGTAGTTATAGGACTTATCAGGAGTAACAGTATACTCAGTGGCTCTTTAAAATTCCAGCCCAACATGTTGATGTTCACTGGAGTATATTGTAATGAAGCTATTTTCTGCAATTTCATCTGTCAATCCATCCTCAACCTCTTTTCCCACATGGGGTCAGGGTGTCACTTCAACAGTGACAATCATCTAGAGCCAAGGTTTACACCACCAGGTGGCTAGCCCTGATGCAGTAGTACATCCATATCACACACTCACACTGAGGGCCAATTTAGAGTGACCAGTCCACCTGCTGTATGTCTTTGGAATGCGAGAGGAAACTAGAGCACACAGAGGAAACCCATGCAAACACATGGAGGACATGAAGACTTCACACAGAAGGCACCCCAGTTGAGTATTGAACCAGGGAACATCTTGTTGTGAGGCAACAGTGCTAACCACTGCACCACACTGCCACCAATAGCAAATGAAACAGCAAATTTTAAATAACTTTGTATTGCATGAGAAGAAAAAAATAGAAGCCATCGATAGCAAGGGATCCAAGATGTTACAAATCAGAGAATAAAAAAGAAGAAAACAGCAGCATCGGGAAAGCAAATTAAGATGTCTGCAATATATTCCAAGACTGATAGTGTTTCTCTGTGCTTGTGAATCAAACAGTGTCCTTGTATGCTATTTATCTACTTATGTATGTGGGCAAACACAAGTACATTGTGAGTGTAGAGGTACACCAAGTTTATAATGTGTGCAATGCAAAGGAATATATCCTGCTGCAGGCAATACAATATATTTTCATGTTATGCCACAAACCATGTGAATGTCCATGGCATATGTGGATTGCTAATACTCTGCTGATGTTAAACAGTAGTCCATCCACAATATGTATTCACATAATCTTAATGTTTACATATAGTTAGAAGAGCTCATAGCAATTAGTTTTGTGACATGTCAGCAAGCATACTAATTTGGAAAGTTAGTTTAATGGGATGTATTCACACTACTACTGCAAAATATGTCATGTAACACTAGGACATTGCACTGTGTTCACTATACAATCATAGACATCATGAATCATGAAATGATGCAGCTGGGAATTGCAGATGATCTTCTCTGCAGTTCCATATGTGAAAGCCAAAAGGAATATTTCTTTGTTCTCCTTACACATCAGGAAAAGAATCCCTTATGTCTGTTGAAAGGTCAGCCCACTGATTCATGCTTTGATGGAATTATATGATTCTGAAATATCGAAGCTAAATGTTTTTTTCTGCACCCTGAATATACTCATCTTTATATTTTTAACACCAAGATGCCACATTCTTCTGAAAATAGCTTACCTGCAGCTATGGCTCTCTCTGTACAAACAGGTTTCTTTAATTAAAAAATAAAATTAAAAAAAACTCCAATTTGTGAGAAGTATCAGTTATCTTGCAAATGGATTCAAATTGTCCAGTGAGCTGTGCATTAAAGAAATACCTCTGAACTTAGTTACCTCTTCTTCTAAAATGAACAGCTGATTTAATTTTATTTGGTTAAATATTAAGAGCAAATTTACATGTACATACATATGTGCCTATAAATAGTATGGCTGTTTTTTTTTTTTTTACTTAAATGAAATCTTATTGTAATCCATGTAGAAGGGGGAGGAAAAATGAGTGCACTGAAATATGGAATGTTGGGGGAAGTGATACCAATAATACAATGTAAAACATATCTTCACAATATCTTCTGCTTCGTGAGATGGTATGCAACCAGTACAAACAGGATACTATAAATCTCCAACATCAGCAATGCCAGCAATTCAAAGCACTGAAAAATGATGGCCAAAATACAGAAGGCCAAAAATATTAATGCTAAGTATTTTTGGATGGAAGGGGGGGGGCAAGCATCCCTGCACTCTTCAATATGGAAGCAAGCTCCTCATACCCCCAGACTTATATACACTAATTCCATTGTCACTGCAACTTGAAACATGGAGAAATCTCCCAAAAATAATGAATCATTGCTTGTACAATTTCCTGCAACAATATCCTATGGAGAATAAACTTTTATGTTACGTTTTCTTGGCACTTTTTTTCTGCAAGCAAGAGATACACAAGGAATTTCACCTCAACCACCTGTAGGGGAGTCCCAAAGTCAATACCACATTTTGTTGTCCTTTGTAGCATGTTTCATAATGAGCTTTTGTGCAGCTTTGGAGAAGCAATGTTTCCAAGGCTGCATCCACAAAATCAGTACTAAATACTTTCATTACTGTGGTTAATTCGGTGTTCTTCTCCCAGAGTATGCAAGAAAACCTTGCACCTCTTTTCTCAATGAGTTCCATCCTTTTCATAAGGCAAAACTTGATCCCATCCACCTTTGATCCTGATAGTCATTGTAATCATTGATTTGAAAGTTTAGTGTACATTATAGACACTTTTTTGGAATACAAGAGAGGGCACCACACAAATACAAACAATTAAATGGATGATAATAAAGTTCCATGGGTTATTAGGCGAGGCTTTCAGTTCAAACCATCTAGATCTTCTACTCCAACATTCCCAGTTTTATTTCAAAACTGCCACAATTATAGACATTGTCTGTCCATGTTAGTTTTTTATTTAACATTATTTTATGCTTCACATGCACAGAACAATGCACAAGTTTCTTATGAGTTACCATCCCTTCCTCTAAGGCTGAGGCCAATCTGAACACATTTCAGGCTTTGCTATATTATAAAGATATTGTGGATTCCTAGTCAAATTGTTATTTTGCAGTGCTAAAAACAAAGATAATGCCTTCCTGTTTCAAGTGTAATTTTTGACTATGGTCTATATTCTTCATTGTCATTAACTTCAGCTTAACACATTATTAATTAGAAAATCAAACAGTCTTAACCAGTATTGGTATATTCAAGAAATAATATAACAGTGGGGAGTTCAGAGCAGCCTATCTGTCCCTGGAGGAGTGTTCCCAGCACAAGAATCTGATAGTCTATTGGCCATTTTGGGCCAATTTCTAGCTCTTTCAAGTCCTCCTGTATAAAACCCGCTTTGGTGCGTTTTTTGCACTTGTTACTACTCAGCCAAGCTCCTCGTGGTCCTGCAGAGTGGTGCTAGCAGCAGAGAGGCTAAAAGAGCGACTGCTAACCTGAAAAAAGTGTTTGTTTTCCTGCTACTACCTGGGCGACTGTCCGATCTAGCTAAACTGCAAGTATTTCTGCTTCTTGAACTGTTTTAAACTGTTTAAAGTTGTGTTTGCATCTGCACTTTTAAAGTTTGTCCAATTTGTTGCATTTACATGTTGAGGCTACACATTCAAGTGCGCTAGCCTGTGTTACATATTTATTGCATTTTCCTGCTGTTTGTTGCAAAAAAGAAAAAAAAAACAAAAAAATTATCCTTGTTTCCCGTCTTTCCTGTCCAAGAGTAGTCCAAATACAGGCTTTGCTGTATTCTGGACTTTTGGAAAGTTCCTGTGTTGCCCATTTCCTTTATTGGATAAAGGGAGGCTTCTTTGTTCACCAGTGGCAGTGGGGAGCTTAGAGCCGCCTATCTTTCCCTGGAGGAGTGTTCCCAGCACAAGAATCTGGTAGTCTATTGGCTGTTTTGGGCCAATTTCTAGCTCTTTCAAGTCTGCCTGTATAAAACCCGCTTTGGCGCGGCTTTGAGCAATTGTGCGCATAGCGCAGCATTGGGCAGCTCTGCTTAATTGGGTTTAAACCATTCTCAGCTCCACAAAGTCTGCTCTTCACTTTTTTCCCTTAGAACTGATCTAGTTCTCATAATAAACACCCTATTCCTACTCTAAAGCCTGGCACTTGCTCACTAAAGCAATTATATAAGTCAGCACTAAAAAATTAAAAGCACTACACCCTCACAAACTCCCCTTGAGTGCCTTGTTCCCCATTGGCCCTTTTTTCAATTATAAAGGAATTCTCAATACTATTCTAGCATGTCCAAAGGTCAGTTGTCAATTGCCTCTCTGGTCCAGCTGGTAAATCTGGGAATCTTGAGGCAATGTTACAACTGCCTCATGTACACAGACAACCCTCTCCTCCTCCCAACAAATTCCAACACATGTGAGAGATGCAACCATATAGCCAAACTGGAGGCTAAGCTCTCTCAACTCAGTACTGGCGTAACCAGTCAGGAGGAGAAGGAAACCACACTCACTACAATTCTAGTCTCACATAGACCTACCACGACAGCAAACCAAACACATAAACACACAAAAACATAGTCGGAGGCTCTAAATAAAAATCTGCCTAAGCAGCAGAGACCTCCAAAGCAGACACCCAAGCAACCGCTACCCTAAAACAAAACACGTGCAACACTTAGCACACAAAGCCAGTGTGCCAAACAGTCACAGCCCTTAAGGCTAAACAACACACCTGATACACTTGTAATAGGTGACTCTATCGTCAGGGACACTGACGTCCTGCTCACCAGACTGAACAAGTAGAAGGCGGGTGCTAGGATCCGCCACATAACACAAGCACTCAGGTCACTCCAAGGCAAGTACAAATATGACTCAGTCATTGTCCATGCTGGTGTGAATGACCTGAGACGTACCTCCCTGGACTACATGAAAAGAGACATAGAGGAGCTCTCTGAACATGTAGCCCAGGCTGGTATGACCCTGACCTTGAGTCACCAAGAATGATGTCACAATATGAAGACAAGATGATAAATTTAAAAAATTGGCTTAAGTATTGGTGTCATTCAAAGGGGATCCAATGCCTGTCAGCCAGGGATGACATGCTCGACAAGCCACGATGCTTCGCTAGGGACGGCTTGCACCTGTCACCCTGGGCTTTCGGATATTGGCTAAGGCTCTTGCCACCCCCATAGTGCCTTTTTTAGGCAAGGCTCAAAAGACAAACCCACCTCTATAGGTATCACAAGGGATAAGAAACTAAGAGTAATGCTACTCAATACCAGAAGTCTAAACCTCAAGATGCACGCACTCGAAACTCTCCTTAGCATGGAGAACATCGATATCTGTGCAGTAACAGAAACCTGGTTCAAGGCTCCCGAGAGCACCCCAGCACTACCAGGTTATACCTCATACCATGCTTTTCGGCCCCAAAACATGGACCGAACCACAAAAGGAGGGGGAGTATCAATATTCGTCAAAGATACCCACATCTCCAGGTTGGTGGCACAGCACGAAGCATCAGAGACTATCCATGTGCAAATAACAGTGGGTTAAACTGCCTTCCAGTTTATAGCCTGCTTCAGACCACCCTCCCAAACCCAAGAACCCCGCTCAGCCTTCCTTAGAACACTGGAAAATATGAAGGTCTCTCCAAACACCATTATATTGGGCGACTTCAACTACCCAAACATAGACTGGGAGCATTAGTCTAGCTCCAACACCCTAGCCCAAAGGTTCCTAGAATTTATAAACTCAAATGCTATGGAACAACTTGTTACCACTCCCACAAGAGGGGAAAACATACTGGACCTGATCATCACCAACATGGGGGCTCTATGCTCCAGACCAGAAGTGTATCCCTCACTGGTAAGATCAGACCATAAACTAATCTCACTGGATATTCACATCCCAACCCCACCCCCTGCCCAGAAAACCACAGTGAAAAACTTCTCTAAATCAAATTTCACACTCCTCAAAACCAAGGTGGAATCCTTCAAAGCCCCCGGGCCTGTGGAAAGTATGGCCCAGACTGCAGAATCCTTTATAAACACATTCTATGAACACCTTCAGGAATGCATGGATCATGCAATCCCAAATAAAACCAAGACCCAATCCTCCAAAGGCAGGCATCCTGTCTGGTGGACCCCAGCCATAAACAAACTACAATAGAAGGAGGAAGCTACTACATGATAGAGCAAAATCCCAAAAAGGGAAGGCATCTCTGATCAGTATTAGCAAAAAACTACGGGCACTCATAAAATTGTCTAAGGCCAGCTTTGAGAGAAAAATTGCACAGGGCACTAAGGATAATCACAAGGCTTTCTTTAGTTATGTTAGGAACCTGGGTGGGAATTCCCAGATATGCTCAGAATTAGTCCAAACTGGCTCAAGGACAGAACCCACATGGTTAGAATTGCTGGAGCCATGTCAGACTCCAAACCAGTTACAAGTGGCATCCCACAAGGCTCAGTCCTGGGACCTCTCTCGTTCGGTATATATTTCTCAGAGAGACAAGCCAACACGGAAGGACTGTGGCTGACCAAGTTTGCAGATGACTGCAAACTAGGCACCATAATCGACTCTCCAGCTGACACAAGCATCCTACAAAAGGGCCTCATAGGAACAGACAACTGGTGCCAGAGCCATGGCCTCAAGCTAAATGCCAAAAAGTCTATAGTCATCCCCTTTGGCAAAAACAAAGTGCCCACAAATTACCACATATGTGGTAATCCATTAAGTATGGAAGAAGTAGTTAGGGACCTGGGGACCCAAGTTGATAGCAATCTCTCATTTGAAAACCACGTGGCCAAAGTGGTTAGAAAAACATTTTATATAGCCCACCTAATCATGAAGGGATTCACATCTAGATCAGGGGAGGTCATCGTGCCTCTTTACTCTTCCCTCATCAGGCCCATAATTGAGTACAATGTCCCTTTTGGGATGTACCTTACCAGACACCTGCAGCAACTGGAAAGACCCCAAAAGTACCTCACCAGGAGGATCAAAGGGCTCAAACAGATGCCATATGCTGCCCGGTTAAAGAAACTCCAGCTCTACTCAGTGGCATACCACCTGCTCAGAGGCGATCTGTGCCTGACATATAAAGCCATGTCCAACCTGGAATTAATGGACATGCTGCACCTCAGAAAATCCAAATCCCATCGAGCTACGTGCTCGAGAGACTTGAATCTCAGCACTGAAATAAATAGGACATGCTGGAGGGACAGATTCATAACCCAGAGGCTCCCTTCACTCTGGAATAAAATCCCAGTCTAGGTTAGGCAGAGTCCCTCACTGACTCTCTTCAACAGGAATCTTGATGAGTGGATGGGAGATCGTAGGTTTATCCTGGGTATCACTTCTCTGTCACTGTTAGACAGAGGCACAGTATACTAACCTCGAAAAAGGGCCTAGCAAAATTCATTTAAAATGGGTGGCGAAAGCCAAACACACTCTGGCTAGGCTTATAAATGCCCTAGGGCAGATAGCCTAGTATGAACCTATGAACCTATGAACCTACGAGTCCATATGTCAAAAAAAAGGGGAAGATCCTTTGCTATGGCCTGAGACTTCCATTTGAAACCTCTTACTCAGTCCATTGTCTCTGATATGTTTCCAGACATTTTCATTTGGCACCACTTAATTTACTCCCTGAGCTAATATACATGTGCTGTTCTCCATTAAGCAAAATATAGTGGAACAAACCATCCAAAGTAAAAAGATGTGCAGTTGGCCTACAAATAAGTATAAAGTTACAAGAGAGACTTATAACTTTAATCCCACTTTGTTTCTGGTTATTATCTCATGACAATCTGGCATTTTAACAGGCTCAACATTTGAGACAACTTGTTGCCATTTCCTACAGCCTTCATAGCTGAATGCTGCAACACTACGTTCAAAATATGTAACATCATAAGTATCAATGCTGTATTAAGGGTTAGCATCCTTTAATAATCTTAAAGCCTGCTGAGGTGCATCCTGAGATCCACATAACATTTAACTGCACTGCTAGCCACCTTCATAAAATTCTGTTTCATTAAAATACAGACAGAAGAAAAAGCTGGAAAAAGTATATTCTTTTTGTGACAAGGCACATCAGAAAGAAACAATAGCTTTTAGCATTTCTTCAAAAATCTTTTCAACACTGCAACATCTCCAAATGATTTAATAGATGAATGGCAGCAACTATGACACCATTTGTTTACTATGAAAGTATAGCAAAATGCTTACTGCCACTACCACTCCCCAAACTACACTTGTCAGATACATACACTAAGCTATTTGTTAGAGAATCTGCAGGCAATGTGAAAGGCTTTGGTAAGCCAGAATACTCATAAAATGAGTTATAACATAACTTAATTGTTGGATACAGCATTATCCCAACCTAAGTTCCTATGAACAGCCTCTAGAGAGGTCTAGGAAGGCACCCATGATTGATAGAGCCATGCTAAGAGATTGAAAACCTTTTCTCGTCTATCCCACTATCAATAATGACATTATTGTAACTTTGCCCCTTCATTTACAGTGTTGATTTCCTGCTTATGTTACTCACAATGCCACATTCAAGAATAGTTGGAGGAAGTTTTCAACAACTCATTGAAATGACATAAGGGGGAACATTCAGGAGACGTCTCTTGCAGGTATTAATTGTGCTCATTTGGTAAGTTAGGGTAATAGTCTCTATCCATAAAATTAACTGGATGTACTTAATTCCAACTATCCTATTGAACATTCCTGGTAGTTTGCAGAAAGAAAAACTGAGATACAAGATAAATAACTACAAAAGGTAAATCTCAAAGACATATACATTACTGCCAGTAGTCCATTCCATTCTTAACTGTTAAGGCTACTGTCACACACATAGTGATTGTGAGTCAATATGAAACAGGAAAAACATTCTGTGTGTGTGTGTGTGGGGGGGGGGGGTCTCTTTCTCTCTCTGAGTATTACTTGCTGTAAGAAAAGTTCCCCACTTAATAACCCTGCCTAGGGGCGGCTCGTCCTATAGGACTACAGGACTGCAACCCCCTCACCTGTACAAAAGAAAGAAGAAAATCCACCCACCTGTACAAAAGAAAGATCCCCCCACCTGTACAAGAAAATAAAAAAAAAAAATTGCGAGTGCCGGAACTCCACGCATGCGTGCTTGGAGTTCCTGGGTACTCACAGAACTCCAGACTGCTATGTTAGGCAGTCCGGATAGAGAAGGAAGGCATCTCTGGCCTGCCAGCCCAGAAGTCTATGTGATGATGACCGCACAGACAAGAAGGAAACCGGACTGCGTCATCGGCAGGCTGGAGCCTCCAGCCTATTCTCGCGGAGCCCAAACTGGAAACCAGTCGTTAGTGTGTGCGGGCTGAGGAGGGGAAGAAACCAGCAGAGGAGGACTACAGAGGAGCTTGTTTTCAGGGGGAATTAGCTGCCGTGAAACAGAAGACTGGATCACCTACTGGGGTGCTGCAGGCAGTGTGTGTGTGTGTGTGTGTGTGTGTGTGTGTGTGTGTGTGTGTGTGTGTGTGTGTGTGTGTGTGTGTGTGTGTGTGTGAGGTGCATTTGAAATCACTGTTCAGGTGAGTTTTGTATCTTAACTGAAAATGTGCCAAGGTCTAACGCAGTGTGTTTCAGTGTGATTTGGAGGCAACATATTTTTTGCAGTGTGATTAAGTTCGGAGAATGCTTAGACAGCAGATCATAGTCCATTCATAGGCTTTGACAGTAAGATCACCCTTTTAGCTGCATTTCTAAGGGAATAATTTCCTTTCTTAGGTTTTAGACTGTGAGCAAAGGGATGAGGACATTGTGGTAGAAACTGAAGTGTGTAAAACAAGATAAAGAGATGTGAGGTTTTCCTCTGTTTTCTGGGTAGCCATTCTGCTGGCCTATTTTCTGCAGAATCTGTCAGTAATACTCCTTTGTAGGAATCTGATAAAGAACCTTCAGTATAACAGGGGCTGTCATCTGTACACTTTTTCATATGCCTGCCACACAAATAATGGATCATGCTAAACTTTTGCCACCTTCACATCGTCATGTATAGAGGTTCAAACACCTGTGCTAAAAAATGCGGAGTAATGGTGGGAGAAAATGATGCATTGGCTTTAGTTCTTAGGTACTTGAATGTTAATCCATAACCAATGCTGGATCAGGCCAGATCCATAAATATTTACATTTTTACTACAGTAGAAAATTGGCTATCAGGGCGTCATTTGTTCTTGAACCCAAACAAAACCAAACTACTTCTCTTCCATCCAACCCATAAACCCTCTCCCATATCCTTTACCATACAATCCAACAATGGGCCTATCATCTCCCCAGACTCCTATACTAAACTATTAGGAGTTACCATAGACAATAAACTTAGATTCAACATGCACATTAACCATACCATCAAAACAGTAAACAAGAAACTCGGGTCATTGTACAGGATTAAAACTTTCCTAACTCCAGTTGCCAAAGTGGCCATTTCCCGCTCACATCTTCTCTCTACCCTTCTCTATGCCTCTCCCGTGCTTACTAACCTTAACAAATCCGACCTAAACAAACTCACATCTTGCTATAATCATATTTCCAGATTTGCAACTGGTATGCCCTATAGAACTCATCACTGCACTAACCTAAAAAACCTAGGCTGGATAGAACTACCTAACCTTCTCCAGATGAACCAACTCATAGAAGCTTTTAAAATTCTCAAACAACCTGATAACACTCCAGCACTGAAAAATTTAATTCTTCCTTATTCCAATCTAAGCTGTCTTCGCTCATCAAATAGGCAACTTGTCCAAACAATCAAATCCTATAACTCAGGGGGTGACTCTCTGTTTGCCAATGTCATTGGAAAAATATGGAACTCCCTCCCCTGTAACCTTACTCTTACTACCTCCCTGAACCAATTCAAAAAGAAACAAAAACTCCATTTTAAGTCACATTGGCTTTGCCAATGCTCTAACCCAGATTAGCTCTCCTCACTTAACCTAGATCTCTTTCTCCCCATATTTATCCTAGCTTAACAACTTAACTTTTAACTTCAAAAGACCGAAAACAATTTTTCCTTGTCCCCATACTTATCCTAGCTTAACAACTTAACTTTTATCTTCAAAATACCGAACACAATTTTTCCTTGTCCAATCTCTGACCATATCTGTAACCCTTAAACCTCTGTTAAAAAGACAACCTAGGGTAGGAACCTATAACCTTAAACCAGAACATTGTATAGTATTCAAGCTCAAAGGCTGCTATTGTCCTTTAACCTAACATGCTTTATAAAATTTGTATAGGAACTGTTGTATTTTTTGGATTGCTATTGCTAGACTGTTTTTGTTATGATATATACTGTATATCTTTCTCCTTAACTGCACTACTAAATGTAATAATATGTAATATTGAACATGTATGTAACCTTCTGACATTGTCGAGCTTTTCTCCCCGGGCCTCTGCTGAAAATGGACATGTATCCAGTCGGACGATCCCGGTCAACAAATGTAAAATAAATAAAATAAAATAAAATAAAATAAATGAAGATGAAATCTTCATGTTGATATCCTGACAAAGATAGTGTTTGCCCATCAGACAGTACTTATTTTACTCAGGATGGGGTACAAGAAAACATTTAGTTTTATCACAGCTCACTGCTCTATGACATCATGAAAACATTGCATGGTTTGTACTGTCTTACTGACAACTGTGGCACATTGAAAACAGCTCTGTCATTGTTTTCCATGGGTAATAGACTGTGTCCATAGTTGTAGTCTATGTTTTTATCTGTGTATTCCTCATCCTTTCATAGTTTCTGGACATTCAGGACTAAACTCATTTACCAGACTGTTAAATGCCCCAGTATTTCACTACTGTCATATATGAACATGTGACTCAGTCTTGTAACACGCATGGAGGTAATGGTAGTAACAGTCTGTTCATCCCACTGCCAGGACATATGGGTGAAGATGGTGTTTATGGTTTCTGTGTTGTCCTGCTGTGTAGGACATGGTGCACTAAGCTATTTGGCTACATACAACCATGTTTACATGCCGACAAACATCAACCATTCCAGGAGAGATGAACTTACTCAGGCTTATAGCTATTTCTGCAGCCTAGTTGCACAGGAAGTGCTGCATTTCCTTTGTGCGTCTTAGGAATGACCAAACTTGTGCTGGTCAGTTATTTGCACTCTTCCTGTTATGACTATTTATTACTTGAGCCGGGGTACCTGTGCCACAGTCAGAGCTCCATATGCACCACAGGGTAAATTGCTTATCAGTGGCACTTAAAAACTCTGGGTCCTTTTCAGTGAGGGAACACAGTATCTGTCTTTTCCAAAATCAAGTATTGCCTTAAAACATGTCATTATTACAAATATTTCCCACACTTTAGTATAGCTTTGTGGTTTTATATTAAGCTTATGGGTAACATTTTAATAATAGTTTTACTAAGGATATGGAACTTTTAACCCACCTGTGTTCATAACAAGTTCAGTTTACACTGTTCAACTGTTTCTTTTTATGTACTGTACCTTTTTCAAATCAATACACTTAGCACTGCTGTCAGCTGAATGTGAGAATATCTTGTACTAAGGTCTGTCATCTGATAGTGTATACTGGTATAGGGAATACAGGAAAACTCAATTTTACCCTGCAAATGGACAATATATTTCATACTACTTGGGGCAGTAGGGGAATAGAAGAATTTCAATAGAAATTTTCTGATTGCCTCTGTCAGGCAACCCCGAGATATCAAGTTATGGCTATTTTCTGATCACTAAAAGTGAACTGTCCTGCATCAGTAGCATGTTCTTAAATACACCCGCTGAAGTTAGTATGTTGGAAGTGTGAGGAGCATGGAAACAGAATATTATTTTATCATTTTTCTTTTTGTGTAGGTAGTGCTTTGTATTCTGTAGTGTTTCCTGAGGTGAAAGTGCCTCAATTTACAGCTTGGATTTACTAAGTGATTTAAGTAGCTGTCTACAGTCACACAGTTTGCATGTGGAGTCGGATTTAAACTCAGAACTACACGTTGAAGCTTGACATCAGCCTTATGCCTCTGCACAATGCTGCCAGAGTTATACAGCTTTTATGTTTATTTATTTATTTATCTACATTTGTTTACCGGGAAAGTCTGACTGGACACAGGTCCATTTTCAGCGGAGGCCCTGGGAGAAAAGCTTCACAGTACAATAGAGTGCAGTACATGAGAGAACAAAATATAGAACATACAACTGATTTTAATACATAGTAGCTTAGAAGTTAACAGTTTTAGTTAGACAGTACAGCAGACAGTCATTGAGGTACATAGTGAAAACATTGAGGTACATAGTCAAAAACTTTAAAAAAATCATTTTTTTATTAGTATCTGGGTTTACAAGCTTTTTAGGGCAAATCTGTTTATTCTTATCTGAACATGTGACACAATTAGATTTAACCTGGAGTGTAACATGAGCATAGCCAGTTAGTTAACTAGTGGGTTTTAAGGAGTTTTTTGAAATGATTCAAGGAGGTGCTAGAAGTTATATGCATTGGTAGTGTGTTCCAGGTTTTGGCAATGGTGCTGGCAGAGTGATTTACCAGTGTTGTTTTTATGTTGGATGACAGTTTGTTAGGTTCTGGCTGTTAGATCATAGGGCTCTAGTGAGAATGCGGGGCTGTATTAAATGCTGAAGTGCCGGGGTTAACTCTGGGAGGTAGTAGAGCTTGTGAGCTATAGAGAGTTGATTGAGCATGAGTATATGAGGCAACTCAAGCCAGTTAAGCTGTTTTAGGGATAGGCAGTGGTGGAACCTGTAAGAATCATCAGACACAAACTTGGCAATCTTATTATAGCAAGATTCCATTGTATTTAGTTCAGTTTGGCGTAGATTAATCAAGATGGGAGAGGCGTAGAGGAGGGTGGATAGGAGATGAGTCCTAGCAATGGTGACTTTCGTATGTTTAGTCATAAACTGTCTGTTCTTGTTGAGGAGGCCTAGCTTTTTATTAACTTTCTTGATGGTTTGTGCTATGTGGTTGTCGAATTTCAGGTTATTGTATATCTCTATGCCTAGCAGTTTAGCGTGTGTGGTTGGACTAATTTGAATGTTTTCTTTGGAGTTGATGATAAAGTTGTTGCTCAGGGGAGAAGATCTACCTGAGCCAAAGATAATTAATTTGTTTTTTGGGGGGGTTAAGAAGAAGTTTGATGTTAGTGAACCAGTTTTTGGCTAGGGTGAAGGTGTTTTGGGTTAGGGTTTGTAGTTCACTTAGGGTGGGGGCGGCACATATAAGGGTGGTGTCATCAGCATATTGTGCTATTGAGATAGTTGGTAAGGATGAAGATATCTGGTTAGTAAATAGGGTAAACAACAGAGGGCTGAGGATAGACCCTTGAGAGACTCCTATAGTTACTGGTAGCAGGGGGGACAATTGGTCTTGCCATAGGACAGCTTGCTGTCGATCTGACAAATAGCTGTTAAACCATGATACAGAGGAGGGACTTATATTTAGGGTAGATAGAGTTGCAAGAAGCATGCTGTGGTTTACCATGTCAAAGGCTTTTGATAAGTCTAAGAATATGGAAGAAGTAAATAGACCCTTGTTTCTGTCGTGGTTAACTATGTTGGTAAATGATAATAATGCTGTTGTGGTGCTATGGGAAGGTCTAAAGCCATGTTAGTATATGGAGAGTAGGTTGTTATTCTGGCAGTATTGCATAAGTTGAGTATGAACTATCTTTCTAATATTTTGGATAAAGCTGTTAAGATAGCTATAGGGTGATAGTTGGTAAGTTCTAAGGAGTTACCTCCTTTGTGCAGTGGGATGATATGGGAGTTTTTTCAAGAGGCTGGTACTTTGCATTCTGACAGAGATCTATTAATGAGAATGGAGACTGGATAGGCTATAGCTTCAGCTGATACTTGAAGGAAGTCTGCTGGTAGCTTATCAGCTGCTAGAGTGGCTGCACATTCAAATGAATTAAATGTATAAAGCCCAGTGTTTTGTCATTTGTTATATTTTTGAGACACCACAGATAGGTAAACTCTTTTCTATTACTATGTATTTACTGCAGCAAGACTTTTCCTGCATCCTGTATTTTTTAACAAAAATTCTGTTGCTTGTTTGATTTCTCTTCAGAAAGAATTGTATTACTTTTATCTCATGTAGAGAAGGTCTCTTCATCTTTACTTTTGCTAAATTGGCCATGTTCATTAACAGTGAATAGGTTTTCATGTAAATAGAACATGAGCAGGAGATTTTAGTTTTTGTCTTTACAGATGATATGGCTAAGCATGTCCTCTCATGCTGACTGAAAGTTCTTTGCATATTGTGTTTATACTACTTGCTTACCCTGCAGACTTTGTTTCTTGTACTCTGTAACAAATGGGGATTTTGTCTTCTGTGGGCATTATAATTCATTTTGCTATTATAGGGAAAACAGTCTGGAAAGTTTTGTAAATAATTTAGAACTGAAAAGTATGTAATAGTTATAATTAAAACAATTCACAGAGAAGAGTTAAACTCAATTGACTTAATGCTGTGTATGTGTGTGTGCAATGCCCCAGTTAAATATACCTGTGGTTAGACTCAAACCCTGAACCATGGGAACAGTTAGCAAGAGCTTGCATTCCCTACCCACCACCACTTGTGAAATGTTTACCTCATATTTTGTTCTTCTGAAATTTGTGTTTTTCTGGATTTTGAATAATGGCAGGCATTTGAATGTCAGACTTCATATTCTTCAGAAAGTACATGGTAACACAAAACCTTGTATTCTAGCAATGTTCTGTTTATAACATTAATATTTGAAATTTGTGGCTGTATTCCCCCATTATTGGCTTTGCCAGGTTTTTTGTGCTAAGAGGTTGACAGATATGGTGAGAACTGAATATGTCTGGGAGCTGTATTACCCCATTATTGACTTTGTCTAGGCGTTTTGTGCTAAGAGGTTGAAAGCTATAGTGAGAACTGAATATACTAAATGATAGCCATTTAATCTTGCTACCTGTATTTCAAGAAACAGCTGATTTGGCATAGTGGTATGTTGCTCTGACTGTAGTAAACAGGGTCCAGCGTTCAAGACTTGGCTGTGCAATGCATGGTGATAACACAGCATGTTTTCTAGCAACTTTCCAAGATTATATAAGCAATGTTTAAAATGTGTCTCTAGTTTTTCATCTTTTGTCCCCCTCACCACAATACATTTTGCCTTTTTTTCTAGATTTCTTGTGCTTCAAAGTTGAAAGATACAGTTGAATGTCAAGTGGATTTTGCAAGGAGCTGAGAGTTTGAAGAGAAGTTTAATGCTGCTTATGCTGAATCTGCTTGTACTGTTAATAGCACAACATGTAGTGTGCCTGCTTTTGATGCAAAAGGCTATGGGTTCTACTCCCCAATATATAAACACATTGCTGATACTGTACTTTGTTGTACTTTTAAAGGGGGGGGTGCTGCAGTCCTGAGAATGTCCTCTTTGGTGGAGATACCTAGTAATGAGGAACCTGTTATCAGTTTGCCATTCATTCCCTATTGAAATATTACTAGCTTATCATTTTTGTTATTGTAACATAGGCAATTTATTCCTCAACAGCAACAGGCACATTATTTGTAGATGAAACAATGAAATATAAAGTTGTTTGCTAGCAGCAACCTCTTCATTAGTTACAGATCTCTTTAATGTGGAATTATTTAGATGACTTTTACTTCTGCAGAGATTGTGCCTATTTACTAATACTGATGGACTGTAGAAGTTTGAGTAGACTTTTATGATGGAAATGTTTTGAACTGGGCAGTTTTGTCATTATTAGTGCATGCGTTTTTGTTTCATTGTTTACTGGAAAAATGTTCAAAATAATAAATGTAAAATGCCCACTAACAGCTGTACTGTATTATATGAGGAATGTAATTTTATACAATCAAGAAGGTGTATCAAAGAACACATGTATGTTTCCTGTGCAAGGTGCCCATGATTTGAAAACAGCCCAAAGTTAATCTTTATCTGCCACTGGACAGATGTATTTTCTTTGAATGTGGGTTTCAATGCGGTTTCAATGAATGTGAGTTTCAAGGGCAGAGAAGTTTTAATGCTAAGTCTATTTTCATTGTGAGACTGCATTGCTTTGTTTAGCAGATGTCTATTAATGTTTGTGCTGTAAAATATAAAATAAAACTTTTAAATGAAATCCAAATTATTGTAGAAGTAAAGCAGTATGCACATTACAGTGTTTATGGTAAATGGGGTGAAATAGCCAAGTAATGGGACATTGGAAGAGTTGCAGGTTTGAGTCCCCATTCAACCATGATTTTGTGGGGGGGTGGTGACAAACTCAGACAGCCCCTGCTGAACTATAACTCTTACCTGTCCAGATTTTTGCAGAATGAATAGATTTTTGCTTCTTATTTCTTGTTTGTTCCTCATAAAATTTGTAGTTTTCTGGCAAATCATTTAGGAATGAAGTCACTAAATAATGACAGACATTGAGTTTCAGACTTCATACTCTTCAGAAAAATGCATGCTAAAGCAAGACCTGTGTCAGCTGACTAAGTTTATACAAGAGCAATTTTTAGTACTGTATGTTTCCCCAATATACTTGGCCTTGTCCAGATTTCTTGCATTAAGAGGATGAGAGGTACGTGCAAATAAATCACTTTATAGAATTAGGTATAGCCAAACCTCTCAACTGTCCCTGATTTTTGGCTCAAAATGTTGCTGTCCCCCTAATAATCCCTCTGGAAAATGGCAAATTTTGAAGCAAATGTGGATGGTTTACAATTAATAAATAATTGTAATGATCAGAGTTATAGATTACTTTTAATTTCAGAAATGCATGTAGATTCTCTTATTTTGTCAGCTGCTCAAGTTAACAGTACTAATATTTAAAAAGTGTCCTTTCTTTGACAGGTTCCCAGCTGTATTGTGTGGCTATTTTATATTTTTGCATCACATTTTTGGCCTGTTTTTCATAAAATTGTGGTGTTCTGGCAAATTAGTGGCAAATCATTAAAGATTGAAGTTAGAAAATAATGACAGACATTTCAGTTTCAGATTTCATACCTTTCAGAAAATCCATACTAATGCAAGACCTACTATTCTATTATCTTTCTAAGTTTATAAAAGCAAAATTTAAAATTGTCCTTATTTTTAGGCCTTTGTCCCACTTCTGTTTATGGCTTTGTCTAGATTTCTTGCTCTGAGGCTGAGAGGTATAATAAATGTGCCAGGGCCAATACTATGAGCCAGAGACATTTCAAATTGTGAAATACGTGTTGCACCCCACTCCTCCATGTAGTGACTCTGGATGTGTCCAAGCAAGGCAAGGGGCAGTTATGCAGTGTAAGTGTGCAGAGTATCTCCCCATCCAAGGTAGACACAAATACTACAGTGGCTTTTCATCTGTCCTTGATTTTGCAGAATGTTCTGATTTTCTGTCATATTTTTATACTGTTGATTTATGCTTCTTATTCAGAAAATGCATGTCATTGCAGTGCCTGTTGCTCTGTGTTTAAGTGGCAATGCTTTAATGACCATCAGGTAAGCTTGTCTGAGACTGTAAGATGCAAGTAAGCTTTAATAAGCATAATGTTAAAGAATTATTAACACTGAAAGCCTTTTTGTTGTTGCCATGTAGAGAATATTTACATAACTAGATAGAGTATAAGCTTTATGTATTGAAATGCACATGATAGTATTTGTAGTAAAGGACAGGATTACAGTATTTTCAGAAGCTCGTTACATTTGGAGACTTGCAGTCATCTTTGTAGGCTTTACCCATAAACTAAACAAAATACCAATCTAGCATGTGTGGTCCATAACCTGTGCAGTAATCCTTTAAGCAATTTATATTGAGCTTGTTTCTTGTTTGCCATTCATTTTTTACTTTGATTATGTTTTCCCCATGAAACAAGTAGATAGTTGTCAGGCAGCAGGTCTTTTTTGGCTAAGAAACATTTTTACAAGTGGGGGTATTGTTATTTATTGGTATTTAAAAAGTGAAGTATTTTTTCATGCCTCACAACCTTTTTGTTTCAATCTAGATATTAAGTAAGCTATTGTGTAGCCAATGCATTGAAGTATTTTTTTTCTTCTACAATTCATTTTGTCTTGATTGGACTCTCATAATGACGGTTTGGCAGTGGCACCCAGAGCAGCATATTTAATAAATTCCCAGTTTTTGTGGTTTTTAGCATAGCTCCACCCCTGTTTGTTTGGCCACACCCCTTCCCATTGGCCACACCGATTCAGCTGTCTCCTGCAGCCCCCCTTTGATTTGAAGTCAGCAGCCACCACTGACCCTGCCCCTGACAACTTTAGAATTCTGGATACAAGTATTCGGTAAGCTGAGGATTCACAGCATTTAGAAGGAAATAAAAGAAAAAGAAAGAATGGAAGAAGCTCACACAACAAGTAAGAAAAAGAAACTGATAAATGTCTGTAAAGAGAATACTTACTAAAAAGGGCACTGTTATATGACACATAGCCTACAGGGAATGATTAACATCTTTCTTTCAGAAAACATTTGGTCTACAGAAAAAGGCAGCATTTGTTTTCAAATGAGAAGGTAGGAAAAAAGAGGCAAGGGGCAGGTGAAAAGGAAAAAATCAAAACTGAATGTGGAAGGATTGCTGAATAAAAAGTAAGTACTTTTATAACAGTAAGAAAAAAGATGAGAAAGGCAGACGTTCAGAACATGTCTCAGGCTGTGGATGTACAAACCCAGCTAGATGAGAATTGTATGCCTGGAAATGGAATACTCAATGAAAACAGTGAGACTATAAGACTATTGGTGATGAAGATTATTCCTTTGTAACTATTGATAGAGCAGATATTATTGAATTAGAAGTTGAGGGTTCTTTAGATCTGGTCAGAAAAGATATTCTTATAATTAGAGATCCAGTTATTAGAGGAACTAATGCTTACATTTACAGAGAAGATAAGGACCATTGAATAGTGTTATGCATGCCAGGAGCAAAAGTAAAGGATGTGAGACAAGCTTTAGAACTCCTTAATGTAAGGAAGTATGGACCTGTTTTCTTTCTTGTTGGCACAAATGATCTCATCTGCAAAGACTGCCTGACTGTTAGTAGGGAACTTACAGTCTTCTTAAATAGCATAGCTTGTACAGGTGTTAGGAGATATTTTTTGCAAATCACATATAGAAAGGAGAGTCAGTTTACTGGGCTTGAAAAGATTTTTTTGTGTAAATACCTACGTGAAAATATGTCCCATATTAAAAAATGGAAATGTGTAGGGCATCTGAGCCTAATTTGGGGTACACATGTTCAGAGAGGATGGTTTGCATTTGTCAAGATCAGGGTAGAAAATTTTTGCAGCAGATATTTTGCAATATTTGGCAAACACGAGGCAGGATTTTTGCCAGGTCAAAAATGTAACAGTTCACAGACAGCAACATTTGATGCATCTCTTATTGTTGTTAATGCTAGGAGCATTAATAATAAAGTTTTCTTATTGGAAAATGTGCTACATTCCCACAAAATTGATCTTATTATTGTTTGCAAAACAGAGTTAAAGAACAATGACTGGAAACCAGTTTTGTCAGGGTATAAATATTTTTACTGTAACAGACATTCTAACAAAAAGTCAGGTGGAGGTATTATGATAATGATTAAATATTGCTATGAGTTATATGATTATTACATGTTCAGTGATAACACCAGTAATGTTGATTGTGTAACTGTGACAACAAAGA
The DNA here is from genome assembly GCF_019279795.1 of Protopterus annectens. NCBI lineage: Eukaryota > Metazoa > Chordata > Ceratodontiformes > Protopteridae > Protopterus > Protopterus annectens. The sequence goes on from NC_056731.1 coordinate 1,044,814,422, forward strand.
CAACCCTGGAACATATAACAATTGTTGGAGTTTACAGACCACTCAAGTCCAGTGCTTATGACCTAGAGGAATTCATGCATTTCTTGCATGAAATATACGAGGGAAGAATAATAGTGGCTGGGGACATACATTTACCAGAAAGACACTGGAATAATATTGATTCAACAACATTAGTAAGAAATTATTCTCAATGTATGTTCAGGAACAATTGCTTTGGATTGCAAAAAAAAAAAAAAAAAACAAAGGAATGGAACATAGTAGACATTGTTTATGTTCCTAAAGAAATTACTGTTACTTCATGTCACGTGTTACTACCATTGATGTGCAGTGATCATGGGATTATAAAGGTTAATTTGTTGCCAAATAATTCTGCCAAGCTGAAATCTAACCTAATACACTGAAAATTAATTACATATTATATGGAAGCAAAAACAGTCACTACGTAAAATTAATTGGAGTGATGCATTCATTGGAAAAACTGCAGAAAGAATGTGGGGAGTTTTGAAAGAGTAATTGTTTGAGTGCAAAAAAATGTCAGGGGAATATATTTCCATAAAATCAACATACTTGATTAAGGTGAGAGACAAAAAAAATATAAGAAACAGAAAGGATGACAAAGTACAATTTTGAAAACTGAAATAAACAAGCTGGACAAACTTATTAAGCATAGTGGGAGACAAGCTCAAGAAAAATTTGAAGAAAATGTATATAAATATATCAAGCATTATAGGAAACCTTTTTTATAGATACATAAGATGTGGAATGAGTAAAGACATACAAATTGATTAACTGTGCAGATTCTAAAATTTATTCTCAGACACAACAGATTATATATATATTTACAAAATCTTATGCAAAACAGTTTGGCTCCACAAAGGGGGTGAAAAGTTGTCCTAGTGAAGTAATATCCGGGTAACTGCAGATACTGTCCTCAAATTAGATTATAATTTCGATATTTTTAAGAACAGCCTGGTCAATTATTATGGGAAAAAATGTTTTGGTATATTGGAAAGCTAGAAGGGCATTAATGCCTGTGCTTGAAATATTTGTATGTATGTATGTATGTATGCATATTTTTTGTGTGTACATAATGTCATTGAGTTGATATGGCAACTCTATGGGCAATTATCTAAATCATACACAGAGTTTTCATGACAGAGGCACAAGAACAAATTTCAAGGCCTTCTTAATAGTTGGCCCTCCCCTCACCACCAATTTCTCAAACCCAGATTATGAGCATCACAGACAGAAAGACATACAGATGTGTTGCCTCTCCTGCAGTGGGCCATCACTTGTGTTCTTATGTCTCCTAAATCAAGATGCATTTCAAGAAGGTAGCCCATGTCTAGTTGTTTACTTACAAATGGAAAATAGAGTTACTTGTCCACTGGCTTTCAAATGGAAAATAGAGTTACTTGTCCACTGGCTTTCAATAAAAATAATGTATAGTTCACAAGAATTACAGGATGACTCTTCTCAAAATAATTTGAACATGCTGTCTAAGTCCATTAATATCATATGTATTCTCCACAGATTTCTCACCCACTAAGCAAGTAAACCTTGACTAAAGGAAAATATAAGTAAAACCAAGTGTGTTCCTCCTCCCCACCTAAACTAATGACAACAAAACCAGTAACAGTACACTTGTTTTACTTTGAATGAACTGCCTGTTCCATAGAACTGACTGTTGTGTACGTATAGAGTATTCATTGGTTTCAATTGCTGACATTGCTATCTTATTTGATAGCAATGTACATTTTCAGTATGGAATGTTTCCTCTTCAGCAGAAAAAGTTCTGGTTTGGAGAGAAAACAAGCCTGTGTCTCTTAGTTGTTCATAGGCACTAGAAAGAATTAACTGCATGTGGCCTGCAGGATGAGCTGGACTAGTATTTTTGCTTACAAGCCTTCCAAAATGTTCCTAAGAAAGCTCAGCTGAACTGTCTGTGCAGGTGAAAAGCCTGCCATGTGTGAAAAGTATCCCACTATTCGTCCCTTTTCCTGTTATATCCTTAAAGCCAACGGCCCTGCAGTTGCCCCTTATGATAATCTGACCATAAAATATCATTGTACTCATCCTTCACTGTCTCTTGTTAAAAAAAAAAACAAAAATACAGAGCCAGCAAACCATGACAGAAAGGTTTAATGATATAAAAATAGGAGAACAAGACAGACCGGTTTCGGCTATGAGTTTATCAAGCCTTCATCAGTGTAGTGAATTATAATTACAACCATTCTCCTTTTATATTATACCACCACTAGAGGCTAAATGAGAGAATTACTTCTGTTAACACATTAAAAATATTCATTAAGTCCTGGTGAAAATAAAGCACCCAGTTTGATGATCCATTTTTTCTCCTTGTTGTTTAGCAGTTGATGCCAACCTGATTTATTATTTCTATTTGCTTGTATTCTATCAATAATAATGAAATTGAAAACTGCATTGCGATGTTTCTCAGTATGTTTATATAAAGCATTTGTTGGTTTCCTAACCCTGATATCGCTTATGTGTTCCGAGATTCTGAATTTAACTGGTCTTGAGGTCTGTCTCACATAAAAGGCAGAGCAACTGCAAGTGGCCATATAAATGAGGCAATCTGACTAGCAATTTGCAAAAAATGAGATATTAAACACTTGCCCAGTATTTTTACTAATAAATTCCCTGGTCTTCAACATCCTTTTACAGTGAGTACAGTGACCACATGGGAAACAACATTGCAAAACCCTACCTTCTAGTGTTGTCTATGTTGAGTGCATATCAGATGTATGTACATGTTTGTAATGACTCATGTATGAGCCAAGATTGTTGCCCCTTCTAAAAGAAAAATGACATGTATCATCTACAATTTCACTTAGCCTGGTATCTGCTAATAAGATATTCCTGCGCCTGCATACACTGTTGAGTAGGACATCCATATTCCTACCATAAGTAGTGATTAATCTTATGGGTGAATTGTTGTCCATTGTTTTGTCCCTATACTGAAGTAAATCAATCCTGTTTTGATCAGATGCCCAGTGTTTAGCATGGTAGATGCCCCCTGTCTTGTAGCCCCTCTGCTTGAATCTCATAGCTAGGTCTTCCTCATAAGAATGGTAAGTGGTTGCATCTGAACATATCCTTTAAATGAGTAAAAACTGTGACTTTGGAATGTTTCTGCATATGTGAGGAGGAGGAAAGTTGGTAGCATGGAGTAAGGAGTTGAACTGGGGGTGTTTACGATAAACCTCAGTTGTTAATGTGTGATCAGCATTTCTGGTTACTAACACATCAAGAAAAGTGATTTTTACCATGTCAAAGGTAACTGTAAAATCAATCTCCCATTTATTATCATTAAAGTATTCAACAAACTCCTGAAGATAATTTATATCAGACCTCCATACTAACCAGCGGTCATTCAAATATCTCCTCCAAATGTCGATCTCATCTATGTAGATGTTGTGGGCCCTATCATGGATCAGTTGTTCCTCAATATAGGCCATGAAGAGATCAGTATATATGGGGGCAAAGGAGGCCCCCATGGCAGTTCCTTTAATCTGTAAATAACAGTTGTTTTGAAAATAAAAAAGCATTTTTAGTCAAAACCTGATCTGTTAAACAGAGTAGGAATGTATTAAAGTCTGGTTGATACAATTTGGATCCAGACAGCCAATATTGTAAAGCCTCCAAGCCCACCCAATGGGGAATAGGAGAATGGTTGTAATTATAATTCACTACACTGATGAAGGCTTGATAAACTCATAGCCAAAACCGGTCTGTCTTGTTCTCCTATTTTTATATCATTAAACCTTTCTGTCACGGTTTGCTGGCTCTGTATTTTTGTTTTGCTGAAGGACTTTTGGAGCCATGCAGCTACCATACTTGCAGGGGCTCATTTCTTTTTGGAGCATCCCCCCCCCCCTTCTGTTGGTCTGTGACTTTTTGTGCATTGGGCACTATACTCTTGGAGAAACAAAGAACATTTTTTTTATTCACTACTGGAGGCATTCTTGGTTTATTTATTTCCTGTTTGGTGGCCTGGAGTATGTTCACATGTCCTTTTTTTCATCCTGCAAACCAAATGAATTGAGGGGTCTAGCATGGATATATACTTTGAAAGCTATGCATATATACATTCAAAATGCATACGTTTGACCCAGATGACTGCATTTGTTGTATCAGGTACTATGAATCATGTATTCTTTCTTTCGGGAACAACAGCATATATAACAGTTACGGAGCTATTTGTTGGTTCCTGCATGGGTGCTTTTGTGCCCTGATATATCAAACATATTGCTTTGGGGTCATTCAACAATTCAAGTTTGATTCGTATAACTTTATGAGCCTTGGGTTCACAATCAGAACCAAGAGAAGCAGGACTGACAACACATGGACTTAAAACCTTTGTTCTATGTGTCTGGATTATATTAAAAACAGTTCTGGATGGTTTTCTAACAAACATCTTTTTGGGATTGTTCATGATACCCTGCTATGGATTTACATTACAACTTGTATTGTTTTGGACATTATTCGGCCATTTGGAACATTAGCATTTTAATTTCTAATCAGGAACATTCATACTTTCATCTCGGTGTATATACGCATGTTTATACTATTGTAATAATTTGTATTATTTATAATAGTTACGGAGCTATTTGTTGGTCTCTGTATGGATGCTTTTGTGCCCTGATATACTTAAACATATTGTTTTGGGGTTGTTGGACAATTCAAGTCTGTTTCTTATAACTTTATGAGCCTTGAGTTAATTACTATTATGATCGGAACTAAGAGAAGCAGGGCTGACAACACATGGGCTTAAAACCTTGGTTCTATGTGTTTGGATTATATTAAAAACAGTTCTGGATTGTTTTCAAATAAACAACATCTTTTTGGGATCGTTCATGATACCCTGCTGTGGATTTATACAACAGGTTGCATTGCTTTGGACAGTATTTGGCTGTTTGGAACATTAGCATTTGAATTTTTAATCGTACAATTCATCTTGGTGTATATACACATGCTTATACTATTGGAATAATTTTTGGACAAATCATTATTTTGCTAGAATCATTGTGGACTATATACTACTATATTATTACAATGGGAAAGTTAATATGCTTTATGATGTAACTGTGTGTCTGTGCTGTTGAGATTTGTTATATTTTTCAATTGCGTCATTCGAGACACCATTTTGTTTTTAGAAAAAGTCACTAATGACAGTACATACAACACAGTTTGCTCAGAAGTTGGGTTTATATAATAAGCTGTCTTCTGTGTGTTAACTGAGTCTCACAGGTTGTGTATAGAATATTGGGATACATTTCCTATTTTGGGGACTTTTCAATCCACCGGATTCATGAAACCTCCGTGTAAGACTTAATATGTCTTACTCGGAGGCTGCAGTTAAACAATATGACGTCAGCGTGCCATGAATATTCATGAGGGCATGCTGACTCATCCGTAACTCTTACGCGGACTGAGTAGGCAAGCAGGGGGTGTTTCCGACTGCCGAGCAGTCTAAAAGTCCATGCCCCTGCAAGGTTTTATAAAGCATAATGTCAACAGACAAGAGCAAGTTCGCTCAAATGTACTTGCACCCAACACCACACTCCCTGACACTGTAAACCTCCATCACAGTTATAAAACGTAAAATATTAATTTACTTTTTTTAAATCCACGATATAGCTGCCCATATTTGTGCTTGTTTGCCTGGGTGTGCCCATTGCTTAACCACAGTTAGCAATTGTGACATTGAAGAACATATAAGAACTACTTATTCAAACTAATCAAAATAGCAATAGTGTGATGGTAGAGCGTATGCACAAAGAGAAGGCATTCATGGTTCGAGTCCCACCACTCCCCTTCTTATTTATGTTTTAAATCAGTATTTGAAATAATACCAGACATATATGATTACATTTTTATTAAAAGCAGTGATATGGCCAATGTTTCAGTGAACAACATATATATATTTTAAAGGACCCAGATATATAATAGCCTGCTGTTAAGCAACGTTTTACACAGCTAAACACAGGTGGCCATAGTTTAATAGCGCTTTACCCAGCTAGACGGAGTTGCCCATAGTGTAATAGCGATTCACCCAGCTAAACAGAGTTGCCCATAGTGTAATAGCGCTTCACCCAGCTAAACAGAGTTGCCCATAGTGTAATAGCACTTCACCCAGCTAAACGGAGTTGCCCATAGTGTAATAGCGCTTTACCCAGCGCAATAGAGTTGCCCAAAGATTAAAAGCACTTTACCCAGCACAATGTGTTTGTGCGGAAATGTGCGCTGCGCCAACCAGGGCACCGTAGGGCACCGGGGAGCAATGTAGAGCTAAGTTGCTTAAACGCAGCCACACCCCCTAGCCTGTCTAGACAGTATTAAAATAAAAGAATAAGAAGGTTTGAACCCAGAACCCTTTGCATCATAATCAAAGTACAGAGCCACTAAGCCATAACAACATAGGGGAAGCAGCCACTATTAACATTCATAAACTTACAAATGGTAGTTTAACCATTACTAAGTAGGTCTGCAGTCAGCCAAGAATTTTACAAAATGGACAATCACAAAAAAGTGCGGGGAAATGCGGCAAATTTAAGCCCCATAGGCGGGAATACTCGCCATAACTGATTGTAGCTCACAATGGCAGTCATAATGGCAGGTGCAGGAGAGTGTTCACGCTTCCGAGCACAACACTGGGGCATTGAGGAGTCCAAATACATGATTTGGCTCTTTGTCCACCATCATGAGACAAGAGTCCAGCAGGGCCAGTTCCAAGGGACGGAGTAAAAGGCAGAGGCTTGGAACCGGTTAGCTTGTGACCTCACCAGTGCCACAGGCGTTCCTCGGACTGGTGAGCAGGTCCATCACCACCATGCAGACCTGAAGAGACGAAAGCAGGACCACCTGAACCAGTGGATACAGGAGGCCTGTGGGATGCAGAATGCCCCACAACTGAGTATGTAGCCATGGAATGCAGTATGTAAGAATTGATAATGGAGTATGTATAATGGATAGGTATGTCTCAATATCCCTTCATTTACTTTACAGCTGCAGGTGATCATGCTGCGAATCAGCAAGCCTATGCTGATAGGCTGCTAAGGCTGCACCACCAGGCAGGTTAGTGATTATTCTGCATGTATTGTTATATAAAATATGGGAGGGAGCATGAAAGAAAGTGGTGTAGTCCAATAAAACAGCCATAGAATTGCCTGAATAAGTCCTCTGCATGTACTGTCAGATAAAAACATCAGAGAGGCAGAAAAAGAGTGTAGTAACCCACTAAGAAAGGTAACATATGTCTGGAATAATATCCCTGCAGGCACTATCATATAACATAAGTGAGTGAGCCTGAAAAAAGATTGTTCTAACCTATTAATAAAGGTATAATATGTCTTGAACATGTCTGCCATAAACACTGTTAAAACAAATAAAGGAGTGAGCCTGTGGAAAAGTATGCAATGTCATTAATAAAGGTCTAAAACCCAGAGTGTGTCTCTGTCACAGACTCTGAAATGTTGTTGTACCTTTGCATTATACAAACAGTACTGTTTGAAAATGTGCTGACAACCCAGAGTTATGCAGTCCCATATAAAGTGGGTGATGGAAGTGCTAGTAGCTGTGAAACATACATACAGTCCACAATAGTCAGTTACTGGCTGGCATGAATAAGTAAACCTGGCACACTTGTAGCATGTAATTATTCACCAGAAATGTGACTGTGTGTCAAGAAATGCAGGGTTCTGTACAAATCGAAGTAAAAATGTCATGTGAAAACATTCCAGATATGTAGATAAAGAAACATAAATGCAAACAAGAAATATGTAGCAGTAACATCTGCATCCTGGACAGTTAGTATGTCAGATATAGGTCAGGAATGCATTGAACTAGCCAAACCCATGACACAACCTAATGTATGGTGTCAAGTGTAATAATACAGGTAAGGGATATACACTTGCAGTCAGTGGGAATGTAGTGTAGACTAAAAGGTCATTATAAGATGTTAACAGAGGTTTTTTTCTACACCCTACCATATGTGCATAAACTATGCAAATCCACACCTCAATGGGTATGTGTAATCTTAAATATTTGTTGGGACATACGTCCTATTGTTTTATAAATATTTGCATTGATATTGATGCATGTGCCCTGTTCAAACACCACGTTCATGGTGGCCTGTTGCTATCAAACATCCCTGCATGCTGTTGGAATATCCACTGTCATTCAATATATGCATGTGTTATGCTTGCTGTTCAACTGTTGGAACTTTGGTGTGTTGGGATAATGGGAATATTACCGCATGCTGTTACAACTAATCGGGAATGCTGTTGTTTATGTTGTAATTAAACACAACTAATCACAGAACATATGGGAAGGCCGGTCCCAGCGGACCCACCTGTCCCTCCTCAGTTGGCAAGTACACCAGGCACCAGCAGCTCCGGTGCCCAGCCTGGGCTACCCTCCTCCATTGGTCCTGTGCCACCTTCGGGTGGAAGCACTGCAGGGGATGGGGCTCATCCCCCCGTGCAAGCGTGGGTGGAGAAGGGCCACCTGTCACCCTTTGAAGGGTCTGAGCTGTGGTGCGTAGGGAGATCCAGCGTTCAGTCGCTGATCCCCTACGCCAGATTGAGGTGAGAGTGGCGAGTCTCTCGGGTGAGCCTGCCCATCCTACTTAGTCCCCAGCACAGCCACCCTCATGGCTGTGAAGATGCAGTGGTGACTGCCCATGGGTGGGAATCTCAGTTCCACTGTTACCATCTGTGGGCTCATGGGCTTGCGATTTCCAAACAACCTTCCCCATCAATTGTGTTCACCCACCCTATGTGTCAAACTCTGCCCCTGTATGCATCTTGTTTGTCTTGTCTGTTTACACCCCCAACCTACCTCCCCAAATATACCTACATCCTCTACCTCACATTCCACTCTTACCTGAAAAAAAAAAAGGGCGATCTGTTCCCACAAAAAAATCACGCCCCATACATAGCTGCCCAATTTGCACACATGTCCGCTGGACATGCAAACTGATAAGTCTAATTGGCAGTACAACATATTTTGTTGTCCTCACCCCTCTCTCAGGGGTGGAAGGTTTCAAATTTCACACCATATTTCATACATATGCACAGCTGTTGCTGGTAAAGAGATGGGCAGCTATGGACCTTCCCTACACCCATCCTGCACATCCCAAGCTGGTTTCCCTACTGTCTTTCCCTCTTTGTGCTCCCTTTTTCACCACTTTCGTATCTCCCATTTTCTTTTCCTTAAAAGAAATTAGCACGGGGGTTAGCGCGAGTAAGCACTTTTAAGCAGTAGTTAGTGGGGGTGCATGGGTGTGAGCTTGTGTGCACTTAGCTAAGCATTGCTAAGCATCACGCAAACCCACGCAATCCTGCTTACAACTGCTTAAAAGTGCCTTAGTCACTCTGTATGACAAGGCCCTTGTACTGCTCAGCAGCAAAATAAAATACCCTTGTCAGCCTCGCACACGGGACCTTGGACTCACCAGTCTGCATGAAGTACCACTACACCACAGCAGATGTACAAAAACTTAGTGCTGAAAGCAATATATCATGCATTACCATGAGTGAATGTAAAGGGAAAATAGGAATGGCATAACACAAATATTGTTATGTGGGCCTTATCCAGCAGGTGTTGTGGAATTGCATGACATGACTGTGAAAAGAGAATCAGCCATGCTAGTAGGGAATAAGGTTACAGTAGCACCTTACAAACCCCACACAGTATCAGAGCAGGATAAACACTGGCATATTTGCATAGGTCACAGGCCAGACCTCCCAACACTGACTGCTCTACAGTGATGACCCTGATTTGTAAACAAATGTTAGCTGTGCCCCTCTGACTCCCTGTGAAATGTACTAATAGTAGGCAGAAAGGTGTTGAATCTCACTTAATGACAAATGTCAATAACTGAGAGTAAACACTGCTTGAACATCAGAAAAGGTGTAGTAATACATATGCTCTGAATTCCCCAAAGTCTGAACTGCAAAATATCTGAACTATATCACAGGTGTATCCCAGTTATATGTACCTTTCCCTGAGGCTGTTCAAATATATACGTGAGAGTATCTGTCACCTGGAAGAGTCAGAAACACACAGGCGTTTCAGCTTGTCTGCTGTTACACACTCTGCAAATATCTGTAGAATGAATCCCACAAGCATGCCCTTATGTAGAAGTACAACACAGAAATATCAAAGGATGTAGCCATGTACTGCTAGCAACCACCTGTGACAATGCCATTGTACATGTGCTGAAAAGACCGCTGTGGTGCACAGTCAAAGAATACTAGGCTGACCTCTGTCTACCATCTGGATATGTCCACAGGTGGGAGCTACTCAGACAGACTACAAGCCTTCATAGACTTACAGGTACACAGCAACTCTGCATGTTCAGTGAGATAAACATCACACAATAATAAATAATGCACTCTGCAGTTCTGCACCTCTACCCAAAGGTACTATATACCCGTGCAGTCAGGCACAGCCAAGGGTGTGGGTAGGCATACACAGTACAGAAATATGTCCAGTTGTCCTGGGCAGACTGTGCTAATGTCAACACAAACAAACAACAAACTGTTCAGAAGTGAGTAACGTACTAATGACAGTATAGCAGTTCACAAACAGTGCATGTGCCTGATATTCATAATTGGTAGTACAACATCCTTAGTTGTCCTCACCCCTCTCTCAGGGGTGGAAGGTTTCAAATATCCCACCTAATGTATTGCATATGCACAGCTGTTGCTGGTAAAGAAATGGGCAGGTATGGACCTTCTCCACATCCGTCGTGTACATCCCAAGCTGGTTTCCCTACTGTCTTCCCCTCTTTGTGCACCCTTTATCACCACATTCCTATCTCCCCATTTACTTTACTGTCAAAGAAATGAGCATGGGGGTTAGCAGCAGTGAGCACTTGTAAACAGTAGTAAGCGTGTTTGCACCAGTGTGCGCATGTGTGTGCTTAGCATTGCTAAGATATGATAAGCGATGCCAAGCTTAGCTAAGTATTGCTAACATAAAATAAGCTCCGCTAAGCTTAGCTAAGCATTGCTAAGCGTCGTGCAAACCCACGCAAACCTGCTTACAACTGCTTAAAAGTACCTTAGTCAATCTGTATGACAAGGCCCTTGTACTGCTCAGCAGCAAAATAAAATACCCTTGTCAGTCTCAAACCACACACCTTGGACTCACCAGTCTGCATGATGTACCACTAAGCCACAGCAGATATACAATAACTTGGTGCTGAAGGAAATATAACATGCATTACAAGGAGTGAATGTAAAGGGAAAATAGGAAAGCCATAGGAATACATTGCAATAAAGACACATAACATGCATTACAAGGAGTGAATGTAAATGGAAAATAGGAAAGCCATAGGAATACATTGCAATAAAGAAATATAACATGCATTACAAGGAGTGAATGTAAAGGGAAAATAGGAAAGCCATAGGAATACATTGCAATAAAGACATATAACATGCATTACAAGGAGTGAATGTAAAGGGAAAATAGGAAAGCCATAGGAATACATTGCAATACAGAAATATAACATGCATTACAAGGAGTGAATGTAAAGGGAAAATAGGAAAGCCATAGGAATACCTTGCAATAAAGAAATATAACATGCATTACAAGGAGTGAATGTAAAGGGAAAATAGGAAAGCCATAGGAATACATTGCAATAACTACTGTTGTATGCCAGTTAATTCCCTAATTCCAAAAGAAAGTTCATACTCCCATGGATCCAGTGTTAGTATTAGGAGGTGTGAGTAAACTTACACACTGAGAAGAGTATACTGGAAGAAGCAACAATCAGGTTTCAGTACAACATGCATTTCACTGGCTACAACCCAGCTTCAGATATGAGACATATACCAACCTTCTGACTGACACAACAGTGTCCACAGCAAACAAGCATGGTCCCCACCTTGCAAAACTGAAAGGCCTACGCCTACCTAACCTATCATTTTATAACAGTGTCCTGAAATCACAGTGAGAACTGCAATTACCACACAGCAGGCTGCATGCAATTACTAAATGGTGGGCACCAATTGGTGCAGAGGCCATCACATGCACATGTGTAGATACCTACAAAAGCAGCCTGCACTTGCTGTCCACACATGCAATAATATCATTGCAGCAACTGGAGAGAGAGAGAGCAAGAGAGACAGACAGACAGATAAACAAACAGAGGCAGTTGGAGACACCAAACAAAAAAAAAAAAAAAAAAAAAAAACACGACAACAGGTACAACAGACAGAGATGAGAAATACAAAGGTAAGGTATGTAACAGAGATGTATTTGCTGGCATCTGAATGATGTGTCTGAAGGGTACTCTACATTCTGTGAACCCTCTATATGTGGTAGCAGTCCGTATCTATATGTATATGCAGATGTGCATAGGGCAAGGGACATACTGCAACTGTTAGTGAAGGCTGGACATATATATGTAGTTGAAGGTTGCTATGTGCACATATCTATGTAGGTTGTAGTGTGTGGCATTGAAAACAGCAAGCAGTGCAGGTATATGTCATGTGATGGTTAAATGCTGTGGGACTGAGTTACAGCCAGTGATGTCTGCCACAGCTATATGGCCTGAGGACAGCGAAATGCATTCTGCACAACACTGTGCAATATTAGTACATAATTGTATGTCTCACAACTGTTTCATAAGTGATATTCCCACCATGAAAAGTGGGCAGTATATGTGCCTATATGTGCATGTATATGTACAGCAATGGATGTTTACAAGTATGTGTATATATATATATCTATATATATATATATATATATATATATATATACATACACATATATACATATATATATAGATATATGGATATGTAGATATATAGATATATACATATATAGATATATAGATATATACACACACATATATACATATACATATATACATATAAATACATATATATATATATATATAGATATATATATAGATATAGATATGTATACATATATATATATATATATATATATATATATATATATATATATATATATATATATATATTTCTATAGTGAGAGAGGGAGACACGGGGTCAGACATATTGCAACAGGTGCCTGGTGACCAAGGCATGGACTGAGCACCAGTGTTGATACTGTAGTGCCATTCCCCATTCCAAAACACTTTACCCACTAACTACCAGATAGGTAGTTGCCTGCCTAACACTGAAGGTGTCAGAAGGGAACATGGGACACAGGTGGACAGTAGCCTCCCCTTTGATATTCACAGTGCCACACTAGTCTTATAATCTATCTACGTGGTATGTGTCATCACAAACGTTATGTCATTTACGGAAATATAGGTCAGTGTTCCCCTGTACTCATCACAATGCCGCATGTGGTATGTACCTCACATGACAACTACAGCAAGTGGAAAGGCCACAGACATACGTCACAAAGAGTAATACTGCCCTCAAACACATACACTATGCAGACTGACTCACATTACCACAGCTACAGTGCATTGCATACCGGCCACCCAGAGGTTACCTCTGCTGAACATACAGAGGTATGTCACACCCATAGCAGTCAGACAGCCACCATGTCAACACCTCACAATCCCACCGGGCTACACTGCCTAGGTCCCTAATCCCTGCCACCTCACTAAATAGCACATGCTGGAGGGATAGGCTCCTATTGGCAAATATGCCATACTCTGGAGTAAACCACCCAGCATTAACAAACAAGGTTCCTCAGTAGCAGATGTCATACATACCCCTGTTGATTGTCTGGGGGATAGGTAACACACCCTGGGAATCACCTCTGTGTATCCGGTTGACAGGAGCAAGGTAAATCAAATTGCATGTGTGTCAAGGGCCAGGGTAACATATGGCTAGGCTGCTGTAGGCCCTAGGGCCAATAGCGTATTACCTACCTATGACACAATGCACACACACAGATGTACTCAGTGCAAAACCTGCTATGTGAGTGTGACAGTGAATGTGTGCAAGGTCTGTAACGGTGTGATAGCTTAGTCTGAGGCTGTTTCTGTCATGGTTGTTTGTGTCCCAGGTGTGAGGCCAGAGAAAGATGTGTCAGTTATTGGGATGCAGACATAGTAGGATGGCATATGCTGTGACGTAGTTCCATGTGTACAACTGTGGTGTCCCATCATAGGCTGAAGCAATACATGTATGCTCAGTAAGTGGTACTGCAGGTGAATCCAGCTGACATTTGAACTGTTGTACTACCTGAAGCTGTAGGCCTAAACAGCACAGTATGGTGTATGTTCACATTCCCTGGTAACACTGTCTTGTGTGTTTCCTGTAGTCTGCACAGATTACATACATCAGGCATAGGTATCTGTAAGTAGGGGCACACAGTACTGTAAGGTACACAGGAAATGCTCATCTGTGTCAGCATACATTTCTGTGTTGTGTGAATGTCTGATGTGTGTGTAATGATGCCTGTACCATGTCTGCAATCACATCTGTGTTGCAGGGTTTGCTTGTGTACCTAGCAACATGTATGCCCTGTTACAGCAGTATGCCAGCTGTATTAACAACTGTGCACATATGTTAGGTAGGGGTATGGCATCAACGACTTGGGTGGGTTAATGGTAATTCTGTAACTGTACTTCACATTCATTGCAATGGATGACATATTCCTTCATGCATTAGCTTGATATGTACCCCCGTGGCGAGGCTGTGCATTGGATCCCAAACAGTGTGCCAAGTACTGGTGTATACTGGTTTGCTATATGGAGTGTGGCAGGCACTGTCAGCCAGTTGTGGGCTGAGCACTGATATGTGGAATTGAATGTGTGTATCCTCTGACAGACGAACAGATGCTATATATGGCAGTTAACTGATATCTGTACTGTATAATGTTAAGTGTGCCACATGACTTGCTCACACATATCGTTTACTTCTCTTCCAGGCTTATGGCTCATCAAAGGAATCCCTCCTACACAGCCGCAGAGGAACAGGAAATACACCACAGCCTGGTTCAGCACTATACCCTGTTGTTTTCCAAGGCCTGCCAGCACCGGCATGTGCGTACTGCACAGTGGCAAGATCTTGTTTGTCGGGCAAATGACAAAGGCATGCATAACTGGACATATGAGCAGGTATGCAATCACTGCAGTGATTTAATTAGACATGTCCGGCGGCGTGCATCTGATATCCATAGACAACAGCTTGCCACAGTTGGTGGGGTGGCCATACATCCCCCCCTCACCAGAGTGGAGGAACTGCTCCTAAGTGTGGTGGCTCCTGGCCTACAGCAGCAACACAGCAGCAACAACATCACACATGTTTCATCATGGAGGCCAGAGCCACCCAGCATGATGACATGGAACGTGCAGGTAACATGCCCTAGCTGTAGACTACTGTTACCTGTATTGTTAGGCTATGCATATGTAAGATGTGTACTGTGTTTAGCAGTTGTGCTGCCTATTGTGTGCAATACTGATATTTTGAATAGTATCTGTACACCTATGCCTGTTGTTCTACTGTAGTTTTGCACACACAGTAGCAATGCCACAGTTGCGGCCACTGACAAACTGTGTCATATTCTTGTAGGTCCCTCTGGTGTGACAGCAGAGCAGACAATACATGCTGGTGAGTGTGTTAACACTGTAAAATTGGTATTGAAATGTGCATGTCATAGGTGAGGTGTAGGCCATGTACACATAACACACCTATGCATAATGTATGCTGTGCATGTTGGTTGTGAGACGTTAAACATCTCAGTAAAGTCAGTAGCTGCCTCAATCACATGCAATGCACAGAGCATCAGACACAAATGTGGCAACACTGTACTGCACATTGGATAGGCAAAGTTGACACACATGTACACAACATAACACGTTTGTCATATGCAGTACACCTCAACATGCTACACATAGTGTAACCAGACACCCGCTGCTAGGTCACACTTCAGTATCCTACATGTCATCCACACACCACACATAATATACCTGAGGGGTAGGGGCCTAGCATGGGGCTGTGCAACACTCTTCAACACATAACACAGTCATGTTAGGCAATGCTCCCTATTGGGCACCTCACACACCCTTGTGCAACATGGCTGTGTAATTGTGAACTTAGCCACGGCACTCCGGTTCAGGTACAGCATGCTAGGCGGTGTTCTAACACACTTTAGTGGCCTTGAGTGACCACATGGTGCATGATGATGATGGCTAATGGTACTACACCCCATACAGTTACAGTGAACACAGTACTACACATAGCTGTCTTTGCTTGGCACCTCCATGTTGTGTGTGTGCACACATATGCACCTATACACATTATGCATAGCATGTTGTGTGTGTGCAAACATATGCAAGTATACACAATATACATAGCAGTCGCATTCTGTACAAAGTGACACATATTTGTCCTGGAATGCTATTGGGTATATAGGTCACATGACACACATTGGGTATGTGTGATGTTTAATGTTGCAGTCATGTACCATGCAATGTCATGGCTGGCACTGGCATATCTGGAATATGACCCACACTCACCATAACCACTGTCCAATGGCCATGTCCAGGACTGGAATTCCATCACGTATACATGCACCACTCATCCCGTGTGTGTACATAGCATGCATGTGCTACACCTGTGTCCACAATTATCTGCTACAGACACAGACACTGCAATCAGACATGGATATCTATGTGACACACAGATAACACATGCAGCCATGATATGTATACCTGTGAGTGATGGTGCACAGGACATTGCAGAGCTTATAATACTTGCACAGAAATGTTGTGTCCTTGTGCACATTGTGTTCCAGGGAGTAGGCAATCATTGAACATGTACACACATGCACCACAGCCATGTACACTGTCATTAGCTATGGCTGTCTACACTCACACTGCATGGACTTGATCAACACTTATTCTGCATGCTGACATGTATGACATGACTGTTTGCCTTGTGATACTGTCACCCACCTTCAACCACTATTGAGTATGTTTTGGATTGCTGTTGTGTGTGTGTATCTGCTGTAGTGAGGACTGTGCATGTGTTCCTGTGTGCATGTGTGTATGTTTTGGATTGCTGTTGTGTGTGTGTGTGTCTGCTGTAGTGAGGAGTGTGCATCTGTTCCTGTGTGCATGTGTGCATGTGTTCCTGTTTGCATGTGTGCATGTGTTCATGTGTGGATGTGTACATGTGTGCATGTGTTCCTGTGTGCATGTGTACATGTGTGCATGTGTTCATGTGTGCATGTGTTCATGTGTGCATGTGTCCATGTGTCCATGTGTCCATGTGTACATGTGTGCATTTGTTCCTGTGTTCATTTGTTCATGTGTGCATGTGGGCATGTGTGCATGTGTCCATGTGTGCATGTGTTCCTGTTTTCCTGTGTGCATGTGTGCATGTGTGCATGTGCAGACCGTAAAGTGTGTTTCCTGTCTTCCTCTCACAGGTGCTGAGTTAGGGGTTGGCGAAAGCAGCAGGCAACCTGAAGCCACTACCACGAATAGTGGTGATGATGACACATGTATTTTGGCACAGGATGATTTGACAGGGTCTGTCATTGGTCCACCAATCGACAGTACACAGCGTTCAACCCCATCTATGCGCACACTCATACTGTCAATACATCCCTCATCACCAATGGCCTTAGGCGAGGGACAGCATACAGTTGGCATTGACCAGGAGAGTGTGGTACTCATGGCACTTGGATCCCCTCACAGCAGCCATAACCATAGATCTGGAATGATACCACATAGGCAGAGGTCCAGGGGTTCTAGGGGGAGCACTACTGGTCATATTGCCCCTGGCAGGTGTGCCCTCACAGGTCTTACGATGATCAGTATGTTCCGGAATGTAATGCAGGCTCAGGCATGTATGGAACGGTACACCAGGCAGGGACTTGGGGCACAGAGGGCACATTACACCACTATCAATGACAGCATCCTTGACCTTGCCAGTGCCATCCGGAATTACACTGAGGTCATTGATAGACGTTGGGGGGAGACATTCGATGCCCTCCACAACATGTCTTCCATGAGCCAGGACCATGCGGGACAGTTGCGATATCGCCGCGGACGCATACCAGCAACAGCAACAGCTGGCAGTGGTCGCAGATGGCCAACAGTTCACAGCCGCTCCCGTAGTGGCAGTACCAGCCCCAGCAATGCTGGGGCTGGCCTGTCCATTGACTGCCCTAGTAGACCACGTGCACATGACTCTCGCCAGTCCCAGCAGGGACATGGGTCCAGTCATCATACCTCTGCCTCTGATGACAGTACCCAGTCAAGGTTGGTACCCGATACTGTCCATAGCACCCCTGCCAGCCACAGGTACTGTGTCCATGGCCAGAGACAGTGATCTGTACAGCCTAGCAGGTACAGTCTGTGGCTGTCCCACAAACTAACGTATATGGCAGCCCCATGGTGGAGCTGTGTGCATGCAGACACACACACATTAGCCAAACATCTAGGGCTCACACATACACACACACACATTACATCAACATTGGCCCATGCTGTACTGCTGTCCCTCACACACACACACACACACACACACACACACACACACACACACACACACACACACACACACACACACACACACACACACACACACACATACAGACATGTCAATTGGATGGGTCAATGTCAGGCTCTGGCAAACAACAAAATGCCCTGTGCATATGATGATACCTGTGTCACCTCCTGTCATCTGCATCATTAATGGAGGGACAGGCTAACATGGTGCTGATGCACAGGGTGACACTATAGCAGTGTAGCAATAATAGCAAGTTGTCAACAAGGAAGTGTAACGACATCCTTGTAGGTATATCTGAGCAGACATTATGCATCAAAGCTCTACTTGTCAATGTAGCATTGTTTACACCACTGTTAGGTCTGAGTATGTATTGTCCACCCATGTGCCACTTGGCTGAAGTGTAATGTGTTGCCAGCATGTGTTAGTGGGTGGACAGTACGTGTGTGATGTGTGCAGTACAGATTAGCAAGTGTACATCTGTGAACATGGTGTGTGCGCACTGTCTGGATGTACATGCATAGTGAACACATGGGACGTGTGGCATACCCTGTCGTACACATTGTTAACATCTCATAGTATCTTTCAATGGCCAGTATGCATTCTACTACAGTTATGTACTAACATGGGTAGACGTGTGTATGACATGGGTTGACACTATGCTGTGGGTGATACCGTTAATATCTGTCAATGATTTGTGGTCTGGAAGTATACACAACCTCAACAGCATGACTATAAGCAATCATTGGATGATGTCCTGACAAATGACACACAGTAGTAGGGAACCCAGTAACAATTGGATCCTTCTGGTGCTACACTATACCACTAACCAGTGGTAATGACCGCCACCCATTCCTGTGACCACACCTGTTTGGCATATAGCCCCCTTAGGTACATGCAGACACACTAGGGATGTGTCCATCCAAATCTGGAAATGCATGGAATGGCCTACAATGCATTCCCTGGATGGGACACATATCCTACACAAGGGTATCATACAGACAGATACCTGTTGTCTGATACATGCTGTATAGCAGTAAGCCGACTATGGCATAGTCATCCTCATGTACTATACATACTATCCCGTCAGTACCACAAAGGTGGTAGTCCTCAACATGTATGTTGGGTACCAATGTGTACATACAGCCTCATGTTATGTCAAGTGTCCCTTGGTATCCACATATCCATAGGTATTGTGGAGTCCCAAGGTGTATCACATAAGACATTAGAGGCCTGAATGCATATCCACAAGACAGTCATACACCTATAAAGACTGTCCATTCTTGGCAGTCTTTGTTGTGTATGACCATGTCTGACATATACCCCAGGCATATACCCTCACTCACACTACTCTTAAGTAACTGTCATGGGTGTGTGTGCCACAGATGACCTTGGCCACAGAACATGACAGTGGATGGCCTTGTCACATACATACATATGTGACCTACGATCGGAGAAGCAGCGGCACAACCTGTCAATGGAAAAAATGTATGTATTCATGTAGTATGCAGGCTTCACACCTATGTACTGATTGAGGGGACATGTACACATATATTTGCCATGCAGATACCTGATGTGTAAAATGCACTTACTGTTGTAATCATACTATGTCATACCATAGTAAAAGCAAAACTCACACCGCATTGACCAACAGTGACACACACACAGTCAGCATTTGCAGGATTCAAACCCCTACCTAACTATGTTATGATACTAGAGAGAGACACATTAACACGGTGCACTGTTTGCTTTACTGGCTAGTTTCCTTTCTCCTGCTGTATTTGTAGAATGGTGACATCATCAGACTTTCCATAGAGGAAAGTACCTCTTTTAGTGAGTTTTCCCAGTCTCCAAAAAGGGGACACCTCTCAAAGGAAACTGCACACATACACCCCCCCCCCCACACACACACACACTCACTGTTTGTAGGATTCAAATCCCTACCTAACAAGGTTATGATACTAGAGAGAGACACATTAACACGGAGTGCTATTTGCTTTACTGGCTGGTTTCCCTTCTCCTGCTGTATTTGTAGGATGGTGAAATCATCAGAATTTCCAAAGAGGAAAGTACCTCTTTTATTGAGTTTTCCCTGTCTCCAAAAAGGGAACACCTCTCAAAGGAAACTGCACACATACACCCCACGACACACTCACTGTTTGCAGGATTCAAACCCCTACCTAATTATGTTATGATACTAGAGAGAGAGAGACCCAGTAACACGGCACGCTATTTGCTTTACTGGCTGGTTTCTCTTCTCCTGCTGTATTTATAGGATGGTGACATCATCAGACTGGACATGGTGATGTGTGTACACTTTGTTTTTTGCCATTCCAGGAATGGTCCATGTGGGTCAGCAGGTGTCAACAGCTTGAACAAGACTTCAGAATCCTTACCTTGTGTGATCCATCTGTGGACACATTGACATTCCGTCATATGTCAACACATATTTATGCACAGTTTGTTGGTTTTGTGGATACTACATGGGTCTGGGATGTTGATAAAGGGCTATTCAAAGTCTATGTGACACATGTGTAGATGTGTTCATTGATGTATGTCCTGGGTGGCTGCCTTGCAAACAGTCTAGCATGTTTGGGAACCATGATCCACACATGAACATACCACCGTTGGTAGGGTTGTGTGTATGTCAGCTTCCAATAGCTCTGTCTATGACTGCAACCATGATGGACTCCATGACCTTGCAGATCAGACTTCATAGGCGTGCTGGACTTGACTTCCCATGGTGTGTTGTACACCAACACTTGTGGGGAGTGACATAGGTAGCTGTGACACATTCAATGGTTCCACATCCTGTGTAGGGGGTGAGGCTCAGCTGACTGTTCAGGTGCATGATCTGTTTGTTCTGTAGTTTGTGCATGACACATATTGGGAATCAATGTATTCCACTTGCTGCCATGCTTTTGGCAGTGGGGGTAGCTGCTCATTCATTCTACATGTGATATCTCCTGGTATGATGATATGGACTATTGTCAGTGGGAGGTGGGTATGTACATATGGGCCTGTCTGTCATGATGTTGGCATTGTCACTCAGGTACAGTTGGCCCTAACACAGGACATATATGGTTGTACATTGCTATTTATGACATAGCTGAAGGAGGTGTCATGATTCAGTCTGGACTCCTTCTCAGCTACTCTTTACAAAACACCAACGAACATGAGCACTAATCCCTGTTATACTCTTTTACATGCTTAACACCCTACTGATCCTTTGTGATCAGGCTACAGAGTATGTCATGATAATATCCTGGCATGTCCAGGGGTCGGTTTCTTGTGTAGTCTCCAGTCCAGCTGGTAGATATTGTGATATTGACACAATGTCACATCTGCCTCATGTACACAGACAACCCTCTCCTCCTCCCGACAAACTCAGATATATGTGTGAGATGCACCTATATAGACATACAGGGTGCCGAACTCTCTCGACCCATGACTGGCACAGTCTATCAGGTGATGAAGGTAACCACACACACCACATATCAGTCTCACATATCCTCTAGCAGCAGCACTCAATCCACATTGTCACACACAGACATACTCGGATGCTGTAAATGTACTCTACCTAAGCAGCAGAGACCTCCAAAGCAGACACACACACACCAGCTACCCCACTACAATACCCACATATCACATAGTTCACAATGTCAGTGTGCCACACAGTCACTGCCCTTCAGGCTAAACAACACACCTAATACACTTGTAATAGCTGACACTTATTGTAAGACACACTGACGTACCACTCACCAGTCCAAACAAGGGAATAGTCAATTTGGGCTGTCTGTTGGGTGCCAGGATCTGCCACATAACACAGGCAGTCAGGTCACTCCAAAGCAAGTACAGGACTGGCACCATCATTGTCCATGCCAGTGTGTATAACCTCAGACGTTACTCCCTGGACCACATGACATGAAACATGGAGGAACACTCTGATCATGTTGCCCAGGCCAGTATGACCCTGACCTTGTCTAGCATCTTACACCCACCAATTATGATGTCACAGTAAACAGACACACATATCACATTTAACAGTTGCCTAGCAAATTTGTTTAATTCATAGGGGATACAGTGTCTGTCAGCCTGTGGTGACATGCTCACCATGCCACGTAGCTTCACTATGGACAGCTTGCACCTGTCACCCTTGGACTTTGGAATGCTGGCTAAGGCACTTGTTACCACCATAGTGCCATTTTTAAGCAGGGCTCAGAAGACAAACCCACCTCCATAGACATTACAGGTTAAATGAAACTAAGGGTAATGCAGCTCAACAACAGTTGTATTAACCTCATATTGCGGCCACTCAGGACACTCCTCGGTATGGAGGATAGCAATATCTGTGCACTGACAGATGCCTGGTTCAGGCTCGCTTATGCACACCAGCACTACCAGGTTATGTTTCATACTATGCTGTCTGACAACAAGCCTTGGAACAGACAACACAACTAGGGGGAGTATCCATATACATCACAGATACACACACCTCCGGGTTAGTAGCACTGCACAAAGCATCACAATCCATACATATACAACCACCATTGTGCAATACGGCCTTTCAGTTTGTTGCCTGCTACAGAACACACTCCCAAACTCAGGAACCACACTCGGCTTTCATGGGAACTATGAAGAATATGAAGGTCTCCACAAACACCATTATATTGTGTGACTTCATATACGCACATATTGACTGGGAATACTACTCAAGCCCTGACACCCTCACCCAACAGTCGCTACAATTTGTAGACTCATATGCTATGGCACAACCAGTCAGCACAGCCACAAGGGGGAATACATATTGGACCTGATCATCACCAACATGGGGACTCTATGTTCCACAGCAGCGATATACCTCTCATTGGTAAGGTCAGAACATGCATGTATCTCACTGGACATACATATACCCTCCACACACCCATCCTGGGTAATCTTGGTGAACTTCTCATGAGCCAACGTCTCACTTCACCGCAGCAAGGTGGTATCCTTCAGAGACCCTGCGACAGTGGCAAATACGGCTCACACTGCTGCATCCTTTACATACACATTCTATGGACACCTAGTGGACTGCATGGATTGTGCTATCCCAAATAACAACAGGACTCACTACTTCAATAGCAGGGGACCTGTCTGGTAGACACCAGCCATTAATAAGCTGTACAACGTCAGGAGGAAGCTACTACATGATAGAGCACGTTCCCGGACTGGGAAGGCATCTGTTATCTGTACTAGCAGACAGCTACGATCACTCATGAACTTTTCTAAGGGCCGCTTCTACCGGACAATTGCAACAGACACGTATGACTATCACACGGCCTTCCTCAGTTATGTCAGGAACCTGGGTGGACACTCACTGATATACTGTGAGTTACTGCATACTGACTAAACCTTCCCTGAACCCACTGGCATTGCCAACATCCTGGCAGACAGGTTCAGTGCAGATGTCTCCCACCCATCCCCCCTAAGGAGCAACTATCCATCCCAACAGAGTATAACCTCCCTGACATCACACAGTAGCAGGTGAGTGCTGCCCTCCCCAAAGCGTACATCACAGTATCAATGTGACCAGATGGTGTCCCAGCCAGCATAGGAACTCAGTTTGATGTTTCCTAGGGTTTATTCAAGCTCCAAAATTATCGACAACAGCAACAAAGTAGAGATAAAAAGTCCAATCTTTACACACATAAACGCTTTTCAAAACCACTGCGTTTTCGTTTACAAAGTATGCACTTCCTCAGATGAATAATGAACTCTCTCAACAATCTTTATATACTGTCACTAATTGATTAATTAATTGATAAATTGATTAGAATTGTGTTGAAACAAATAACTTTACCCATATTAAACACTCTTAAATACAATATTTAAATACAGTATATATGTTCCATTATAGTTTTCATTATTTAAATTAACTGTTGGGTGTTTAAAACTGAATACTTTAATAAATATACTAAAAAACTTATTTAAAATTCCACTTTCAACATATAATTAATAACAAAATGAAAATGTCAGTATAAAATGCAAGCATATTTCCTTATTTAAACCTTAGCGACATCTAGTGGCCATTAAAATTATTACATTACAACTTTTAATGCCTTCCTATCTTGATGTAAAACATTCAAGTGATATATTAAAATTCTATTAAAAAATGAAAGCTTATTAAAAAAATGTATACATACAAATAAATTTGCAAAAAGTTAAAAACCAAAGTTTAATAAAGCCTTAATATTATTTCATTTTGATTCTTATTGTTGCATAAACATTAATAAATATGAATAAATAACCTTAATAAATAAATGTGGGATAAAAGCCATACTATATTGCACATAGGGAAATTTGTGTACAAAGCTAATTGACATAGTAAGGATTACAAAAACTAAAATTTCACAATTTAGCTGCCCTTAGTTTGAGCAGAGGTAAAATACTGGTATACTCATTGAGCCCTGGTGGGTTATAAGATTCAAGTGTCATTTGCCACCATAGCTCTCTGTACTCCAATTTCTCTTCCCAAGGCCCTCCTCTGATATCTTTATCTGTATGTTCTATAACAGAAAAAAGAAAACTAGCCTGATAACATTCTTTACTATGTTTGTACAAAGCGTTAGTTTCTTTTCCATTTTTGATATCATTAAAATGTTCAAATATTCGTCTTTTTAATTTCCTTTCCGTCTTTCCTATATAGAAAGAAGAACATTTTGTACAACTTGCAAAGTACACTAGGCCCATAGACTCACAGTTATAAAAATGTTTATCTTTTACCAACACTCTATTCCTGCTCTTAATATTAATTTCATTCCCATTAAGAATATGTATACATTGGGCACATCTACCACATTTGTAAGTGCCTTTTCTTTTTCTTTCTTGAGAAATTACAGTATATTTATTTTCTAGAATATTCCTCATACTTCTAGAATTTTTATACACAATCTTAACAGGGCCTTTGTTGATCTTATCCAAATCCATTAATTCTGTGAATCTATTCCATTCATTACAAAAAATGTGTCTTATTTTGTTGTTAATAGCATTATATTCTAGAGTAAGGGCTGTATGAAAGTTATCAGTGTTTGTTAATTTACTTCCACTTTGTCCAGATATCTTATCATTGTCAAATCCTGTTATTATAGGTTTGAATCTAGTCTCTCTACCATTTATGACCTCATTTCTAATGTCTCTAATAAACGTTTCTGGGTATCCTCTGTTCTTAAACATATTTTCCAACAAATCACATTCCATCAAAAAATCTTCATCATTGCTGGTCATTCTACACCCTCTAACGTATTGACCTTTAATAATATTCTTTTTTACGTGTAAAGGGTGTGAACTATCAAAATGCAAGAAGGAATTACAGTATGTTGGTTTCCTAAAAACTTTAGTTTCTAAACCTCCTTCTCTCTTGTAGATTTATATGTCTAAATATTGCAATACATTAAGGGAACTTTGATATGTAAATTTCAAAAAATTAGTTGTACTATTAAGATATTCCATAAAAATTCTTAATTTTTCTTCAGTCCCAGTCCAAAAAATTACAATATTGTCCAAAAATCTATGATAGCTTATCCAGGAAGAGCTAAATACACTGTTCAAAACATTTTCCTCTTCCCATTTTGCTAGGACCAAGTTAGCGTAAGTGGGGGCACAAGCTGCCCCCATAGCTACTCCCTGGATCTGCTTGTAAAATTCACCATTAAAGAATAAAAAAATATTCTGTAATACTGCTTCCATGAGCCAGACACTCACAAGTTTATCATTATTAGACAACTTCGGGTACTCATAAACAATTTCTTCAAACATTCTGGTACCCTCTTTGTAAGGAATAGATGAAAACAAATCAATAACATCTATTGTAACAAAAATAATATTCCCTACATTTTTAATGTTGGGAATAACTTTTAGGAGATCCCATGAATCTTTTAAAATTTGTTTCCTATCCAGCCATACCTCTTTCAACTTGACATCAACAAATTTAGCTAGGGCATGAGTTTTTGACCCTACAGCAGATACGATAGGCCTTAAAGGGGGATCTGTCTCACTCTTATGAATCTTGGGTATACCAAATATCATAGGAATTTTTGGTTTGTCCACCCTTAAAAAACTTAAAGTCTCACCATTAATTAAACCTTCTAACAACATATCTTTCAGTTTTATATCTATATTATTGTAGGCAATATTTATCTTGTTTTTAGATACATGCTGATATTTGTTATCATCCCATAGGATTTTATACATCCTGCTTTCATACTCTATTTTCTCCATTATAACTATACCTCCCCCTTTGTCTGGTTTCATGACCCTTAAGTTAGGGTCATCCTTAAGTTCTGTTAAAATTTTCATTTCTTCTTTAGTTAAGTTATAATAAGGTCTTTGAT
The DNA here is from genome assembly GCF_019279795.1 of Protopterus annectens. Lineage (NCBI taxonomy): Eukaryota > Metazoa > Chordata > Ceratodontiformes > Protopteridae > Protopterus > Protopterus annectens. Next base: position 1,044,841,276 of record NC_056731.1, read on the forward strand.
CTTTTGTTACATCCTTCCTTATCTCATTCTCAACTATTTTTTCCAAGTTTCTCAATAAAGGATGAAGGGGGGGATTATATGTAGATCTACGTCTTAAAATATTTACACTATCTTGGGGACCTTTGTTAGGAAGCACCAATCGAAGGTTTATTTTTCTCAAAAATAGTTTAATTTCAATTAATGATTTAGCTAAATCACCTTGTGTGGCAGGTATATATTTTAATCCTTTGGACAATAAATCAAAATGACCTTTATGTAGATTCAGATAACTGAAATTGTATATATGAAACTTGTTGTATGTCACTTGTTGTAAAGGCACTTACAAATGTGGTAGATGTGCCCAATGTATGCATATTCTTAATGGGAATGAAATTAATATTAAGAGCAGGAATAGAGTGTGAGTCTATAGGCCTAGTGTACTTTGCAAGTTGTACAAAATGTTCTTCTTTCTATATAGGAAAGACGGAAAGGAAATTAAAAAGACGAATATTTGAACATTTTAATGATATCAAAAATGGAAAAGAAACTAACGCTTTGTACAAACATAGTAAAGAATGTTATCAGGCTAGTTTTCTTTTTTCTGTTATAGAACATACAGATAAAGATATCAGAGGAGGGCCTTGGGAAGAGAAATTGGAGTACAGAGAGCTATGGTGGCAAATGACACTTGAATCTTATAACCCACCAGGGCTCAATGAGTATACCAGTATTTTACCTCTGCTCAAACTAAGGGCAGCTAAATTGTGAAATTTTAGTTTTTGTAATCCTTACTATGTCAATTAGCTTTGCACACAAATTTCCCTATGTGCAATATAGTATGGCTTTTATCCCACATTTATTTATTAAGGTTATTTATTCATATTTATTAATGTTTATGCAACAATAAGAATCAAAATGAAATAATATTAAGGCTTTATTAAACTTTGGTTTTTAACGTTTTGCAAATTTATTTGTATGTATACATTTTTTTAATAAGCTTTCATTTTTTAATAGAATTTTAATATATCACTTGAATGTTTTACATCAAGATAGGAAGGCATTAAAAGTTGTAATGTAAAAATTTTAATGGCCACTAGATGTCGCTAAGGTTTAAATAAGGAAATATGCTTGCATTTTATACTGACATTTTCATTTTGTTATTAATTATATGTTGAAAGTGGAATTTTAAATAAGTTTTTTAGTATATTTATTAAAGTATTCAGTTTTAAACACCCAACAGTTAATTTAAATAATGAAAACTATAATGGAACATATATATTGTATTTAAATATTGTATTTAAGAGTGTTTAATATGGGTAAAGTTATTTGTTTCAACACAATTCTAATCAATTTATCAATTAATTAATCAATTAGTGACAGTATATAAAGATTGTTGAGAGAGTTCATTATTCATCTGAGGAAGTGCATACTTTGTAAACGAAAACGCAGTGGTTTTGAAAAGCGTTTATGTGTGTAAAGATTGGACTTTTTATCTCTACTTTGTTGCTGTTGTCGATAATTTTAAACCCTAGGAAACATCAAAATGAGTTCCTGTGTTGTCCGTACTTCAGAGTTATTGGTTTTTTATCACCACTTTTTTTCTGGTCCCAGCCAGCATCTTACATGAGCATCATGACAGACATAACCCTCACATTACATCACTGTTCAATATCGGGGTTACCACAGGATTTGTACCCGAGGAATGGCGTACAGCGGCAGTAGTCCCACTCCACAGAGTTGTTGCCACAACGGACCACAGACAATATTGCCCTATAAGCCTAAGTAGCCTGTTCTGCATAGATATGGAGTGTATTGTCATGGGACTCATACACATAGACATTGGGAACCTACGGACACTGTGTCCTACACATTTCAGCATTGCTGTGGGCAGATCTTGCCTCTTGAATCTGTTTGTATTCTTTAAACGGCTAACAGGCCCATCGACATAGGGATGGCTGTCCACACAGCCTACCTGAACCTTGCAAAACCCCTCAACACAATAACCCACTGGGCCATTATGCATAGGCTCACCAGCGTCGATATGGACACATATCTCACACGATGGATTGATACCTGGATCAGGGATAGCACACACATGGTCAGACTTGCAGGTGCCATGTCTGACTATACACCACTTACACGTGGCATCCCACACGGCTCGGTCCTGGGACTTTTCTTGTTCAGTACATATTTGTCTGATGTACAGGCTACCACAGGGGGAATATGGCTGAACATGTTTGCACTTGACCGCAAACTGGGTGCCATGATCAACTCTCCAGCTGCCACATGCATACTCAAACAGGGTCTCACAGAGATGGATGACTGGTGCCTGAGCCATGGCCTACAGCTAAATGCCATTAGTTGCATAGTCATCACCTTTGGGAATAACAACATGCCCACACATTACCACATAGGTAGTACTCCATTACATAAGGTAGAAGTTGTTAGGGGTTGGGGACATGACTTGTTCGTACTGTTGCCTATGACATTCACGTTGCCAAAGTGGTTGGACACATCTTCTATGTGGGCCACCTTATCCCATATGGTTTCACATATAGATCGAGTGAGGTCATTGTGCCCCTATACTCATCACATCCATGCTTGGTTACAATGCCACATTTGGGGTGTACCTTACCCGACACCTGCAGCAACTGTACTGGCCACGGAAGTTCCTCACCAAGAAGATCTAGGGACTCACACAGATGCCCTGCACAGTTCAGATGCAGTAACTCCAGCTCTACTCAGTCACTTACCACCTACTCAGATATGATGTGTGCCTGTTGTTTACAGATATACCCAACCCAGAATTACTGGACATGCTCCACCTCAGGATTTCCGACTCCCTTGGAGCTACACACTCCAGGGACATATACCTCAGCACAGATGTTAATAGGACATTGTGGAGGGACAGATTCTTATACCAGAGGCTCCACTCACTCCCGAATGTAATCCCAGTTTCACATAGGCAGACCCACCCAATGACCACCTACAGGAGACATCTTGACAACTGTATGGGTGATCGTATGTTTACCCCTGGGATATCTTCTGTGTCCCTGCTAGACAGAGGCACACTAGCCTAAATGTACATGGGCTATCTTGTGTGACCTACTATTCACACACACAGTGTAGTAATCTGACAGGGTTGCGAATGCCAAACACACTCTGGCTAGGCTTGTACATGTCCTAGGGAAGATAGCCTAGTGTTGACCTGTGAACCTATGCTAATGTTCAAGATGCACAATGTTTATTGCTGATACATTTTGCAGGTCTTTATCATCTTTGCTTTAACAGTTTCTATGAACAACTTTGGTATCTGCAGAACATATTTGATTATGACAGGGTTCCACTATATTATAGATGTGTCTGTTGTCACATAACTGTATGCACAGGGTGGATTGCTGTATAGTGACAGGTTCCTGGGTTAACACATGCAACTGCCAGATATGCGTTGCCCACTGCTGTGCTCAGACATGGCCTAAGTGTGTGAGCATGCCCAGTTCTGCCATTCCGTGTTTTGTTGCCTGACATTTGTCTCATTTATTCAAGTGTGTGAGCATGCCCAGTGTGACCTTTCAGTATGTTGCTATCTGAGGTCCACTACATTTGTTGATGTGTGCGAACATGACTGATATTAACATTTATACTGTGTGTGTTGGAAGTCAGATTCTGTTCTCACTGCAGGACTCACCTTTGTGTCATAACTCAACAAGGATTATGCTGTGCCTGCAGGGTTTCCATGAAATACTTTGCATAGACTTATCAACATTCCTTCATACAGGCTGAGCACTGCAATACTGTCATGGTTTAGTGGTTCAGTACTTTGGCTCTAGTGTACAGTATACTGGGTTCGAGGCCCATCACTGCTTTATATTTTCATACTTAGCAGACCAGACTACTTAAGGGCCAGTTAAGCAAATACGAGCATGTTGGCTTTTGTTCAGCTATGGCCTACTTAGACCAGGCTTGTCCGACATTGCTCAATATTCACCAACATTGCTGGACGTTGCCCAATATTACTGAACATTGACCACAGTTGTGCTAGCTGGTGTGTGCGATTTTGTTTGCATATACTACATGGTGGTAAATGCTGTTTAGCACTGCTTTATATTGCTTAACACATAGCAATCATGCCTTAGGTGGTGCTGCAGGGCTGCCCATGTTGGATGCACATACTACACTCCCTGTACATGTTTGAAAGCAGGTAGTGTCAACTTAGGCATCCCTTTTACTATATGTGTGAGTCGGAGAGAGGTATCATTTCCAGAGTTCCTACTGAGCCAGTGTATGTGCTATGCGTTGCCTCTTTGCCAAGGCCAAAGCATACTGGGCACACCTCCTTCTGCCTACTGGGGCAGGCTCAGGTTGTTCCTCCTCCGAGTCACGCTCTGCCTGTGATGGCCTTGGCAATGGTGGGGGGCTGTTTGGCCCAGGCCTATGCTGGTCCTGCTGCAGCTGATGTCGCAGGATCATATTATGTAGCATAGCACATACCATGACAATTTGGGTATATGTAGTTGGTGAGTACTGCAAGGCTCCACCAGATGTGTCCAGGAACCGGAACTGTGACTTGAGCAGCCCAAACACATGCTCTATTACATTACGTGTTTGTGCGTGTGCCTCATTATGGCATTCCTGTTCAGGTGTGTGTGCGTTTCTGATGGGTGTCATCAGCCACAGCTTCAGTGCATAGCCAGCATCCCCCATTAGGTGACCATGTGGGATGTCCCCATTGGCAAATGTCTGGTACAGCTGCATCAGATGGCAGATATGGGAATCATGGTAGCTTCCAGGACAGCCTGCACACACATTCAGTATTATGCCCTGGGCATCACACACAACCTGGCAGTTAATGGAGGGGAAGCCCTTGCGGTTGAAGTAGACCCTACCCCGCTCGCCGGCTGGTGCTTTGATGCATATGTGCGTGCACTCTATTGCACCCACTACCTCAGGGTATTCCGCTATTTGCTGGAAGAGACGCATATTGCTGGCAAATATATAATGGGAATTGGGGAAATATACATGATCACCGACATGTGCTGACATGGCATCCAGGAACTGGTGTAGTACCCTGAATGCTGATGCCTGTGATATCCCCATCATATCACCAGTTGGTCTCTGGAAGGTACCTGTTGCTAATATTCTTAGGCCAACACATACCTTGGTTTCCACTGGGATGGGTTCCGCTCTGTTGGTTCTGTGTGTGAGGCGTGGCCCGCACAGCTCAACAATTTGCTGCAGGAGGTCTCTATCCACTCTATACCTCCCCACTATCTCCAGCTCATGTAGCCCCGGTAGGTTACCCTGGGCCTGTACACTCTTCTCCGTCTCCTCACTGTGGGTTGTCCAGCAGCATTTCCATTGTCACCACCCTCAGCATGTTGCATATGTCGCCTTATATTTCTTTGTCTCAGTAAAGCTTTTTCAGTTTTCACTTCTATTAGCTTACTGCAGTGTCTGTTGTGAGAAACATACTGGACTGTTGTTTGCAGAGTTTTAAGTGCTATGCTGGGCTGGACTAGTTTACTGCCTGTGTAATTGCCTGATTCTGATTGTTTTCACCTGCTAGCTCTGCTTGTACTCCCTGGTAGCCTCCTACTATTTGTTGTGCTTCCTTTTTCCTTTCTGTTTCCTCAGGTGGGGGAGCAACGCGCACACAAGCGTAAACACGCTCACAGCAGCTAACACGCGTGCACACATGCTTACACGGACTAAAACTTGCTTATTCGGGTTAAAACATGTGTACACCAGCTCAAACGCGCTTACAACTCTTTAAATAGCCTTATACATGCTTACTCTGGCTTAAACACCTGCACTCACGCTTACACGTGCGCACTCTATCTTACTCGGGTTTACACGCGCTCACACGCATGCATACCCGTTCAGCAAGATACTTTGGTGTTATCCATGGCATACACCTTCCATTTCTTGGCTTTCCCTAGCCTACCTGTTGACACACCTCTTTCCATGATGTATAAATGACAGATGACTCATGCCACTCTGCTCCAATGAGCTTCACTTCTTTCATACATACCCCCCTCATGATGTCACCTATCTTCTACTCTGTTACTCCCCATATCCTACTCCTACACTCCACTGACTGTACTCATTTGCTATGTAAACTTGCGATCCACTATCCTCACACTCATTTACATAGGATTGCCTACTAATGCTTGGTTACATCTCTTAGACTGAGCTTCCCCCCTTAGCAACCTCTACTCCGTGGCCATGTTGTCTTCAGCCTGCCATTCCCTTGCATTGCACATTAACAATTTCAATAAATTCCACATTTGTGGGTTTTAATTTTTAGTATTCTGGGTTTTAGAGCACAGCCCATTTGCGCGGCGTTGCGCTACACTTAAACATCAGAAATCGGCGAAAAAAAAATATTTTTATTTTCATATTGCATCAGGAAACATTTCCAATGGCCATATATTTGGCCATTGGCATGCTTCCTGCACTGGATGCAACCTTTATTTGGAGCATTCACAGCTCCATTTTGCTATTTGCAGAACGGTACTCAGTTGTCAACTGAGTACATTTCTGCAAATAACACTGCTCTTACTCGGACAGGTTCAGGTTTCCTGAATCGCAAATCTACCTAATTTGCATGCCTTTTGCCTGCAATTAAGGTAATTTGCATATCCCAGCCCTGTCCATGTAAGAGCCATTTTAGGAGCTCTCTTACACGCCCCTACAGGCTGTTCCTGGATCGCTCGTCGGACATGATGGCTGCATGGAGTCTTACTCTACTCTAAGACTCCGTACAAGCCTTCATGAATCCGGCCCAATGTCTTTTTGTTACATCCATATATAAGGACGGATTTCTGAGTAACATATATAATCCAATCCTTTTGTAAGATAGTCACAACACTATACAGAGTAGGCTTGCTTTGCATCCCTAATTTAAGGAATTCACTCCTGGAAGCTTTAGTATTATAAATATACCTTTTGAGGTTGGATATTCATCTTTTGGGCCTGTTTTTGCTTTTTGTATTCTTAATGGGTCATATGTTGGACTGGGGAGTTGCCTACCTTCATTTGGATATTGAATGGTAACCAGCTAACTCTTTTTAGGTATACTCAAGGTGAGCAGACATTGAGGACTTAGCACTGCATATTATTTATACTTTGGTTCTATTACTTGTGTATGCAGGGGCTAATATTGTCCTTAAATGATACGAGGATACATTCCCATTTTGTTTGATATTTTTGATTGTGGGCGTAGCACTGCTGAATTAGCAAGTGGAATATTATTACTGTATGCGGGGGCTATTATTGTCCATGTTTTCCTTCACCTTGGGCCTTATATTGATATTTATTTTCTCATCAGTACATAAAGTGTTTGGCAACTCTGGGTCCAGCAGTGGCTATTATTGCCCTCAGTTTTTTTGATATAATCAGGAAGCATTGGTTTTATATATTAATATTTTCTGAATTTAGACTGGGGACTTAGCACTGCTGTGAACGAGTTTTCAGTGGTTGGCATTGTTTGTAACTGTATAGGTGCTCAATATACTTAAACACATAACATGTGCTGATTGTTTGGATTGTCATTTATTATATACAACCATCTTAATTGGATTATCTGGGGAATATCACAGTCCAAGAGCAGCTTATTATATTTTCTCATTTTTTATAAGAAAATATATCGGAGATTGACCCACAGATGGATCCCACTAACTTGCTCAAGGGTTTATCATCAGATAGGGATGATTTGGCAATTTTTGGACTAAATAATAATAGCATACAGAATGGACCTGAGAGTATCACGCAAGCAAATATGTGTGAAGTTGAATTTCACAAACTTAACAAAAATATGAGGGCGTTGAGGGCTAATGTATGGCATGCCAAATTATTTAAGGCATACATGGGCAAACACATTTCACCCAGAGGTTTGAGGGTACGAATTCAACCCTTGGTTCCTGATGCTGATACTACCCTTTTAGAACAATGGGCTGAGGTGCAACATAAAGCATCTATGGAATTTGTTAAAACCCTAGCATCATATTATGATAGAACTACTGACAAAAACATATCTGATATCACATGTATGTGTATTGATATTTGTGAAATATGAGGGTCAAGAGGGATATAATAACTGTTTAAAGAAATTAAGTCAGAATTTTTTGTCATTGGAACAACAGTTAAAAGAAAAGATGATGAAAACATTTCATGGAGATGTAACAGATTATAAGGGTGGACATCCCTATGCTACTACGAAACATGTGAGATTTGAACCTATGAACAGGAAGGTTGTCAAAAGAAAGAGACCACGTTCCATACTAAAGAAATCAACCATATCTATTTGTAAGTTTTCAGGTGAGGAATCTTCCTCTGGTTTAGAGTCCTCTACACAAATTGTCACAGATTCACCAGTGTCAAAGAAAAGTAGCATGCCTATCCCATATGGGCAAACAAAAGCGGGTGGGGGGGGCAGGAAACACAGGGCTAGACAACATGGAAGGGTTGCTCAAACTCATGGTACAGAAGTAAAACAGAATAATGTACTTAATATTTCCTCTGTTGAATTGTCCCCTACTCATGCCAAACTACTTAATAAAGGTTTACATTTTATACCTGTTTTTTATGTGCCTAAAGACACATTTGCACAGGATATATCCTCTTTTTGTAGATGCCTTAACCTGAAACTCTTTTTCCAAACAGCACCTGAATCAGAACCACAACATGGATTTAAATATCATAAATCTAATTTCATTCCACCCATATATCCTCCTGTACTCATGTTTCAGAACTCAATTCTCAAAGATCTGCATCTTAACTACAGGGATCAAAGGGCAAAATCTAACAATTTATCAAAATACGAGATGGACATGATACAGGAACTGGGTACTAATCATGAACTAGTAATACTGCCAGCAGACAAAGGTGGGGCTACAGTGGTACAGGATTGGTCACAATATAACATGGAAGCAATGAGACAACTCTCTGATAAAAGCTATTATACACAAATGGTATGTGACCCCACTATCGACTTCAAGAAACAAATAGACTGTTTCTTGAATTCTGCCAAAGAAGAGGGGATTATAACGGACAACACATTGCACCATTTAACAGTTTAGGACCCCTCCAGTCAGTATATATACTTCTTACCTAAAATACATAAGAAGTTACAGAACCCACCGGGTAGGCCAATTGTCTCTGGCAGAGGTTCAATTACTGAACCTCTATCCCAGTTCCTGACTTCACATCTAAAGCCCTTGCTCAAATGGGTCAGAGCAAGGATTCAAGACACCACTGAATTTCTTAGGGTCAACTCTGACATGCAGTTGGATGCAGGGTGACTTATGTGTACTTTGGATGTTTCTGCATTATACACAAATATTCCCCATTGGGCCGGCTTGGAGGCTTTAGAATATTTGCTATATAGGTCCGAATTGTATCAACCAGGCTTTAATACATTCCTACTCTGTATAACAGAGACTAAAAATGTTTTTTATTTTCAAAACAACGGTTATTTACAGATTAAAGAAACTGCCATGGGGGCCTCCTTTGCCCCCATATATGCCGATCTCTTCATGGCCTATATTGAGGAACAACTGATCTATGATAGGGCCCACAAAATCACCATAGATGAGATCGACATTTGGAGGAGATATTTGGATCACTGCTGGTTAGTATGTAGGTCTGATATAAATTATCTTCAGGAGTTTGTTGAATACTTGAATGATAATAAATGGGGGATTGATTTTACAGTTACCTTTGACATGGGCCAAATCAACTAGAAATGCTGATCACACATTAACAACTGAGGTTTATCGTAAATACCCCCAGTTCAACTCCTTACTCCATGCTACCAGCTTTCATTCTCCTCACATATGCAGAAACATTCCAAAGTCACATTTTTTACACATTAAAAGGATATGTTCAGATGCAGCCACTTAGGATTCTTATGAGGAATACCTAGCTATGAGATTCAAGCAGAGGGGCTACAAGAGAGGGGACATCTACCAGGCTAAACACTGGGCATCTAATCAAAACAGGATTGATTTACTTCAGTATAGGGACAAAACAACGGACAACAATTCACCCATAAGATTAATCACTACTTATGGTAGGAATATGGATGTCCTACTCAACAGTGTATGCAGGCACTGGAATATCTTATTAGCAGATACCAAGCTAAGTGAAATTGTAGATGATACATGTCATTTTTCTTTTAGAAGGGGCAACAATCTTGGCTCATACATGAGTCATTACAAACATGTACATACATCTGATATGCACTCAACATAGACAACACTAGAAGGTAGGGTTTTGCAATGTTGTTTCCCATGTGGTTACTGTACTCACTGTAAAATGATGTTGAAGACCAGGGAATTTACTAGTAAAAATACTGGGCAAGTGTTTAATATCTCATTTTTTGCAAATTGCTAGTCAGATTGGCTAATCTATATAGCCACTTGCTATTGCTCTGCATTTTATGTGGGACAGACCTCAAGACCAGTTAAATTCAGAATCTCAGAACACATAAGCGATATCAGGGTTAGGAAACCAACAAATGCTTTATATAAACATACTAAGAAACATCGCAATGCAGTTGTCAATTTCATTATGGAACTCATAAACAAAGACATTGGTAACCTCCAAACTCTGGATCCCACCCAGTTCTGGTTTGTGAAAGGCAGATCATGCCTCCTGAACCTGTTCGACTTCTTTGAGGCAGTCACCAAAGCCGTAGATGAGGGTAAAGTGGTTCACACAGCCTATCTTGACCTCGCCAAGGCTTTCGACACCACCCCCCATTCTGGAATTATAGCTAAACTCAATAAACTAGGCATAAATCCCTACATCACAAGATGGGTTACCAACTGGCTTACTGACAGAACCCGCACTATAAAAGTTGTAGACTCCAGATCTGACCTCAAACCAGTGACAAGTGGAGTACCACAGGGTTCCATCCTGGGACCGCTCCTGTTTGGTATCTACTTCTCTGAAGTACAGGCTAACACAGAAGGCCTCTGGCTAATGAAGTTTGCAGATGGCTGCAAACTAGGAGCCATAGTCAAATCCCCAAATGATGAGGACATCCTACAGAAGGGCCTCTCTGAGACAGATGCCTGGTGTCAGGGCCATGGCCTCAAGCTCAATGCCAAAAAGTGCAGTGTCATCCCCTTTGGTAAAAACTCTGCACCCATGAACTACCACATAGGCAGCAATCTACTTAACACCGAATGCGTGATAAGAGACCTTGGGACTCAGGTGGACAGTAGTCTCTCCTTTGATAGTCACCTCGCCACAGTAGTCAGGAAGTCCTTCTACGTGGCACACCTCATCATAAAAGGGTTCTCGTCCAGGAAAAAAGAGGTCATCGTTACCCTCTACTCAACACTCATTAGACCCATTATAGAGTACGATGCCCCTTTTGGAATGTCCCTCACAAGACATCTGCAGCACTTGGAAAGGCCACAGAAGTACCTCACAAAGAGGATTACTGGACTCAAACAAATGCCCTACACTGACCGCCTCAAAAAACTCCATCTTTACTCCGTAGCATATCGCCTACTCAGAGGTGATCTCTGCCTAACATATAAAGCTATGTCAAACCCAGAGCTGTTGGACATGCTACACCTAAAGAAATCCCAATCCCTCCAAGCTACACGCTCTAGGGACCTAAACCTTGTCACCAAAATAAACAGGACATGCTGGAGGGATAGATTCCTATCCCAGAGACTTCCCATACTCTGGAACAGGCTACCCATCTATGTCAAGCAAAGTTCTTCATTAGCACTCTTCAAGAAAAATCTTGATGAGTGGATGGGAAATAGGAAATACACCCCGGGGATCACTTATGTGTCTCTGCTCGTCAGTGGCACAGGAAAATGACTTTCTTGGGTGGCGTAAGCCAGGGAACCTTGTTGGCTAGGCTTGCATAGGCCCTTGGGCCGATAGCATAATACCTACCTATGAACCTATGAACCTATTATTATTGATAAAATACAAGGAAATAGAAATAATAAATCAGGTTGGCATCAACTGCTAAACAAAGAGAAAAAATGGATCATCAAACTGGGTGCTTTATTTTCACCAAGACTTAATGAATATTTTTAATGTGTGAACAGAAGTAATTCTCTCATTTAGCGTCTAGTGGTGGTATAATATGAAAGGAGAATGGTTGTAATCATAATTCACTACACTGATGAAGGCTTGATAAACTCATAGCAGAAACCGGTCTGTCTTGTTCTTCTATTTTTATATCATTAAATCTTTCTGTCATGGTTTGCTGGATCTGTATTTTTGTTTTGCTGAAGGGCTTTTGGAGCAGTGCAGCTAACATACTTGCAGGAGCTCATTTCTTCTTGTTAAAAAAACTCAGATTTGATATATGTAAATCACTGCCTTTAACTAATTTGAGCTACACTCCCACTCTGATGTGTAAGCATGGAACTCTTATGACTAATCATGTAACAAAAGGTGTAATGAATTATTCTCAGATATAATCTTGCTTAAAATGATCATTTCTACTTGTAACTAAGCTGGTTTTAGATTGGACATTCTGCAGAAATGTGGGCAGTTGAGAAGTATACTTCTAATACATATTAATTCCACCTGTGAGAGAGTCCGTTATTTATGCAACTTGAAGGCAGTGACTCAATGCTCCATGCAAGGTTAGGAAACAGGACAATAACAATGTTACATTACGACAGTACTACAACATCACTTCTTCATATACTGAAGTAGTAAGAAATCTGACCACAAAATGTCACCCTATTCATCTTTCACTGTCTCTTGTATGTCTGCTATGACTCCTAGACATTGTTCTGCCATTGACTTAGACACATTATCCAAATACTAACACCACAACGTCGCCTACATACATTCCAACTGATACTGATGTTGAGAGTCACCTGTATTGTAAATCTGTACTCTTAAGGTAATGTACGACTGCAACATACTCTGGAAATGGCCTATATTAAAGTGATGCCATTGTATGACACACAACACACACAAAAAGCAATCTCCATCTTACAAAGAATAGTGTGAATGTTGCAACTCTGGTGTTGGATAGTGGATGTCACTAGGGTCCTTAAATTATTGCACCAGCTCAAGAATGCCCAGCTAAAGGTAAAACATGTTAGGCACTTGCCATGAGGGTGCAGACCCATACTGTTGTTCTTATCTCTCCTGTTTTATCCTTTCAGTTAGGTGTCTTTCTTAGTGATGGTAGAATGCTGCTTCAATCAGAACATTGCTGGTTTCAGTAATTTGCTAATAAATTTCTGTTATTCTAGAGTGATTCAGTGTGTGTTCACATGTGTTGAAATGGTAAACTGCCAATCCTGTTTTGCCACAAATGGCCTGCACTCCTCTCTCCTTAATTTCTCCATGCTGGTTAAAACATCTGCTCTCCCCATAGTGCTTCTTTAGGCAGTGTTTGCCTGTTGAGCTTCCCCACAAAACAAATTCATGTTTGGATAACATCAAGTTAACAAAAAAGAATACTAAAAGCATAAATATGAAGATATCTGAAGTTGAGTCTTTTCTTACCATCAAAGATATCAGTATGTTTGCAGTTCCAAAGACATGGCTCCATTCTAGTTCCTGCACTTCCTTTATTCAAGTGTGCAATGCCTGTCATATATTCAGAACTACCAACAACATTTTTTTTTTTTTGGGGGGGGGGGGTTCATATTTAGCCTAATCCCACTCTCTTTGCCGGATTCCATGTGCTATAAATTTGGAACTGTTTGAAGTGTTAGCAACACTCATTACAATTAGTTACTGCAATAAATCCAATTACAGAGCCCTGTCAGGGCTTGGAGAATACCATTATCAGTTAGGAAAATCTCTTATGGGTGACTTCAACTATCCACATATAAAAAATTAAATGCATACTGCCAAGAACAAATACATCCAGATATTTGTCCATATCACTGCACTTTACCACATTGACCCCTGTTCATCAGAAGTGTCAGTCATCAAGATCTTGTTTTGCTTGCATATCTCCAGTTATACCACCAACTAGTTATCCATTCCATAGTAAAATCTTACCATCTCACTTTGACCTTATTCCTGAAAACCTCAGTCATGGCCTAATAACTCCACTATTTTAATGGAGTATGCCAAAACCAGCTACTTACTATTTATCAGTCTTATCAATAATCAGAAATGGTAAAGTTGCCCAGCAGATATTGTACCTGAAAATGGTGCATACAACCTTGAATTTTATTCCCTGATAGATGTATTTACGCATCTGTACCAATCCAATATAAACATTTTGACAGTATTAAAACTAAACATACATGGCAGACCTCCCTAATCAACAAACTCTATAGCAAAATGAAAAACAAGATTACCTGTAAAAAAATCTCCACTTTATCATTATAAAAGGGGTTTAAAACTGATAATTAAGTGCCTCAGGATTATTATTTGGAAACGCAAGGCTGGATATGTGATTAGGGTTACAGCCTAGTGCCAATGATAGCCACAAGACCCTCCAACTATATCTGGAAGCTTAAATGTAACCAATTATTTTGTAAAGAACTTTTCACAAACAAAATTTCCTTGTCTGAACCCAAGTTTATTGCTAACTATTTTGTGGAAAAAAAATGTTTTCCAACTTCACTCCACTTATCCTCTCTAAAGGCCCCCAAATGATCCTCATTTACACATCTCCCTTCTCAAAATCATTCTTGACAAAGTCCTATTGTCATTTTACCAACTTAAAAATAACAACTCCATGTATCCTGGCAATATTCTTGGGTGTCTTCTTACAGACAGTATGCCCCATCTTGCAAATGTATCCAACGATTTATTAACTCGGGTCTCCCCACAGGTTACATCACTGAAGAATGAAGATCAGCTGTTGTTGCAATCTTGTATAAAGTTGACACCACTGCTGACCTTGGGAATTACAGGTCTATAAATTAGTCTTATCAGTAACATCTGCAGTGCTCTGGAACATATTGTCACTGAATTAATCAACAACATAGGTGACATTATATTCCTAGTTACACACCAATTTGGCTTTGTAAAACATGTATCATAACTGCTTAGTCTGGCTGAGTTCTTTGAAATTGTTATTGAGGCCGTTTCTAAAGGGCATACAATCCATATTGCTTACCTAGAATTTGGCAAGGCCTTTAACATTATGAATCATGGTGGGTGTGATGCCTGTCGTCTGGCCCAGTAATCAAGAAGTCTCAGTCCTCACCACTAACACCAGTAAGGGATGTGCACATTGGGAGGATAACAAGTACACATACAGTAAAGTACAATTTCCCTTAAGAGCACACAGAGATCACAGTCAGTCTGGGGCTGGTTTCTCTCTCTCTCTCCAGATCCCCAATAAGACTCCCCATTGGCACAGCTATAGGGATCAGATCTCAGCCGACTAGTCAAGCCAAAACCTCCAGCACCTTCTCTGTCCAACCAGTGCTTCATGTCCCTACCCAAGTAGCTGACACACACACACACACACACACACACACACACACACACACACACACACACACACACACACACACATACACACACTTTGAGATTTGATTTATATACAAGCACAGACACTCCTGGGGAAGGCTGGCACAGGCTCAGTAGCTATGCCCCCTTCTGCCCAGACTATAAGGTAGTACCAACTGCCACCAACCACTACTATCAGCTACTATAAAGGCCCTTACCAAAGGGTGTCCAATTCTACTGTGTAATGTTACTATTATCCAAATGATAAGTGTGACGAACAGCAGGACTATTTAGGAGTGGCATGTACAGTATCACCAAATACATGCAAGTACATCTAAGAGCTTATATATCACTACACAAAACCAGCCACAGTTAATTTTTTTTAAATATTTAATAATAAATAATGAAAGCACAAGACACTACTCATTAATTCAGCACAATGACAACAGAGTGTTCACAATTCACAGAAAACACTTTAAAATAACATAGGGCAGTTTTTTCTCATAAATATAGAAAATATCTACACTAATCTTGCTATATTCTTATCTATCTGTAAGAAATATACTAAGATCTAAGTCTTACTTACAGTGCAAGGCAAGTGCTGGTGAGTTAACAGGTCCAGGAAAAGATACAAAATGCACTTCTTTCTCTCTGAGATAGTTCTTAAATTGATAATACGCATTACTGATGGGTTAGTTAGATAACATGACTATTTGACACTTGCATGTATTTCCCAGGCTAAACAGATACCAACAGAATTTAACATATCTCTGTCAAAAATACTTATCTCTCAGATGTACACCTGCTAGGAAGTCACAGAGCAATGCAAAAGCACTTTACATGTGAAACCTAGTAATTATCTTTGTCTTAAGACAATAAAAAGAAACTTCCAGCCTAGGCATCCTGTCTCTTAGCTTGAGATAAACTGACTTTCTAACACATCATAAAAGTCTTTATTTATTCTTTGACTTTTGCAAGTTAACTCTGTATACCTCAATTTCTAATATGAAAGCATACATTTGCATTGGCATATAGCTTACACACTTCCCTGCTCTCTTCCAGCAGGGTGCACTGTTGTTACAATCTTGAAGCTCAGCACATAACACAGCTTTCTTACATTTGTAAAACAAGCCTGTGGATCATATTAATATTTACAATGACATAGAATTATTTACAAAATTCTATCTATCTTGGCTGGTAGCCTTCACAGTGGGTTTATTGATAAAGAGTCCCAGCTTAACACTAATCTGTAGGCAGTTCACTGGATATAGAAGTGGATATCTCATACAAGCTATACAATTGTGACAAGAGCTATTTGCTCTAGAAAGAAGTATGTGACAAGCAGTTCCCTACAGGGTTTGTCTTGAGCCTCCTCCTTTGTGTTATATGCTTCTCAGACATTAAAACCGAAACCAAGTGAATATGGCAAACTAAGTTTGCTGATGACTGCATACAGGGGTTGATTATCAAATCCCATTATGATACTCAAATTCTCTAGCAAGTATTGGACCAAAGAAATGCTTGTTATCTTAATCATATATTTAGTTTCAATGAGAAGAAATGCAGTGCAATTTCCTTTGTAAAGCTACAAGCTCCACCATATACGACATAGAGATCATTCCTTTTACATCTGACAGCAGTCTTCGAATAACATATTCTCCTTTGTCCACCACATTCTGGCATGGTTAGCAACTTCTTGTAACTTGCACAGCTTATCCTTTGTAACAGCTCTTGAAAGTCCAGACAGGCAGTTAGTGGGAAGAGAAATGCTCTGAACTGGTGCCAAGCTGCTTCCAGTAGTCCACGGTAGAGGGTTTTATCAGCCCCCCCCCACACACACACACACACATACACCATTTGCTACTGTTTGATTATTAACCAGTAACATAACCTGAAAGATCTCATGAGTTGCTCTAGAAAAAGGGTGCCTGCGTTCTGTGGACTTAACCATCAAGCAAATCAATTAAGAAAGTTATAACCCCCACTTTTCTAAATATAATGTCTTTTTCCAGATGTTCCTCATTAAGCAACTAAACAAAATAAAGAAACATCATGTTTCCACACCAAAAATATCTCAGACCTTAGTACTTTAAGTTTGTTTGTATCTTTCGGCTTTTCCTGGTTAGGGGTCACCACAGCGGAACTCCAGTCCGCTAATGATTGGCAGTAGATATTGACATGCTGGCTTGCCAGGCCTAACACACAACCTTCAACGAAGGAATGCCCACTCACACATGTCGCCACACAGAAGACGCTCTAACTGAGAATCGAACTGGCAATGTCTAACTGTGAGGTGACAACGCTACCGCAGCACCACCACCACAGCACCTTAGTACTTCAAGTAAACTAACTAATTACTTAAATAAATCACATTACTCCGTCTCCTTTGAGCTCCCAAATTGTGATCTCTATTTATCTTTCATCTTTGAAAGACCCCTTTGTTTTTGAAATCCATGCCTAAAATTATAGCTACACTAGAGTCCAAAACCTATATCACCACATTAACAATACCAGCTGGCATGGCATATATTTAGCACAAATGTATTCCCATTTCTGGTATATGCTCTACTTACTTGCCACACAGAGTACATCCCTTTTAACCTTTAAAATAAGTCTAGATGCTTGGACGTTTGACTATATAGTTTCACCTTGGATATATAGGATTGTTATAATACATGGGAGGATACTTTTATTCCCCCAGTAGCTTTGGGTGATATGGTTGAGTGTCCTGAAGGCCTCACTGGCAATGGAGTTAGTAAGAACCTAGGAAACTATGGACCTGAGTGTTATATGACAAATGTGTAATTTGCCAAAAACACTGGCCAATAGAATAACATAATATAAATTAAAATATAATAAATGTGAGGGGGAGTGGCTGCCCTGAAGTAAGATGGACATCTAACACATTTCTATCATATGTCTTGAGCTTAATTTCAGTTTTTTTTTTCTCCTGCTCCCTAAAGTTGTATTTCTATGGTGGTGTCAGTGCTTCTAAATTCAACTGGTAAGAATAAGCTCTTTGATTGCTATAGGAATGTGCCAATGGGAGGGCAGTTATTAATTTTATTTGAACAACTTTCATTCATGGTAATGAACTTGGAGGCCTACCAAGCCAGACAGCTGCTGGGTCAGCCAGTTGGAGAAAGATGTGCATGAACTTTAACAAAATGTCAAATCCCTTCAAGTTGCAAATGCTGTCAACTCTAAGTGCTGCAATAAACTAGCCAATGACCTTTCTACTTAAATTAGCAAGGCTGATGATTTAGAAACTAGATCATGGAGGATACTCAGGTTGGTAATGGGAGTCCACATAAGTACCTCCAGTCAGACCTTTTATCATTTAAGTAAAGCAATTCAAGTCCTCACTTTTTTGAATTGTGTTACAGAAAGGAACCATAGTGTGGGCAAACAGAAGGAAGATAAACACTCAAGTCATGTACTAAACACCTTCTAGTTGGCCATAATGAGAGATAGGCTAGTTAAGCATGGCAGAAAGGAATTAGATGCATGAAGCACTCTACATTATGGTCAGTTTTTCACAGAAATTGGTTGGATTGTGGCAGGCAATATTCTGATACAAGAAAGCACTGTCTGACTTCAGCTTCCATGCTGTTCTGGTTTGCCTTGTGATTATTGTTGCAGAGAAGGCACGGTACTAGGATCCTTTTCCTTGATGAAAAAGAAGGTGAGAGTTTCACAAAGGAGGTTAAAACCCAACTAATGTTTGCTGAAGAGGAAGGGAAGGCCTGACATGGAGATGGGATGCAGTAGTTACCTCAGGAAAAAGTGAAAGTGTCCCATATCATTAACCAAGTCATTAGTACCACTCAAAAGTAAACCTATACATGGATCGAAAAGAGTGTGTAACATGAAACACCTTTGGATCACCAGTGTCATTAAGGGACTCTGATAATCCTATTAATAGGGATCACAACTTTAATCAAGATGGAGAATCATACAAAAAGAGCTCTGAAAATAAGGTTGGTGGCATGCAAGGATCTTCAGCAAGGGCAGGATAACTTTTGGCACTGGTCAAATAGTGTTCAGAAAGGATCAGAGATGTTTTGGGATTTTAGTGACTTCCCATGAAAGATATGGCCAAAAAGGGAAAAGTCTTGGTCAGAGATTTTTTTTTTCTGATTCCTCAAACTTTTCAGATAAGCACTGTTGGGTGCAAAGGGGTCCAAGAAGCTGCACAAGGCTAAGTAAGAAGGACGATTAATAAACAAATACATTTATTGCTCTTTTTCCCTTAGTCTGTGTATGCTGATGGGGACTCTTGCCTATAACAACGTCCCCTTTAAGCACAGTGCTGATGAATCTGAGAATAGGTGTAATCCATTGCTAGGTGAATAATTAAAATTGCACTGTTATTGTTTTAGCTAATAAAATTGTGAGGGGGGGGTGGCTGTTTGGTGGCTTATAGTCAAGTTGATTTATTAATAACATCTATTTGTTTTCTTCCTCTTCATCCTAGCAGTTACCCAGTATGAGGATGATGAAAATTCCATGTGTATTCATGCTATATATATATATATATATATATATATATATATATATATATATATATATATATATATATATATATATATATATATACACCTATGTATGTATAGATATATATGTGTATATAATATTTTTTCCTCTCGTTTGGCAATTTGGTGATGGCTCTATCCTTGGATGCAAACTATGGGATAGTGCTCTAATAAATTTTTGTTTGCATTAATTAGATCCCTATGCCAGAATGCTACCCACAAGTGACTGTCTTCAGAGGAGAGCTGAATGTACAATTATGTGCTATAGATGACCGAATTTGTCTCTTTCTTGTCATTTTTGATCCAAAGTCCTATTATTGACTTTTTCAATAACTATTTGAAATGCCATGAACCACTAGAGTTAGTCATGAAACAAGGAGACTGAATGGCCAAAAACTGTCCAAGATGGCCATTTCACTTTTCTATGAGGTATGGTGATCTTGGAATTGGTATATATTAGTTTAAAGGAAAAGGGCAATGTTTAAAATTCACTTTTTGCCTGCAGTTCATTTTTTTTTTGGCACATCAGCACTCGTCAATTTGACTACCAACATTTCAATAGGGAGCAGGCATTTTCAATTTTGCCAAATGTTTCCATGAATGTTATTATATTTTCCTTTAGTAACACCTGCTGTATGAGTAATGATTATTGATGGCAACATAATAAAAAACATTTAATTATTATTTCATTATAGAAAAATCCAAGGTTTCAGCTGTAAGCAGTCCACAAAGTACCCAAACAACAAGGCAGTGAAACTTGAACGCAGGTTTATTTGAAGATAAAAAGCGTTTTCGCTGCTAACAGAGTAAAGCAGCTTCTTCAGAAAACCACGTAAAAGTAAAAATAAAAATAAAAGCGCCAAAAAGGACATTTTAAATAACCTAAAGGAAATGTGTCAAAAGACATCACTTCCTGGTAAAGCGCTGAGAAAAAAACTTTTAAATAAAGAGAGTATCAGTCAAACAATCAAATACATATACGAACAGAATATAAATAAACAACAACATATCTTATTTAAATAAAATATAAAACAGTAAATGCAATAAATACAATTCCTAACCAAGTAAATCCAACCGTGAATGTCAACATCAATCCATAACTAAAACTAAAAAATACAATAATATCTTGCCTTGAAAGAGGACGATATTAATATATAAAAATATAACCTATATAGATATACCTAACTTTAATAAAATACCAAAATTACCTCAAATAACTTCTCATTTTGAGAACTGCTGAAATATTGCAGTTCTCATTTAAACCAGGGTTATTGAAGGCATCAAGTTTTTTTTGCCATTCAAGTTCGCGTAATTCCAATATGAGTGGAAGTGGACCTCCTCTAATACTACTAGGGAGATGGTCTATACCCATAAATAAAAACTTATGATTTGGGTGACTGAAAATGTGCTTAGCAAGGGTGTTTTCCAATTTGTTGTTCCTAATGGCGTAAATATGCTGATATATACACTGGCGAAACTTCCGATCCATCTTGCCGATGTAGAATGCTGGACAGCATTCACAAAGGGCAACATAAATGACGGATCTAGTATCACAGTTGATTTTGTGATTAATAAAATATCTTCTCTCCTTAACATGAAAAGATTGACCAACTTTTATGAAATTACACCAATTACAAGCCCCACATGTTAAAGACCCTTTACATCTATGAAATTGGTCAACAATCGGTTTACTTTGTAACAATTCTTTCAAGTTTTTACCTTTTCTAAAAACTACCCTTGGGAATGACCCCAATTTTTCGAAAAGGAATAAATCGTTACTGATAAAGTGCCAGTTTTTAGAAATGACATCACATATATATATCTAGAATCTCTACTATAAGTAGTGATAAAACAAGTAGGAAACTTAACTTTATTATGTTTCACTGTTGATGATGGGTCAGAAGCCAGAATTTCCTGTGAAGAATCTGTTAATGATGTAGTACGAAAATCAGAATTGATAATTTCTAAATTGTTTTTAAATTCATCTAGCAAAGGTTTATAAAAAACAGTGGAATGTTTAAACTCTATTTCTAAAATAGCTTCATCAATAAGGGTATCTGGGTAATCTCTACTGAGGAATTGACTTCTCAGGAAATGACATTCCTGTTGGAAAGATTGAATCGTATTACACATCCGAACGGCTCTTACTAGCTGACCCTTCACTATTGCTCTCTTCTGTTTGAAGGGATGAGAGCTAGTATAATGGAGCAAGGAATTACAATAAGTAGATTTACGGAAGACAGAAGATAAGTACTTCCCACTTATTGTATCCTTAATTAATTTCACATCCAGGTAGTCAATTACCTCAGTAGAGAAATGATGAGTGAATCTAAGAAAAATTGTTGTTTGATTCATGTAAGATATTAAACTTTCCGCTTCCAACGAGTCGCCATGGAATAAAATAAAGATATCATCTAAATAATGTGTGTACAAGCAAAGCTGGTTCTTAAATGATGGATTAGTAAGAATAAATTTGTTTTCCCAATAGGCCATAAAAAGGTTAACGACGCTTGCACCACACGGAGAGCCCATGGCTACTCCTTGTTTTTGAAGATAGTATTGGTTATTAAAAATGAAAAAGTTGGAACTCAGAACTATATCTAATAGTTCTGTAACTATCTCGATTTCATTTTCAATGGCATCAAGGTCGCGTAACATTAACTCTATCCATTCAATAGCTTCCTGATGTGGAATGGAAGTATATAAGTCCACTACATCTATAGTGAGGAAATTGTTGGAATTATCAAATATGATGTTATTAATGTTACTTAGAAATGACCAAGAATCTTTACACACAGCTGAAACATTCATAATATATTTAGTCAAAATATGGTCTATAAGGCTGGCACAAGGGTGGGTCATAGACAAAATAAACTTGCGTTCAAGTTTCACTGCCTTTTTGTTTGGGTACTTTGTGGACTGCTTACAGCTGAAACCTTGGATTTTGCTTTCGTTGGTTGTTTTTCCGTTTCCCATTATTTCATTATAAAAAGAAAGGTTATCCTCTGACAGTAGAGTTTTCAATTTTAAGCTTTTGTCCATATTTTACTTTATTTTTACTCCAGGTCTGTTGGTAATTAATTGTTAATTCAGATTTTTCCATGGAGACTATTTGTTTTAAATTTTCTTTGAAAAAGGTTTATTGCCCATACCTGCAAAACTCCATTGGCTCTTCAAACTGCCTCCAGCATCTAACATTTGAGCATAGGTATGACTGACACACAAAGGATCTTTTCTGTTCCAGGCCCAGGGAATCCACTGGATTTGCCTTTCTTATTGGGGGGGGGGGGGCAACCCAGCAAATTAGTTTTTGTGGGGAGGATCCTCACTACACTTGGTCATTAACAAAGGTACCAAATGCAGTTATAAAATGTTTCTCTTGAAATATTGGATGGAGTTCACACCCCATCAGTAGAGCTACAATACTCCAAAGGATTAGGAGAGAATGTATCCAAAGTACTTGTCTGCAGGACACAATGCTTAAGGTTTAACAGGTACAAAAGTTCAAATTCCAACAATACCCATAGTGATTGCAGCCCATAAACTGGGAGAAGGCAAAAAAGGCAAAAAGGGATTACTTCTCATGTTTTCCTGGTCACTAAAGGTAAAGATAATTCAAGTCAAACTAGTGGTAGGGGTAAGTGCTAGACTTGGGAAGGAACTGTTAATAGAGAAGCTTGGACAACAAGGGACTTTTATGAACCTAATGTTGATAATAAGGAGTTTTACCAAGCTTTCTTGAAGTCTAGCAAGTCTCAGCTACTCCCCTCAAGTTTACTCTGTTGTCATGAGATTGTATCATCATAACTGATGAGCAATTAGATAAATGATATCAAAAAAGGAGTACCAGAGAGATTGTCAGATGGTTCTAAAACCATGGATGTGTAGGGAGGCACAGGTGGGCATGTGGAAAAATTCCACCTAGAAGAGGTTATGCCAATCTTTTCTAGAGATTTTTCTCAGCTGGGTAGCAGGACTGACCTCATTTTAGACCCACAGAAATTCAAAAATAGATTGCAGTCACAAAGCATACATAAAATCAATATTTCTAATCATGCACACCTAACACTGATGTTTATAATGAGCACTAACACAACAAGGATTAGAACCTGGAGATGAGTGCATTTCCAATGGTTTCATTTAATGATAAAGATCTTTAGACAAGTATTGTATCTGATATGATCAAATATAATTATGGGTCAGAATTAGCCATTAATGCAACTTTGATGGGAGGGGAGAAATCATGGATATGGAAGAGGTTAGACAAATGGGCAAAGCTGAAATCCTCCAACAAAAATGTAGGAATTGTGAAGGGTTGAGCAAAGGTCAGTTGATGACAAGGAAAATAGTGAGCTTGGAGCCCTTAAATTAGTACTTTTAAACTGAAATCAACCTTCTGAACCATTTGTAGGTACACTTCTCCAAAATTGACAATTTTGGTGGATAAAAGAGGGAGAGTGTTCCGAATGTATTGCTTGTTGCTTTCAACAAAGGTTTAGTCATTGCCTGATGCAGATGGTTGAAACCAAAGAGGGAAATATGCTCATGAGAAAAGATGATCTTAGCAAGGGTTTTTGGAACTACTATACCCCCTAGATTGCTATAAGGCAAATGCAATAGCATTGGAGTGGTCCATTGCAGCAGGGAAGGCAAGTCATTTTACCTCAGCAGAGCAAAGGTCCCTCATCTTCCCAATTTCTCCTTCTAATATAGCTAAAATGATCTCTCATTTCAGCCATAATAAAGCCCCAGTTATAGCTGGCTTCCCAGCAGAATTATATAAATGGAGTGGAGATGTAATGGAGATGGAACTTGCTAAGTTAACTCTGCAAAAGTCCTTGAAAATGTGAGACTGGATTACAAACAGTTATTAATGTTTTCCCAAAGTTGAAGATACTATCCCACAATGGGAAGACATTAGATCTATCTCTCTTATCAATGTGGACTTAAAATCATTTTCCAGAGTACTGGCTACCTAACTGGAAGCTATACTTTAACTACTAATTCTAAAGGGAGAAAAGTATTTGATAAAGGAAGATAGATGGTGGACAACTGATGGGAGCAATCTACCTTACTCTGCCAATATGTTTTTTCGAAGTTCAAGACTGGTATTATGCTTTTCAATATCAAAATAACTTTTGATACAGTTGAATGGGATTTCCTCTTTCAGATCCTCCAACAGGGAAAGACCGGATCACCATTCTTGGGATCAATTAGGCAGCTATATCCTTCCTCCTCTTTTAGAGTACTAGTCAATGGAGGCATCTCAAATCTCGGAACAGTTGACAGGGGTATGAAGCCAGGGTGTCTGTTCTATCTCTGGTCCTTTTTGTTCATCATGAAGGAGTTGACTTACCAGCGAATAACAGATACAGAGGTCAAATCTACTCTGGATGCATTTGTTAATGCTTTCCTCCTGTTTGCTGATAACTGTGTATTAGTGAGCACTACTTTAACAGATGTGATGGGGAAAGTATTATATGTGTTTTAAATTTTTGGATGGGTGGTTAGATCTTATTCAAAATCAATCATACTTATGTTTGGAGACTCAGAGTATGAGTTGGTTAAGTAATGCATTCCAGCAATCCAAGAAACTATACATTTGAGACTGAAGCTTTAGGCTTGTTTTCCTGACAAGGTTAAAGCCAGTTTCACTGAGCTATGTGCCTACATTTAGAGTTTATTACCTACACTGTACACAAAAAGTTTGCAAATCCCTGTTAAAATGCCAGGTTCTTGTGATATAAAAAAATGAGACCACAATAAATCATTTCAAATTTTTTCTACCTCTAATGTGACCTATGACCTGTACAATTCAATTGAAAAGCAAACAAATCTGTTAGGGGAAAAAATATAAAAACTAAAAAACGTTCAATATGCTGGTCGCATAAGTGTGCACACCCTTAAACTAATACTTTGTTGTGTGTGCACACCCTTAAACTAATACTTTATTGAAGCACTTTGTGTTTTAATTACAGCATTCAGTCTTCTTGGGTCGAAGTCTATCAGTATGGCACATCTTGACTTGGCAGTATTTGCCCACTCTTCCTTGCAAAAGTGCTTCAAATCTTTCAGATTGCAAGGGCATCTCTTGTGCAGAGCCCTCTTCAGGTAACCCCACATATTTTCTATTGGAAAAAGGTCTGGGCTCTGGTTGGGCCATTCCAAAATTTTAATTTTCTTCTGGTGAAGCCATTCCTTTGTTGATTTGGATGTATGCGTGGAGTCATTGTCATGTTGAAAGGTGAAATTTCTCTTCTTCAGCTTTCTAGCAGACACCTGAAGGTTTTTGGCCAAAAGTGAATGGTATAGGGAACTGTTTGAAATTCCCTCGACCTTGACTAAAGCCCCAGTTCCAGCTGAAGAAAAGCAACCACAAAGAATGATACTACCACCACCATGCTTCACTGTGGGGGGTGGTGATCTTTTGGTGATGCAAAGTGTTGTTTTTTGCGCCAAACATACCTTTTGGAATTGTGGTCAAAATGTTCAACCTTGTCTCATCAGACCATAACACACTTTTCCACATGCTTTTGGGAGATGATGTATTATTTTGCAAATTTTAGATAGGGGCCTGGATGTCTTTCTGTGTAAGAAAAGGCTTCCATCTTGCAACCTTACTCCATAATACAGGCATATGGAGAATACGGGAGATTGTTGTCACATGTAGTACACAACCACTACTTGCCATAAATTTCTGCAGCTCCTTCTGTGTTGCTGTAGGTCTCTTGGCAGCCTCCCTGACCAGTTTTCATCTTGTCTTGTCATCAGTTTTGGAGGGGCGTCCAGTTGTTTGCAATGTCATTGTTGTCCCATATTTTCTCCACTTTTTTATGACTGTCTTTACTGTGTTCCATGGTTTATCCAGTGCTGTGGAAATTTTTTGTACCCGTCTCTTGACTGATACCTTTCAACAATGAGATCCCTTTGATGCTTTGTAAGCTCTCTGAAACCATGGCTTTTGCTGTAGCAGGTAACTGAGTAAATGTCAGGAAAATCCTACTAGGACAGCTGAACTTTATTTTGGTTTAATCAGAGTCTCTAATTGATGCAGGTGTGTACACAAGAAGACTGAATGCTGTAATTAAATCAAAAAATGCTTCAACAAAGTATTAGTTTAAGGGTGTGCACACACAACAAAGTATTAGTTTAAGGGTGTGCACACTTATGCAAACCAGCATATTGTACTTTTTTTATTTTATATATTTTTTCCCCTAACAGATTTGTTTTTCAATTGAATTGTATAGGTTATAGGTCACATTAAAGGTGGGAAATGTTTTGAAATTATTTATTGTGGTCTCATTTTTTATATCACAAAAACCTGGCATTTTAACAGGGGTGTGTAAACTTTTTATATTCACTGTAAGTTAGACCACTTTCACTCCAGGAATTTACCTATATTCTGTATATGATCAGAAACATTCCATTCTCTGACTCACCTGACCTTGGTGATTATTCAGAACAATTTTGATAATCCTGTTCTTTAGGGAAAACAAAGAAGAATCTAAGTGACTATAACCTACATTCCTAGGTGCTAAGGGGGAAGGGTGTTGGAGCTCCCCATCTGACAAGTTATATCTTAGCTTTCTACCTGAATCAACTCAGACACTAGGCTGAGGATGTGGCTAAAAGTAGAATAAATTAGGGTGATCCTCTACATCATGGGATAAGCCATTAACTGGGAAGTGGTTTAATTAAATTTATTATGTTACTTTGACGGGAGGAAGCATAGTGTGGGGTAAAATGTCGATCAGATATCATGTGGTAACGGTACCTCTCTGAGGCAGATAAGATTGTTAACAAGAAGTCTTAACTTCTGTGGGTCGAGAAGGTAGTTCTCAGAAAGTTAAAGATAATTATATCAAACAATAGTCCATCACTTGAACGATAAGAAATCTTACAGGTCAAATTCAGCCTACCTCATTGCAGTGGTTTACCTACTGGTAAATTAGACGGTTGGGTTATATATATAAACATATATTTACCTGGTAAAACTGGAAAAGTATTACATTGGGATAGATAGAAAAATTGAAAGTGGGAAGGGCAGGATGAACATACAAAGATTAATTGGAAACTGGAGCTGATGCCTTTAAGCACCAAGTGATAAGAAGCTGGAAGAGCCAGTAAAAGGAGCACTGGGACTATGTATGGAAAGCTTTTAGAATACTCAGGAAGTGGCCAAAATATCATAACCAACAAATGAGAACCCTTTTTAAGTAGAATGTTCCACTCGCTAGACAAGTATGACTGGGAATTTTTGGATCCAGAAAGTGCTGAAGATATGGCCAGGGAGACAAAGACAATCTTCACATCTTCTGGAAATTCCCCAAAATTAAGTCTTACTGTGACTTTCTCTCCAGGAAGCTCTACATTGACTTTGGAATGACCATTGCACTTAGTTGGGAATTTTGGATTTGTGGTATTGCACCTAAGGATACTCTAGTGTGCTTTCAAATCTTGAGACATACTGAGTACAGGCAAGTTTAATCATAGATTCATAGGTGCTCACTAGGCTAATGACCACAAGGGCCTTTTTAAGCCTAGTCATGCATCCCTAATCTCTGACAAGTTCTGGTACCCTTGGTAAGTGTAAGCAGGGGCCTGGGAGATGAGCCATTAACAGGCTACCTGTGCCCATTATAGACATAGGTACCAAACCAGGGATGAATTTCCTGTTCCACATCCAACTGTCCAAGTTACACTTGAATTTGGTTAAGGAGGAACTCTGCTTCACATGGATAAGGTGACTATTCCAGAGACGGGGTAGTCTCTGGAATACATACCTGTCTTTCCAGCAGGTCCTATTTATATCACAGGCAAGGTTTAAGTCTTTAGAATGGGTGATTCTGGTGCTGTCTCTTCTGTGGATATGCAGGAGGTCCATCAGAGAGGGATCCGACAATGCCCTGTATGCCAGGCATAGATCTCCCCTCAACAGCCTGCAGGAGACAGAATACAAGGACAGGACCTTGAGGTGGTCTGCATAGGACATGTTACTTAATGTCCTGTATTCTATTAGTGAGGAACTTCTGTGGATATTCCAGTTTTGGATATGCCTAGTTAGGTACATACCAAAGGGAGCATTATATACAATGGAAGGGCTGATGAATCCCGAATACAGTGGAAAAATGATTTCCTTGGTCCTAGATGCCACATCTTTGTTTAAAAGTTGTGCATCATAGAATGATTCCCTCGCTATTGTAGACATATGATAGTCAAAGGCTAGATTACTGGCCATGTGTGTCCCTAAGTCCCTGAATACTGGGTCATCTCTAAAGAGTGTGTTGCCAATATGGCAGTTACCAGAAGTGGATGGCTTTGCGAAGCATACTAATATACATTTCTTTGCATTTAGTTTTAGTCCATGGCTCTTGCTAGTGTGGGATTCAATAACAGCTCCTAATTTAAAATCATCTACTAATTTGGGCAGCCAGAGGTCATTGACATTGGTCTTGACTTCAGAGAAGTCAATGACAAAAAGGAATGGTCCCAGGTCTGATTCCCGAGGGGATCCACTTGTGACTGGCCTCTTCGTAGAGCTGTACTACACACTTCTAAATTCCTGTGTCCCATATGTCAGCCAGTTGGCCATCCACCAGTTGACATAAGGGTTTGTATATAACTTCTGGAGTTTGCCAGCAATGCCTGAGTATTGTGTCTAATGCCCTGGCCAGGTCATGGTAGTTAGTGTGAACCATTTTGCCCTCAACCATTGCTTTAGTGACTTTTCAAAGAAGTGAACCAGCTTGAGTAGGCATGACCTGCCCTTCACAAAACCAAACTGGGTTGGATCTCATGTCTGGCATTTACTATATCATTATCGATAGTTTCCATGATAATTCTGTCCGGGTCTTTGCATATGAGACTAGTGAGACTTATGAGTCTGTAGTTCCCAGGGTCTGTAGATGGCCCACCTTTGTGCAGAGGGATGACTGTTGCCTTTCTCCATTCATGAGGCACAAAGCTCATTTGGAGAATACAGTTAAATAGTAATTCCAGAGGTCCTGATAGGTCATGTTTCATGCTATTTTAAAGGTGTCCTGGGATATTGTCTGAGCCATACAGACATAGCTAAAGAATGCCTTGTGGATGTCCTTGGCCTGGGAGGAAAAATTTACCTCATATTTGGCTTTGGTAGACTTTATTTGTCCTCTGCATTGTTTGTTTAGTTTGATGAGAGTGCTTTTATCCTGCTGGGTGCTGCACCTCCTAATTTTTGCCATAACTTTCTTTCTTCTATTATACAGACTATCGATTTTGTGATATCTTTTATGTGCATAGCAGTGAAAAGCTGGAGGAGTTTGTATGGTGGAGCAATTGAAGAACCTCTTAAAATGACATATAGACAATATTCTTTCTTTCTTTATTTTTTTAAGAACATAGGTGCATTTTATAGTCCTCCTCAGAATGTATAGCTATGGTGGTAAACTATGATCTCACTTCTTAATTTACACATTTTTGCTTCAAATATTTCCTTTCCCTACCCTTGCAAATGTTTATTAATGTATGACTTGCTGGAGCCTGGAAGTGAAGAGGATCTGTAGCAATGTCCACCTTGGTCTGGAAGACCTCAGTTGTTTCCACTGCATGATTGTCATGCAGTGGATTAGCCTGATAACATTATTAACATTCCCTACTGAGTATCTAATAAGCAGGTATAAGAAATGAAATAGTACTAGATTTTACATTAATATTGTGCTAAATGTTACCAGTACTGGTGTGGATTGCATTGAAAAGGTTATTGGTAATACAGTATTTTTGCAAGTTTAATAGTTCTTTCTAACTTTGTTTAGTACAACCAAAAGCTGTAGGGTGCAATTACATCCTCATCTTTGATACATTTGTACTCACTCCAGCTTGTCTGGTTGGGAGTGAGGTACAGCTTACAAGTGTTGCATTGCTAAACTGTGTACTCTGCAATATGTCTTGAATATATTACCTGTGTTTTCCTGGCTTCATATAAAAAAAGTAGCTGTAAGGCTCAGCGTCCTTAATTTGTGTAATAAAGAATTTGAGCAGTTCAACTTGCAATAAGCTGTCTACAGGTTATTCAGTTGCTAGTTTGTGCCTCACTCCCACTTGTCTAGGTATGGTGGCTAACTCTGTTCAACCATCTTGTATTTATGTAAACTATTCTGGAAAAAAATGAATGTCTTACAAAAATAGTACAATAAAAAATAATTCTGGTCTATAGCAAATACAGCATTTCTTAAAAGTGTTAAGCATTTCAAACAAATAATCTTTACTTACCTATGTATTCATTCATACATCCATTCCTTTCGGATATTACATAAATATGCATCTGTGTGCATGTATAGATAAATATATATATATATATATATATATATATATATATATATATATATATATATATATATATATTTATATATATATGGGATCCAGCAGACACGTTCGGCTAGCATATGTCCGAATCACAAAAT
The DNA here is from genome assembly GCF_019279795.1 of Protopterus annectens. NCBI lineage: Eukaryota > Metazoa > Chordata > Ceratodontiformes > Protopteridae > Protopterus > Protopterus annectens. The sequence continues at coordinate 1,044,872,651 of NC_056731.1, forward strand.
ATCGAACACACATACACGAAAGCGCTTAACATCGACAAGCGCTACAGTGTATGTGTGCCTGTTTCCTAGATCGGACTACAGTGCGGGTAAGAAAAAATTCCCTTTTCCCCACTGTAGTGCGATCTCGGAGTGAGAATAATAAAGTAGGGGGGGTGCAGGGGGGGGGGCAAAGCCCTGCTGCAGAAACGTAGATTTTTTTTTTGAACTACACATACACGGAAGCGCTTTTCGATTTTAAGCGCTTTCATGTATGTGTGTTTGATGTTTTGTGATTCAGACATATGCTAGTTGAGCATGTGTCCTAGACCCATATATATATATATATATATATATATATATATATATATATATATATAAACAGTTTTAGATGCAAATGCAATTGGGGAGGAATCACAATGTGACAATTAGAAAAAGGGGCAATGACATGGCTAGACATGCTAGAGCAAAGGCTAGATAAAATGCAGTTGGCAGTAGCAATACCAGCAAAGGACCTTCCACATGTATCCTTTAACACTCAGACAGGAATAGATTCTCTCCTTACAGGGAGATAATTATGACAGTGATGAGGATGTTTGTCTTTCGGCTTTTCCTGCTTAGGGTTCGCCACAGCAGAACTCCCGTCCACTAATGATTGGCAGTAGATTTTCACGAACACTGAGGTGCCAACTTGACATCCAACCTTCAACAAAGGCATGCCCATTTATACATGTCTTTCGAACACCCACCCAACCCAACCACGGGGAGGACATGCAGACTCCACATAGAAGGTACTCTCTGCACTACAGCTGAGAATCGAACGGGAGAACCTCTTTCTGTGAGGCAACAATGCTACCGCTGCACCACTGCTGAAGTATGACAGTGATGAAGATGCTACAGGCATAATCAGAGTTAGTGCAGACACTGGCAATTACCTATCTCAGTAGCTATTACAGTCACCCAGCCAGGATGGTTAGAGTATTCCTTCATGGCAAACTCACATAAAATTACTGCACAGGTTAAATATACATATAACACATGGCAACTCTTTTCAACAGGTGAGCCTTCCATTAATGGCCATCAGGAAAATGGTCTGAGTGTGCATGGTAAGTATCATCTGCACATTATTCTATTTATTTATTATTTTTATTATTTATTTTATATTTGTTGACTGGGAATGTCTGACTGAGCCAAAGCCCTTTTTCAGCAGAGACCCAGGGAGAAAAGCTCCAGTAAATAGATATAACAGTTTGTCATTATTAACAGGTATTATACAGATGGAATAAGGCAAATCAGTTAGCAGGCTACAGGAGAATTTTTGAGAATATATAGATTACATTTTGTCATAAGTACTAATATAATACATAGAATTATGTAATGGAGAAAACAGGTAGATAAAAGTCAGAGCACTTTTTGAAAGTAGTAGCTAGAATAGAAGAGCAACATAGGAGTTGAAGGTTAAATTTTACAATTAAACAATCAGAAAGGAATAAAAGTTACAGAGAGAGGGGAAAAAGCTATTGATTAGTGGAGAGAGATAGAGGGTTTTCAGGGTGTATTTGAGCATTGGCATACAACATTCTTTACTTTGTTCTGTGGTCTCGATAACTCATCCACTGGGTCTGTGGTAGAAAAAAACAGTTTCACTTTTTCAGCACAAGTGGAAGATGTTGACAGCAGAATGGTTGTTAACAATAACACAACAGTCATATTTATGAGACAGCCTGAGGACAGTGGCACACAGTGCAGTTATAGGATCACACACCCAGCAGCAGGTACATATCTCTGCAGGAAGTGACACAGGGTTACACAATCAAGTAGATGAGGACATTACATTGCAGGTGGTACAGGGATCTAAACCTTGTCATCACAATGAACAAAACATGCTGGAGGGATAGGTTCCTGACCCAGAGACTCCCCATACTCTGGAATAGACTGCCCATACATGTCAAGCAGAGCACCTCCTTGGCCCTCTTCAAAAGGAACCTTGATGAATGGATGGGAGATAGGAAATTCACCCCGGGGATCATGTCAGTCGCCCTGCTAGACAGGGGTCCAGAGAAGTAAATATTGTGGGAAGAAATATCGAGGAAATTGTTATGGCTAGGCTTGTATAGGCCCTAGGGCCGGGCCCTAGGGCCGATAGCCTAGTATCAACCTATGAACCTATGAGAAAGTGTTTCGTCAACCACAGAAACTCCATCAGGAGAATGGTATGATCTCATAGGTAGCAGGGTCAGCTGTAAAATGTATGCAGAGTGGTGCCAGGTGCAGGGACATGTCACAACTACTTCCAAAAACAGTGAAAATCAATGGCTGTTCAGAAACAGATGGGCCAGGACATTGTTCAGGCTCAGTCAAGTGCCACAGAGAGTCAGCTAAAGATGTCAAAGTACTTCAGGCATATGTGAGAACTTCTACCAGTATAGAAAAATAGTAGAGTAAAGAGTAGGGAGCAGGGATAATGCCATGGTCAAATTCATGTGTGTTAGATGATACACACAACAACCATCTCCACCTCAATGTGTACACTAGCCAGGACATACCAGGTTTAAGTAGGAAACAGTGGTGGATGGGGATGAGGATAAAGTATTGTCCAGACATGTGTGGACAAAAAATACCATACACCACACAATTCTCAGGAATGTACTCAAAAAGTCAGAAGGATATGACACAAAAGATGTCAGCCAGCCTTCATCAGCATTCATCTACATCTAGAAGAACCTCTCATTTAAAGTCTCTACCACTCAGCACTGTAAGGTCACTATCTATAGGATCACCTGCATCCAGTAGGTCATATCATCACAGCAAGTCTGATTAAGCTCAGATGTTAGCACTTCCTCATCATTACAGGCAACATCACCCACACTATCTTCAGCGGACATTATGTAAAACACATGTAGCCTAATGTAAGTCAGGGTGCACAGTGCTACTGCTGAAAATATGACATGCTTCAGTAGAGTAAAGTCAGTGGTTAAAGTAAAGGCAATGTAAAAACAAAAGCAACAGCAGCAAAAAAAAGAAAAGAAAAAAAGGAAGAAAAACGGGGCAGGAAGGCCTAGTCAGCATCCTGTGTTTGACATGAGTAATGCTAATGCTTCCAACATCAGGAAAGAAAAAAGAAAAAAAGAAATGATGATGATTACTATTACTTCTGATAACAGCTGAGTTTGTGTCTATGACAAAATGAATTCATATGATGTGCAGTAAATAAAAAATATTTTTTCAATTATCAGGACAGAGGTACAGAAATATTGGATCGCACCACCAGAATTGTGATACAGTTTCCCTTCTGGTAAAAGGGAGCACCTCACAAAAAAGCAAGGTGGAATAAAGCAGTAATCATGGTGAAATATGCACATTTCTTCAAGTTACTCCAATATACACATTTTTCACTTTACTCAGACTAGTCCTCTAAGAACAATTATCAAGTAATGAACATTTCAGCAGAAGCATCCCCTGTATATTTCACTGCAATCCCTAAACAAAACACATGCAGCAACACAGTACAAAATGACACATTCCTTAAATACTGCCAATGCCATTCAATAGTTATCTGGAAAAGTCTGGTATGACTAACTATATAGTGTAAGTAAACAGAAAAGATATATAAAAGATATATAAACCATATGACTAAATATATTTAAAAATTCTGTAAAGATAAAAGGACTGACTTATGCTCAGTGACTGTAGACTTTGTACCACACAACATATCCCACACATAGTACTGCATGCATCAGTTATACTTTATGTGGTTTTTATAATGAAGGTAACCCTACCTTGAATGTTATGGTCCATAGTTGTGGACTAGATTTACCTGCACAGCCATACACCGTGCAAGAGCTTGCCACATGTGGTCTCTTACTACTGTTACTAGCTGACCAACAACACTATCATCAGTGGTGGAAGGACCTATACTGGGAGCTGCAGTGCCGTCATGGAACAGTTCTCCACTCGACCTGCACATGATTATGTTGTGTAGAATGCAACATGCAGTAAACATCCTGAATGTAATAACAGGATCATATTGAAGGAAACCCCTAAGCTCATCCATGCAATGAAAATGAGATTTCAGCAGGTCAAGCACTCACGCAACGACAATCTCTGTCTGGGGCAGGGTGGTATTGTACTTTTCTTTAGCAGCTCTTGTAAGTTTCCGTAGGTGTCGTCAACCAGGGCTTGAGTGGGTAGCTTGCTTCCCCTGGTAAACACAGGAAAATAAAATGGACAGGGAGTGTTACAACAAGGGATGGGTCATTTAGTATTAAGCAATACATCTACCATGGTGCAATTACTTACATAATTATTGTAAAAATGTCCACTTATCAACAAGATGACCACTATGCATACTACCATGCATGAAGAGGCAGTAGAGTGAGCTTGTGTGCCAGATATGGGAATCATGTACACTGCCAGGATTCTGGGCACAGACATTGGTGATGTACCACCATGCATCACACACTACATGGCAGTAGATGGAATGGTAGCCCTTCCTATTGCAGTACCACTCACCCTGTTGTACTGATGGAGCCTTAATGATAACATGAGCACAACCTATTGGACCAAGCACCTCAGGGAAACATACCATTGCATAGAATGCACACATAGTTCAGGCTCAGTCCTGTAGTGACACTGGCAGATAAATACACTGATCCACACATGCCAAGAGTATGTTGAGGAACTGCTGAAACTTCCTCAAGGCAGAAGCCTGGGAAATAACCAATATGTCCCCATTCTGTCTGTTCACAGACCCCATGGCAAGTATAGTGAGGGATATACATACCTAAGGAAAGACAGGAATAAGAAAGCTATGCAACTCCCCACCCAGTTCCCATCTGTGGACCATAAAATCTCACAAAAGCACTTACAATACCCCTATCTATTCTAAATCTGTCAATAATTTATTGATCAAAAAAAGTTATAATTGTTAATTCTTTGTCTATATATCCACCTTCTTGGCAAGCAAGCTTTGCTTCTCACAAGTGATTTTAACTCAGCCAATGTAAGCACCTCACATGACAAATAGCTAGGTTGGCAGCAACAGCAAGAACCTTCAGAAAATGCCAAGTATATATGAAAAGTGTGGTTTCTGCCTTTTAAAATGCTTTTGTATATGGAACAGAAAAGTGTCAAAAACTACTATGAATTGCAAACAGGTGAGCAGAGAGCTTATTAGCATAAACATTTCTACACCATTTCTCATTTAAATCTCATTAGCTGTTCATTGCATATGTTCATTGAAAGCTGCCACATATAAGTGCGACTGACCTCTATGAATATTGCAGATTCTGCGCTTATGTGTGACCTGAGCAGATTGCCTTTACCCTAAGTGCAATGATTATGAATACCGCCCACAGAGTCTAAAGTTTGGTATATGGGGAAGATTTAAATGGACATATTTTACTTCATTTTGACTTATGGTGTTTTACTCAACATATTATGACATTGAAGATAACATACATCACTTAACCAAATAAGCATAAGTAGTGAAATTAAAGCTACATTTTTCATACAGTAAAGCTCCATGTTTATTTTTGTACAATGCATTAGCAATGGTAGTAATAAAAATGCTGTATTGTATAACTGTTTGCATTCAGAGAGCACAGTCCTGTGTGAAACGTAAGTAAAGTAAAAATAGTTGCATTGCTTTGTTTATTCTACATTTCTAAAATATCAATTTGTTCTGTTTAACATACAGCATGGGATTAAAACTTTAAGCTGCTAATGAGCTGCTTTCTATGGTCTAGGGTTTTATTCCTTCATCCTCCATTTCCCTGCTGTGTGATGCTAAGCAAATCACTTAACCACATACTGTTCCCAAAATCAGTCTGAAAAAGATTCATATAGATTACTGCCCTGTTCTAATTAATAAATGCTATTAACAAAACACACACTAATCTCTACACAGTTTTAAACATACATGTTCATACACTTGAAAATTAAGTAAATAAATAAAATTTTGAGATTACATACTTACATGGATGTCAGCCTTCAATATTACACTTTCACAGAGTCAGACATGCATATTAATGATTGACTGTAGTCTGATGTGTGTGTGTGCATATATCTATATATATATATATATATATATATATCTATATATATATATATATATATATATATATATATGTTTAAAATGGCAAACATACCATTATGTGCTTCATGACTGCCTGTTGCAACCTTAGTCATGTTCCCTTTTAATTTGCTATACTACAACATAACTCATCTTAGTGTAGTAAAGTGCGATCTCGGAGTTGATATATTTAAGCAGCAGGGGGTGTGGGGGGTGCAGGGGGGCTTGCCCCCTGCTAATAGTTGGAGTAAACTAATATGATTTGTCTTTTGTTTCTCTATGTACTTCTGGTGGAGTATAGTAAGTACTGGTATCCTGTAGTTTGTTTTGATATTATGAAATTCAGTATTTTGAACTTTAGAGATTTTGTAGTCAGTATTTTGAATTTCGAGATTATGAGTTTTCAAGATTTAGAAGTGGACCTATACACACACACACACACACACACACACACTATATATATATATATATATATATATATATATATATATATATATATATATATATATATATATATATATACACACATATATAGTAGCAAAGCTAATGTGGAGTGAAAGAGATAACTGCCTCAGGTAAAAATTAGGGGCACAATCAGCTGATCCCAATAGCTCTTTAATGCATACCGGCTTTTATAACCGGTTTTGTATTTGTGGTCAAACCTGAATGCTGTATTGCTCTGTGTATGGTCTAAACTGTAATAAGTGCTTTCTAAACAAACAGTTTGCTACAGTTTAAAAGGAAAAATATTTGTTTCCTTTTTTTTAATCTAAAATCTGAGTACCATAGTTTTTCTTTTTTTACTAAAATGAGAAGGAAGGAGGGTTAGGGCCAGGGTACAGATAGAGTATCTGATTAGCTGGCATAAGAGGGAGGTGGGATGTGACATGTATCTGGTTGGTGTGGACTTTTTTTTATTCTTCACTTAAAGAGCTGTTAGGTGGGTCATGGATTGAGTACTGTCTGCAAGAAACAAGCCAACTCACTTGCACAGGTGAGGGTTGGGGCACTAGTTGTTGGTACCAGTACAGGGTGCTGGCTGAGCCAGCTATACTTTTGTGTATGTGTATGTGTGTGTGTGTGTATATATATATATATATATATATATATATATATATATATATATATACAGGTGTGTGTGTGTGTGTGTGTGTGTGTGTGTGTGTGTGTGTGTGTGTGCGTGCTTGTGTATATGTGTGCATTTGTGTGTGTGTGTGTGTGTGTGTACATATTCACATTAGATATGGATATACATACATATTGATGTTATACCATCCTCAGAGAGCAGTGTTCAATTTCTGAAAAAAATATTACTTGCCACTCTCCTCATGTAACATACAATGAACAAACATGTTCATAAAGGGTCTTTAGCTCCCTCCTACTAATGAAATCCAGATGCAGGACACATAACCAGTCTAACTCTGTCTCTGAGACATCCTGTTCCTCGCACTCATTGTTAGTCTCTAGATATGCCGCAGTATGTCAGGACTGTTGATGGGCCTACATATCCAGTCTCTTTCATGTCCATATCCTGTAACATCAAAACCTATTAGGATCTGATCATTGCTACCTTATGCTGGTGAACAGTTTCATGTCATCTGAAAAACACCATCAAATCTGTCAGAAAAGTTAACTTGTGCCTGTGTTTTTGTTCTTTATTTTACAGGACAACAGCAGTCTCTGCTTCAATGTATTCACATGAAATCATGGTTGATAAAACAGGTTGAGCTTCAGTAGTACAACTCTTTCTTGGTTACCATAACTTTTTTTCATACTTCATGGTTACCAAAACTGCTTTCACACTTGTCTTTTTCATACCATAAGACAAAGTACACCAGTCCACTCTTTGGTTGCCCACATTTCCGGTTAGCAACAAATACTGGTAGTTTATATTCTTTTTCAATATCCAATGTCTTTTCTTGCAAATCCAGTCCTCAGTTCCATTTTGATTTTAATAAAACTGAAACAATCAGCGTCTTCTATTTCCAAAACACATTTCGACCTTAGCTATTTTCTTCACTTATGCTTAAGAAAAAAAAAAGTGCTGCTTAATGCACACAATATGACCACACAATGTATTTATTTAATTTGTTAACGAAGGTAGAACACCATCAATTCAGACCACTTTCAGTTTCAGCCCAGGGACTAACTTGCACTTTACTGGTCATTTGTTCCAAGACAACAAAGCACCATGGTTTTCCTACACTATACTTAAGATGCTGTACATGTCTGTTTAACTGGCCACTCCATAGGAGAAAAGCATGTATAACATCCTCAAGCAGTGCAGCAAATTCTCCAGAATAGATTCCTTTAATAACTAGTTTACTTTGCTTATTAGTATCAGGCTAAGATTATACCATGTGACTGACTTCACTATTTCACTGCAGATAACCAGTTCTTCCTCATATTTTTCAAAATCAGCACCATAATCATAACATTTATAAAACATTGTCATTCTCATCACTAAAATGACATGTGGGATGTTTTGGTTTCTTTCTTGTTGAAATTCAGCAATTGATATACAGAGTGATGAGGAAAACCACCATCTTCCCAGCATGTTTAACCCACTAAGGTGAATTTGTAATTGTTAGGTTACAGCCTTACATGTCATAACTCCACTGATATAGGACTTAAAGCAGTTCTCACAGATCTAATCAAGTATAGTCCAGGCAAGGTCTGTGTGAAGTCTTCTGAGAACTTATTATAGGAATTAGTTAGCTGATGACAGTTACAGTTGATCAAGACACACAAGAAGCATTACTTATGCTTTCTTACTTTATGATTATTCCAGAACTCCAGAAATTAAGGGAAGATTTGGTCTGGCTGTGGTACAATCAAATGCTCAGGAAGCTTACATCAATAGAAAAAAAATGAATGTAATGGTGAGGTATTGCAGCAATTATTATTATGGGAATGTAGTAATTATGGAAAGGAATGGCCAGACTTAATAGAAGGTATAGCACTGACCAGTTGGTAGGGGTCAGCATGTGGTGCTTGAGAAGGGAAGGAACAAGTAATATTTCCAGTCAGACTAATGATGACCAGCTGTTGAGTCACTAGATTACTAGTGGATAAAACAAGGTAATATTTAATACTTCCACCTGGCAATGGCATAAAAGTTCAACAGTATGATAAGCTATTAAAGATGGCTGCAGAAGCTCAGGCTGTTTATCTGTCTTCTTATTCCACATATTCATTCTGTACTGGACAAGCATTTGGCCTAGAAAAGGACAGTGTATCCATAGAGATGATAAAGCTGGCTTATTTATGGTCTTCCTAGGTCCTTACACTATGTGTACATTTTGTGTACACTTTCTGAAATAAAGAACAGCCCTATTACAATGCATGAGCTGCTTATTCACTGAAAAAGGTTACACTAACCTGAGGATTCAATAAACTCTGTGTAGGCTTAGCACAAAGTGTACACAGAGTTTACTTATTTGTGCAATAAGCAGCAGTGCTGTTCGCATATGCATGCAGCACATCACTTTTACACAGATACAAGTGAGGTTTTGGAGCCAGCAATAGTGTTACCAGCCAGGAAACTGTGTAAGCAGTATGAAAGCATATAACACAAATAGATAAGTTTACCTATAGGCAAACGTGCTCTGCAGAATTGTGCAGACAGCCACAATGACTTCCAGGGCTAAAATGAATGTGATGAATGCAATAATAACACCTTATAGAAAAGTGTACTTGGTGCAATGTATACTACAACATGTTTTTGGTATACCAGAATAAATGTTTTGTGATGATCATCAAGGGTACATAGAATGCAGTATACATACACTAGTCTGGGAAGTGTGTGTATTGAAAATGGCCACAGACAATAATGGTAGGAATGAATAAAGAGGAAGAGGACACATAAAACATGGTAA